>NW_026000093.1:22516207-22543954 GCF_001458135.2 Marmota marmota marmota
AGACAGGGAGGGGAGGGGGGATAGTAGAGGATAGGAAAGGCAGCAGAACACATCAGACACTAGTATGGCAGTATGTAAAACAGTGGATGTGTAACCCATGTGATTCTGCAATCTGTATACGGGGTAAAAATGGGAGTTCATAACCCACTTGAATCAAATGTATGAAATATGATATGTCAAGAACTATGTAATGTTTTGAACAACCAATAATAAAAATTAAAAAAAAATAAAACAAAAGTAAAACAAACAAAAAAAGAAAGATTATTGGTAAGGAATAAAACACTACAGAGTTAGGTCAACAGAATGTGTTATGTGTTATTTTGTACGTAATACCACAATTTTTGTTGTTGCTTTATAATCCATGATGTAGCTTATCCAAAGCTCAGAGATGACTGATGCCTCTTATGAAAGAGAAAGAGATTTCTGAGAGTATAGTCAGACAAGTGCGTTAAATTTTTTTTTTTTTTTTAGTGCTGTCTGGGTTTCTCTTCTATATTTGACGTACAACCTAGTTCTCAGCATGTTTCTATATTCTTCTATGGCTTGGAAGAATGTCATTTTTGTCATCGTGGGGAATCCTCACTATTTGTTAAGAAAATAGTGTCCACAAATGAAATGTAAACAATAGAGGCAGTTAAACAAACACTGCATTTATCTATCCTAGATCACTTTATAGACCGAATAACTGTTTCATATTATTCAACAACATAGAAAGATGCTTCCGACATATTTTGATGAGTTTTTTAACCTCAATTGTATTTTTTTTTCCAGCGGACACAACATCTTTGTTTGTATGTGGTGCTGAGGATCGAACCCGGGCCGCACGCATGCCAGGCAAGAGCACTACCGCTTGAGCCACATCCCCAGCCCCCTCAATTGTATTTTTAATAAGATCTCAAGTTTTTAGGTGGGGGAAGGATTTTTATATTCCTGAGAAAGTCCTGGAATGATATTCTGTTTATTAATAATGTTTTTCTGTGGATGTTGAGATGGGGGAAACACATTTTAATTTCCTATTTCTTGTCACTTGTCTTTTCTAAAATTTTTGCTGCTGTTTTTTTCCAGATGGTACTTATGTCTCCAGTTATTCACCCATTTTAATATTCACATACTTTGCCATGTAGTTTGTAGTTTTCCCAACAAAGAGGTAGAACATTTTCCCCACACCTTACAGTGGTGCCTTGCTTTGGTCATTGAAATGATTGTTGTAAACAAAGGCCAGGCAAATGCCTTTGTGCCTTCTTACACCTCTGCCATCTCCAGGAGACAGGCCAAACAACCTGCTAGTCCAGGGGCAGGAGGAAACACACACACGGAGCAACTCCCCAGCCAAGCCCAGTCAACACCTGCCTTCCTACACCTCATTGTCTGCTGCTGCAATTTTAGAAGTTGATTGTTATACAGCATCATACTATCAACAGCTACACAATTCTCTGTTGTTCAAGGAGAAAGGTATATGTGTGATACAAAGAAGCAATGTCCAGTGTAATTGTGGGCAGAGAACAGAGACCCCAAGATGGATCAAATGTCTCCTCACAGCAAAACTGTTGTAAAGTTGCTCATTCCCAGGGTGTCCTTCCCATTCTATTTTACAGATATCCTCTTATTTCTTAACCATGGTATTTGCAGGTAAATGAACAATGGATGGAATTGGAGAATATCATGATAAGTGAAGTAAGCCAATCTCAAAAAATCAAAGGCCAAGTGGATAAGTGGATGCTGATCCATAATGGGGGTGGTGATGGGGGGTTCGAGAACATGGGAGGAATGGAGGAACTTTGGATAGGGCAAAGGGGAGGAAGGAAAAAGGAGAGGGCATGGGGGTAGGAAAGACAGTGGAATGAGATGGACATCATTACTCTAAGTACATGGTATGAAGACATGAATGGTGTGACTCTACTTTGTGTAAAACCAGAGAAATAAAAAATTGTGCTCCATTTGTGTACTATGAATTGAAATGCATTCTGATGTCATGTATAACAAATTAGAACAAATAAATAAATAAATAAATTAAAAAATAACATATTTTGAAGTCTGTTATCCATATATGGAAAGATTGCTAACACTCTGGTTCAATTCAATTCATGCATGTGCTTTTTGCTAGGATTTTTCCTCTTGCTTTCCTGGGATTAGTTGTTCAAAAGGAAACATATCAATGATATATTCCTTGTTAAAGAAGCCACTGAACTATTTTTCAACTTTCTGTCCTGGGATGTCTACTGCTACCCTTCTTTCTATCTCTGGCCTGGTTCTTCCCTTCCATTATGGTTTTATTTATTACAACAAGGAAAACAACACAAAGGGCAGCAATTCTGGAGGGTTCTTTTCAAAGATCACTCCTCTGGAATGATTCAATTTAGTACAGGAAGATTTCAATCATTTTTTTTTTCTGAAGGGGTTAATCCTATGTACTGTTCTATGGTTTATGGAAATTCAGAGTTTTTATGGGAGATATTTGACTACATTGACCAACCAACCCAAGGGAAACAAAGCTAATCGCTGTTCCACTTGCCTCATTCCAAAGGGAATAGCATTTTAGTAGAAGCTGAAGACTCAACTAAACCCATCTATTCAGAGTGGACTTTGGGTCCACTTCTCTCAGAGCCTAAGGTGTTCGAACTGGTCCTGGGTTGTTTGTTCTTTTACTGAGGAAACAATAGTGTACCTCTGTTCTGAGCCAGCTGACACTGGGACACTTGATAAACAGAGAGATCTACCTAAGAGCCACTCAGGGCTGCACAGAAAAGCCCTCACCAAAGACAGAAAAAGATGGACACCTCCTTATGGGACTATGAGCTAGCTGGCATTATCTCAGATCCTCTGTATTCCTTCTGCTCACCTCCAACAAGTGGATATATGGAAGAAGGGACCCTATTCCACCTCCACTTAAGTCTCTTCAGCCTGTGCTGATTTGTGGATGATAAGACTCAAGTAAAAACAAAACATCTGAAGTTCTTTTGAAGGACTAAAATAAAATTGTCTTAATTAATTGAAGGAATGGACTGAGACCTGGAAGAAGGAGTTTGGCAATGAATAGTGGAGAATAGTTTTCCAATAACTACACCACATTCTCTTTTCCTTATGGGTCTACTTTCCATATTCTGAATCCTCCTCTTGTGTTCACATGGTAGAGGGAGGAGCCTGAGACAGTATATGTCTCAATTGCCCAAACAGTGCTTGAGAAATCTTCAAACTTATAATAGGATATAATAGGCCTCTGTGTCCTCATCAGTAGGCTGTAATAGGTAATTCCAGGATAAAAAAGGGGGGGCTTTCCCAGCACCTCATCCTGGCCTGGCAGAAGTAGGCAGAGATCACTGTGGCCTGGTACTACATCCCAGGGCTCACCCACACAGCCCTTCATTTGTCCACTCAGCCACTTGGCTTGGCCAACCAGCTTGGATTTGCCTTTATTCCCACTGTGGCAGCCACTGATGATAATGGTAGTGCATAAAATACTACAAGAATGATGATTCTACATGAGGTGCTTTACCTGCCCGTTGTTAGGTAGTTCTCACTGCAACTCAAGCTTGAGTAGTCCACTTAACACAGGAGGAGTCTCTGGCTGTGACTGCAAGTTTGTCCCATCTAATCTCGGAGTTCTCGTATTTACTTCCTGAGCTTGTGTCCCTCTTTGGCAAGGTAGAGGGACATACCCTGCCCAGGGATACAAGGCCACCCTGTCTTTATCTATCCTTCCTGCCACAGAAGGGTCAGACAGGAAGTAATTTTCCAGATTAGTTATAGCATTTCACAACAGTGATATCCAGATATTCTGTGGACAGCAGCATAATAGACTTTCTCTTCAAAATAAGGTAAGACAGATGCCCTATCATGTGGGCAAGAGGTCTCCTCCCATTCTGGTGGCTCTTGGCTCCCTGCCTCTACTAACTGAGGATTCCCTTTGAGGTGGCCCCTGCTTGGCCATCTTCTCCATGCCTTGCTTCACTCCAGAAGCTCACTCTCCTTTTTTGTCCCCACTTTAGATGACACTCAGAAATCTATAGATGAGACCATATGAGCTAGCCATGTCTGTAGGTCAAAAAGTCCAATATTGGGACCTTTCTGTGTTTCAACTTTAAAATCCCAATGCGCGCTTACCAAACCTAGGGAAAATGTAGTGGGGGCTTTATGTCATGTGAGGTCAACAACTGTACATTTTATCAGAATGGAGTTACAAGAGCCACTATTTTAATAAAACTAACAAAAGTCTTTTTATCTATTCAAGTTTTTTTGTATGACATGAATAAGTGTCTTACAGCCTTTCTTTGTCACACTGTGATTTTTTTAACGCCCCTTTCTGAAGTCAAGTTCAGCAGTGTCTGTTTAGCAGTTAGTTATGAATGTCATCTATCCTATTAAATTGGATTTATATCAAGTTGAAGAATCAATAAAAGAAACAGCAATAAGCCTTTTTAAGTAAATGCTAAACCTGAAGAAATCAAGTCAGAAAGTCTTCACACACTTGTTTGAGAAAACCTAAAACCATTGTTCGTGGACAGTTACTTTGATTTATTTCAGGTGTCCTCAATTCTGAGCAATTAATGTCCTAACTGAGAAAGAATAGAGCTTAGCCTTTCAGGGAGTTCTCTTGGAGGAGGGTAGTTGTCCTGAAAGGTTTTTTTTAGCTTCAGGGAGTTCTGTGCTGCTGCTTGCTCCTCTGGAGTTCTAACCTGAAGCCTCTGGAAGTGCATTTTCCTTATAGTTCAAGTCACACATCCTAAAACCCTGCAGCTGTTCACCTAAGATTGCCAGTAAGATAGCAGCTATAAAACTCAAACCAGAAGATGCGAATTTTTGCACATTTTCTCAGTTCTAGCCTCACCCCCATATACTGCATCCTTCTGTAGTTCCTAAAAGCCCTTGTGAGGGTTTATGACTGTTCCCAGGGAAAGAAGATTTGCAAACCAGTTGGGCTCACCATGTGTCTCGGCTTCTTCACAGCCTATAGTTTGCACAGGAGTGACTTGGTTTACAAATGCTGTGTTTGTTTTAAAGGAAGGTCAGTGTTCACTCGAAGGACCATTCTTGAAGTGACCGGGTCCAGACCACCCTTTTGTTTTTGCCAGGGAACAAAAGCATGGCCTTCCTAGTTCTAACGGTTTGTACTAATACAGTGTGAAAAACTAAATATAGAATACTTTTGTTAAAATCAGATTAGACTAATTCTATATGAAGTGCTTTAATGAAAAATGTTTAATGGTTGAAATACTATAACTCTGGAGCTAAAGTGCAGGTGCAAGAATGATATTCTACACTCCCTAGAGAGCAAACTAGTACATACTGTGAAATACCAATTAGAGGGTACAGTTGCCTGGGTTGGCTAAATGTCTTTTTTCATGGGAAATTTTCATTCTCTTATGAAATAATCATTTTGGGTTAAAATATGTGCCGAATTATGTGGGCATCCTGAGTTATTAAGGAATGGATTTATTTTACAAGTGAGCTGTAAGCATTCTTTGCTGTTTTTATGAGGTCATCGACATGACTTTTAAATGGGGCTCCAGGCCAACTCTGATTCTCACATCAGTTCATTAATTCACACAGCTGTCTCTGAAAACTACAAGAATAATATATACTGCAGACGGAGGGCCAGCGAAGGGGGTGGGTGAAATTTCAAGGCCGTATTTCAATCGGGGGATCCTGCTGACATCATAAACCATGAGAAGACAGCTTAAGCTGTTTGGGGAACAGCAGCAGCCCCCCTGATGGAAATATGGCTGGTTTAATTGATTCTTTTTAGTTTCAGAATATATAGAGTGGGGACACCCAGTCGTTTTTATTCCCAGCAAAATCAGGACATAAAAGGCAGGCACTGCAGGAACGCATTAGCAGGAAAACCCAAGCAGCGACTTAAGGTGTGGGGATGGATTTGATTGTGCTGATGATATATGAGCAACCGTACTGACACATGAAGGGCCCAGGCAGAGTGACCGCTCAGAGGTTTTGTTTTATAGGCGATTGTGAACTCATCACCTTTGGGAAGTGTTTTGCTAAATGAGATGTGACTAGGAAGACATGCTTGTGGCATGAGTGAGCCAACTGGAGGACCAAGACTCTTTCTACTTCCTGATTGGTAGCAAAAACTGAATGTGGAAGAATAGATACACTCTGGGCTGGGACTTCTGACAGCTTTTGCCACTTAGAAACGAGAATTGCTAATATCTACACTAAAAACTCTTTCTGGTATGAGTCAATCTTTGGAGGTTTTGACATTAAACTGAATTTGGAGGCAACTTCTACACAACTAGTGCTTATGAGAATGTCCTGGTTTCTGATGCTTTATTTGTCATTAATACATTTTCAAAAAAGGATATCTGCAGTTGCATATCCTTTACATTCCAAATTTGTTTCGGTTGCCTGGGAAGGTGAACTAACCCTCTCTGAGAGTAATTTTAGTTTTGCAAATAAATCCAGCCAAGTTTTTATGTCTTTAGGTGGGGCAAGGTTTTATGAAATGTGACATTTTAAGTGTGCTCTTCAGTAACTCTCCATTAAAACACTGACACCCATGTGCATGTGGGTAGTGGAGACCCAGTTGCCCTTATCTCATTTGTATATACAAATGTCTTTCTGTACATGTGAATTGAAGCTTTGCATGAAAAAACAGATGTGTTCTTCAAAAGTATGAGGCTGCTAACCTATAAGAGTGAAAAGATTCAAATTTACTGAAGAGATCAAAATTGAATCTTCTATAGGTACCACTACCTATGTGTTTTTATAGTACTCCTGTACTTAGTTATTTCAAGGACAAATGCTGGGATTTTTTCTCTTGGAGCTTTGTAAATATGTAAAAGCCTAGAAACATATATTCTGAAATCACCAAACACAAATCGGCTCTGAGCTGGCACAGCTGGCTTTACACCCAGTCCCCATTCCTGAACCTGTCACAGCCTCTCCCACCACAGAGTAGTGATGGCAAGGTGCTGAATCCATGAGAACTCTATCTCATCATGGAGAGCATTAGAAACCTTAAGTAGGAAGGACCACTCTCTGATAGTCACATGCTGAGAAATCCAAGTTTAGTTAAATAGATGGTAGTTTGCTTTAAAAGATGATTTCTGTTACATTTGTGTCAAAAAAGTAAATAGAGCATATGAGCATGTTTTCATTTGCCAAAAAAGAATGTTTCTCAGTTTTGCATGCCACAGGTGGGTGGGATAAATGACAGCTTTCATGGGTGAGGAGAACACCATTAGGCAAAATTGGGCAATTTCAATTAAGATAGACTAACCTCATAAATCTGACCAGGGATCAGGAAAATTTATTCCTAGTAATAACTTTAAATATTTGTTCAGCAGCCAATATTCAGAGAGTTGGTTAAAATCAGAAATTGACCAAGTTAGTTTTTTCAGGGATAAACCCCTGAAGTGCAGGTATCATGGAACTGAATACTTACATCCCTCAAAATTCTTATATTGAACTCCTGTCCCATAATGTGATGGTATTTGGAGCTGGGGCCTCTAGGAGTTAAATAGGTCTGCATAAGGTCATAGATTGGGGCCCCCAAGATGATGTTCGTGTCCTTATGAGAAGAAAGAGAGACACCAGAGTACTCTCTTTCTCTCATAAAAATCTTCAGATTTTAGAGTCTTGAATTTTGGATTGTACTAGGGATGCTCAACTGTATGTAGTTCACACCTTACAGCACTGGTATCCACAACATTGGAATGAAAAGATGACAATGAAGAAATCAAAATAACTCTCATAACATGGAGAATATTCTAAACATGTGGATCTTTTATATGTTCATCCAATTAAAAAAATGACTATAATTTTCCTTGGTGAGTAAAAGATTAAATTAAAAATCTAAATGTCTCTTGCAAGAATATATGATATTGATTCAATATTGATGAAAGCCCTGTTTTGCTCCTTGGGGAGGACTTCTTGCTCTTGAATAAAAAACTGCTCTGGGAGAGAAACAAAGCATTGTGTCAATTGAAACTGTGAATAGTCACTATTTCCTCTATATAATAATAGCAAATCATTGAGAGCTTGATTTCCAATATTTTTTCATGTAAGCAATAGTCTAAAGCTCTCTTGAGACTCATATTTTCTAACAATTGACCATTCCTTCTGAGATTAGATTGCTTTTCTTTTTTTAACGGACTGACATAATCCTCTGACTCTTTGTTGGAAAGACAGCAGACCACTTTTGATAGTCAAATTGCTTTTTTGAAAGGATTTTTTCAATATCAATTCTATTTATCCCCCAGAAGCAGCTAGAAATTATTCTTCAAACACACATGGTGGGCTCTATTAATCTGGTGTCTAGCATTGTGGTTCTGTGATGAACTAGGTGTGGAGACCAACTGGACTTCAGCCTTCCCTCCCTATTACGGGCCTCCCTATTCCCTATTGCCCTGTGTTCTCATGTGCCCCTGGTGTGGCTTCCCCACTGTTCTGGAACCCTGAGGAGCAATGTTAAGTAGTGGATATAATCTTTGGCTCTCGTTTCAGACAGACACTGTTGAGCTACTTCAATATATGACATTGGGAACCACATATCTTCATCTATGAGATGGACCTACTGCCTCATGGAATAGTAGTGGTGCAGGATAAATGAGACAATGTATGTGAAGTACCTTCATCTGCACGTAGAGGGCACTCAGGAAATATCAGTTCTGTTCTGTCCCCACACCTGGACCCATTTCTTCTGTTTCCTTTCTCCTTGGTTTCAATTCAAAGCTAAAGGTAGTCATCCCATTGGAACAAATATGACAAGGATTTACATATAACTATCAATAACTAATGAAATGGAGTTCAAGGCAAGTGATGCAGCTTTCCTAAGATGATGGAGTAAATGGCAAAGTCAGACCCAGAGTCTTAGGACATCAAGTTCCAGACCCTAGATGTAAAGGTTTGCAGGTGCTGCTGCTGGGATCTACTTCCTCAAAGCATTTTGAGATATAAGTGGTAAGATAAAGCAGAGTGGATGCCACAAATACACACATATCCTTTAGCAAAGGTTTTAGAGGGTTCTCTCTCACTAACAGTGGGGAAGCATGCCCATTTCTCAACACTAGCCATCACTGACTTTTGTTAGTTTTGACTTTCTAAAGGATGAAAAATGTCACTTTGCTAGCCATCGATATTCCTTGTTCAGTTGTAGATCTGATTTACATGTGACTGACTTTTAATGCCCATCTACTCAAAGGCATCTTCTAAAGGAAAAGGCTTACTCTCTAATGGCATAAGAAAATAGCTTGGTGATAAAATGTTATTTACAGTTTAACAATGGAATTCCATATACATACAAAATTTAGAAAAGAGTGGCAGCTGTTTTTTGACTAATGAAGTGAAAATAATGGAATCGATGAGCTTGTTGTATGTTTTTTTTTTTTTTTTTCAGAATAGGAAAAGAGATTGATAATCCTTAGAACCTGACAGTAGATTCCAACAGACCTACACAGACCAGCCTTAGGACTCTGGTCGGTGTTTGGTGTAGTTATGAAAGTCATTTTTCCTCTCTTAAATAATTTTGTTTTAAGACGTGCCATTTTCTTAATCTATTATAACTTCAGCATAAAGAACTGAGACTCTAGATAGAAGTAGTATGCTTTAGAAATTTGTTTTTCACTAATTGTTATTATAGAACTTTGGGATAATAAATCCCCAAAACACAAAATCAAGTATATACATTTACATATACTTGTATAACTATGTAAATATCCATGCAGGTATTTATTAGTAGAATGTGGCACTGGGACAAATGTGACATTTACAAAAATATTTCCTGTGTTAAAGCAGCAATAAATCTCAACAAATATTGTACCAAAGAATTTTTTTTTTTGTATTTGAAGACAGATGATATTCTCTGGATAGAGGACAATTAAATTAGATATTTTCCAAACATCTTTGGAATATTAAAATCACTTCTAAGTAATGCATGAATCATAAAAAATCATAACAGAAATTCTTACTTTTGAATACAGAATAAATTCCAAATAAAATATTTGTATGTTTTCTAGTATGTAAATACATCAGTATACTAGAAAAATATATTATGGCCAATTATTATGTATCATAGGAATACAAGGGTAATTGACATTAGAAAATCAATTAACACATTAACAATTTGTTGTGATGTTGCATTATAAAGTAAGAGGAAATTAGGTTTGATCCCCAGTACTGCAAAAATAAATAAATAAACAAACAATTAAGTTAAAATTTTAGAAAACTGGCCATGACATGGAAAAAATAAAAGTAGCTCCTAAATTCACACACAATATCTTAAAATGTTTTACAAGATTCAACTTAAAAAGTAAACTTTTAAATTTCTGAAAATAATTAAATTGATTTATGACATTAGGATAATGAGAGATTCCTTAACCACAACATAAAATGAATAAAACATAAAGGAATAAATTAATAAAATTTACTACATTATAACAACAACAAAATCTCTGAGGAAATTAAAATGTCCCACTACAGTCCCATTATTGTGACAGTATAACAATCAAACAAACATATACAGACAAGTCACAAACTGGGAGAGGAAATACAAAATCATGAGCAAAAAAGCATTCACATGAGGAAAATAGAAGTTCAACATCCAACTGGGTAAAAAGGAAAGGATCTCAATAAACAAATTAAAATATGCCCCCCTTACTGGTAATAAGAAATATTTCAATTAAGATAACAATGTGATAAAATTTGACACTCAAAAAACTTTGGCAGGGCTTCTGATAATGCTGATAATTGGTGAGAAGGGAGGAAATGGGGACTTATCTGCTGCCAGTAGGAATATAAGTTGCTGCCACCATTTGGAAGGCAATTTAGAAATATCCACTGAAATTGAAAAGGCATGCATTGGGAGACCAGGGACTATTATATTTGTAACCAACTGTGTAGGACTGATTCTCTAAACCATGAAGAATACAACTTACATAAAATTTTAAATATTAACTAAAAATAAACAGATTAGAACAAGAAACTGTGCCTAGAAATGCAGACTGAAGCCAAACTTGGCAAGTCCCTGAATATCAAATTAAATTATTTGTAATCAATTGAAGTAACATTGGTAAGCCACTGGATGGTTTTGGAAAATGAAGTAAAAGCCAAAGCTATTCTTTAAGACCATCTTGCTGAGATGTGGACATCATTTGGAGGAATCAGTGTCATCAGGAAACACTGTATTTATCTGGGAATAGACTAGAGAAAGCTGAATGGGGTATGATGTGAGGAATTGAGAAGATAGACTCAGAAACATCTCATCTGCAGAGTCCATCTCTGTCTGCTGCCAATTCACTGCCATCACTTTCTTACCAATGTAATGCCTCTGGCCAGTAAGAACACTCTGGCTCTCACTAGTCCCTACTGACCTCTTAGCTACCTGAACCTCCTGGATGGCTTGTACATTGTAGCCTTTAAGACCATCCCTGACTCACAACTTCATTTTCCTGGCCTTTTCTGAGATCTGCCTTTATGCTCAATTCATAGCATCTAACTGTTGGAATACAGCTTTGCTGAATTCCCTCACAGGTTAAAACCAAAGAAGCGAAGAAACTGACCTCTTGTCTTTATTGTACGAACATTATATATAATCTATCTTCAGAATTCCAATACTTTCATAAGTTAAACACAATGTCAATGATTAAAGGCATCATATTTGCAAGAAAGTTACTGTCTCTTGCACTAGCAAATACCTTCAAAATATATGTCCTAGAGAATCTTTCACACATGTGAACACAAACACATGCATGAGAATGTTCATTCCAGTATTGTTACTTAGCAAAATATGGATTTCAATTTAAATGTCAATCAAAACAGGATGTATACAATGAAAACATACAATGAAACACATAGAAGCTAAATGGAAGATAATGAATCTCTGTAAAGTTAAGTAGGAAAAGTGATAACTGTGATTTTAAAAATTGAACATATAAGTAATAAAAGCATAACAACATACAAGGGAAGAATTGACATCAACTTCAGGCTAGCAGCAACTCTGGGGAGTGAGATGAGAATGAGACGAATTGGGTAGAGGTTTGGCTATGTCCTTGATGTTTTAGTTTTCAAAATAACATGAAACCACTTTAAATTTTATTTTAATTAATGTTCTTGTTCTCTTTTTAAGTTATATTAGTTGCATATATATTTATATAGGTATATGTGTGTGTCCATGTGTATGAATATGTACATCATTTATATGTATATATATATAAAATATTTATTTATTTTAGTTCAATTTTTAAATTAAAAAAAAAACAAAGAAGAGACACCTAAAAAAAGTACATGAAACCAATGTGACCAAATGCTGCTATTTACTTAAGATAGGTGTTAGCAAAACAGAGCTCATTATATTATTTTCTGTACTTTTCTGTGTGATCAAAACAATTTTAGTGAAGGAAACTCACAAGCAAAAGCATATGCTTTGGAGTCAAGATGACCTTGGTTTTAAAGAGAGTATCTCCATTTAAGAGCTATATGATTTAGAGAGTAATAACAGCTCACTCTAGTTTTTGAGTTAAAGGAGAAAAAAGTCTGTCACAGGGTCTGACATACAAATAGAGGCTCAATTATCATTACTTTTTTCTTCTTCTCCACCTCACTAGACATGTAAGTGTCATAGAATTTTTAAAGCTTATCTACCCCCCCACACATAAATAATTTGCACATTATTAAAAAATTTTATTTTCCATTGGTACCTGACAGTTAATAGCACCTGATCTGTTCTAAATTTTTATAAAATAAGTTACATAATTCTTAGTACATAAAAATGACCCCAAAAATATTTGAATGTCTGTTATGTTATATATAAAAGTAAATTTAAATTATTTGGATTTTTATTCTGTATTTAGAAAACAATGTATTTTTAAGGTTAACCTTAAAATCTTAGAAAACAACATTTTCTGTGAAAGTGCATTAGAGGAAACTTTTCAATAAATCTAATAAACATACATTTCAGGAGTAGAGGCTAAACTACTACCAAAAAGTCATGAAAACTCTTCTGAAAGACTTCAAAACAAAATTACTCAGATCCCTTCCAAGTCTATTTTCTGGAATCATTTATTCAGTTTAATTTTAGGTAACCATAAATTCTATGAGTAAAACTCTCAAACTTCTGATGTGTATGTAAAAATTTCCATTTTACTTGCAAGCTGCACTGGACCCTCAATTCTTCCTTTTCATTTATAAAAAGGGGAAAGCAAAGCCTAAAGCAATGCAGTTTAACCTTTTATTTAGACATACCCTAAATATAAAAGTAGAGTTTCCAGCCTTCTTCTTTATGTTGGGTTGGAATATTATTAGTTTATAATATGCATATATTATAATATGGATTCCAATTTATTATGCATATAAAGACAATACATTATAGAAAATTGGGAACAAAATTTCAAGCCCATTTTCAAATGTCCAAATATTTTAATTTCAAATTGGCAGGTTAAAATTACATACTGGTCTTACTTTTGATGATTAAGAACCACATTAACAATGTTAGCTTTATTAATGACTACATAAAATACTTATTTTATGTTTTTAATACTTTCTGCAATTTTTTTATAATAGAAGAGATTTCTTCATCCTGTTATTATAAGAAATTCATTAATTTTTATAATACACAGGTTGATTTTTAAAATGTTGACTTATGCAAATGTTTTCAAATGATTATTTTCCCAATGAGGGATTCTATTCTAAATTTTATATTGCCCTTATCTGGTATTATTTGTAGCACAACTCATGCAAATAAATATATTTAACTTAAATCAGTTCATCTCAACACTCACAGAGGTTAGTGTTGTGTTATTTATGGCTCTCTGTAGTACTGCTAATTTTTTCTCTACTTTTGAAATGGGTTGCTTATAATAGAAATGTTGTTATAATCACAACAAAACCAAATGAAAGTCACCTGAGATGCAATGTACCTCTTCCCTGATGTCTGTCATCTGTGACCATGAGGTAGATGACCTTGACCTATCCATCAGATGCTGGTTGTGAAACCCATTGCTTCTTGCAGGTAGGAACATGCACACCTATGCGTGGGTGTAACTTGTCCTGGATGGAATTTTACATTGAAAGAAGTAATTTATTGCATATTTGACCAATTAGATAAAGTATTTCAGAACAAAAAAGTATAATACCTTTTGTAAAATTTTTTTAGATGGATATTCTGTGCTATTTTAATTTTTAACAGGGTTTATGTCCCCAACCCCCACCCCCTCACACATACTCTCTGGTCCTTATCAAATAAAAAATATTCCCCATCAGACTAAAAATGAAGTTGCATATTTTGAAATTTAATCACATTTGCACTTTCTATGATTCAAAGACTGAAGCTTATTTTGGAATTTAAATGCTAATTATGTAATTTTGTAAAATGATTTGTAACTATTGTCAAAATCCCCTTTCAAAACTAACTCCACACGATTGGCAGTGTGAGTTGTTAGAGTCCTGGGTGGTAAGGGATTTGGGGGTCCTCAAATTCTCATGATTTCACTTATATGTGAAAACCACTTTTTAAGTCAAATATATAGAGAGAAAATAAAACAGGGTGGGGTGAGAAAACAGGTGATATAGGTCAGAGGGTATAAAGTAGCAAATATGTAGGATGAAAAGTTGAAAGCTCTGATGTAGGACATGAGGACTACAGTTAACAATGGTGTCTTGCATTCATGATTTTTGCTAAATGTATAGATTATAGCTGCTCTTGCCCACAGGAGGGGGAAAATAAGTAATTATGTGAGATGATTAATATGTTAATTTGTTCCACTACAGTAACTATTTTATTATTTAGCTGTATAAATTATATCATCCTGTTGTACACCTTAAATATACACATTAAAATTTATTAAAATACAATAAAATACACCACTGATTGTGGTGTTTGACGCTAATTCTTTTTTTTTTTTTCCTGCACTGCTAAAGTTGTTTCTAAAGTAGGTACAGTCGTCAGTAATTTGAAAGAAGGTATTCAGTGGCCTCAGAGAAAACTTTCCTACCCTGAATCCCTGTCCCATACAATTGCCATATAGCATTTGGTTTCTGCTATTCTAGATTTTTCCCATCACTTTCAACAAGAACTTAGTCCATCAGGGTGACCACCTCCCTAGTTGTTCTTGCTAAAATCTGTGTCTTCAGGCCCTCTGTCTCCCACTTACCAGTGCCCACACCCAGTTGATCCTCTATTTCTCCCTCCCACAGCCACTTGCTGCTACCTCTGAGGATTATACCTCAACCCTGGCTGTTGGAAGTCTGCTGCCATCCTCTTTCTCCCTCAATTCTCACATCTCTTTTGTTCCAGTCACATTAATTCTTCTCTTTCCTGAAATATTTCTGACTGTTTTAGAACTACCTGACTTTCTCTTCCTGGCTGTAATTTTCTTCTGCTCACACTGGAAAAAAAAAAAAAAACCTACTCATCAGTCAATTGTCATTTTAAATGCCATCACCTCTGTGAAGTCTTCCCTGACTGCTCCGGCAGCACATCTCCTACAGCATGTACCATATTTCATTATGATTGCTTTTTAACCACAGCCCTCTCTCGCATGAGACCAAGCTGCCCCTGGCCTGTGGGGAACCTCTTACTCAGCTGGGTCACCTGCCGGGCTTCATTGTGCATTGCTGCACCTGGCATACAGTGTGCCTGGCAACAGCAGGTGCTCCATACATGCTTGGTGAACAAATGGCTGACCAAATTCCAATTTAGGAATAAAATAGCCATACACTACATCCAAATGTGTTTATTATTTCCCTGGGATTGGAAGTATCAAGTAGCCAGGGGACACTGGGGACTTGGGTACCCTTGAAGGAGTGAAGAGGAGGATCAAAGGGACTGAGGAGACCCCCTGGCCAGCTACCTCACAGTGGTTCTGGGGCCAGGCCAGGTCAATGGGATCACAGTAGGAAGTTTAAAAAGTACCAAAAGGAAGAGAAAGGAGAAAGGAAGAAGGAAGGAGGAATTATTTTACAATGTTTAGATCACTTAAAAAGACTGCCTGTGGATAAATACATTTTTTAAATTGAGGTGAAATTCACATAGCATAAAAGTAACTATTTTAAAGCGGAAAATTATTTGTCAGGATTGAACCCAACTATGATGTATAAACATTAAGCTCTAATAGAAAAGTAAATTTAAAAAATTTTAGAAGTGGAAAATTCATTGGCATTGAGTATATTCACAATCTGTACACTAACCAGGAGTGATGGTGTTTGGGAACTAAATAATGCTTTTTTTTTTTCTATCAGGGATTGAATTTAGGAGCGCTTAACCACTGAGTCACATCCTCAGCCCCCCCCCCCTTTTTTTGTATTTTATTCAGAGACAGGGTCTCACAGAGTTGCCTAGGGCCTTACTAAATTGATAAATGCATATTTTAATCCTACCCCCCCTACCTCTATTCCACACAGTATCTCTTCAGCAATTGAATTTATGCCAGAGCCACCTGCAGCCTTCACCTTGAGGCCAAGTGGATGTGAGAAGTCTGAATGCCTGAGAGCTCTGACTTCAGTCTACTTCTGGTACAATTGTGTGATGCTGAGAGAGGAGTGGGACATACCAACTGGGTGGGCGATAGTAGATCCAGACTGAAACCTACCTGTCTACTCTGGAGTCTAGGACAAGGAATGTATTTATTGTGGCTCACCTATGTTTGATTTCAGAAGGAAATGACACACAGGAAGAGAACCCCCTTATTTCAGGGAGGAACAATAAGCACAACCCACATGAACAGGTAGAATTGGGCCAGCTTAATTTCTACCTGGTCTTCCAAAGAAATCTGTGCTTGTCTGCATGTGTGTCCATGGGTGTGTGCAGTATGTGATTATAAACTGGGAATTAGATATAGATTAATGTGTTCTCTCCAGAAGGTGGTAGATATTGGTAAGACTTGTAAATGTGTGAATTAGTTCTATCTTCTCCACACTAATTGCTAAAACACCCCATACAGAGGCATGCAAAGAATAATGCTGGCTAGGAAAAGGAGAAGCATACAATAATACAGTCTGCATCTGTTTAAGTATCTGAAATGTGATTAGCACAACCAAAAAACATGTTTCTCTAAAAACAAATATTGAGACCACATAACTATGAGTCATGATGCATTATAATGAATGCAACAAAGAATACAAGAGGAAATACCACTGAATATAAAAATCACAACTGGTCACCTGTGTGGATATATCACATCAATTTTCTCTTTATTTTTAGATTATATTTATTTCATAAGAAATTCATTTTTGTTTATTACTATTATTATGTTATTTTAGAAATAACCACAGATATGCATTTTTAACTAATTTATTTATTTTAATTAGATATATATGACAGCAGAATGCATTTTGATTCATTGTACACAATCGCAGCACAACTTTACATTTCTCTGGTTGTACACGACGTACACTATATGTGCAGTCATACATGTACCTAGGGTAATGATGTCCATCTCATTCCACCATGCTTCTGCCCCATGTTTGAGCCAAGGAAATACCTCTCAAACTACCCTAACTATCCTAACACCATGGTAAGGTTGTTTTCATGTTGTCCATAAATGCTTGGTTCCATGTAATTTCAAATGTCAAAAAGGAATATGCTTTCACTGTCCCCAAAGACAGCATGCCATTGCAGTGGGAATAATAGGCTGTTAGGAGATTTATCTTGATACCCAGTGTGGAGTTTCCTTCCAATAACATTTTCTATTGCTTGCTCATTTTAAGGCATAACCTAATGGATGCTGTGAAACTAAATCGCGTTTTCTAGCTCCTGTAAGAATTCTGTGTGTCTAAATATTAGCTTTGGTTGTCTTAGTGACAATAGTTTGTATTAACATCTCCATGAGGAATTCCGTTGTGAGAGGAGAGTTAAACTGGAATTTATATTTATTCTGAGTTTCTCCTGGGCAGAATTTTGATGAAAGAATCTGAAAAGATAATTCAAAAAATCAAAACTTGGACACTGTCATAGTATAACCAGTTTCTCTCTCACTGTACCTTGAGAGGGGTTAAAAGAATATTTTAGGTAGAAGCAAAATACAAGGGAAAGAAGGAGTCTTTTGGGTGAAACTGGGAACAAATGAGAACTCAGAGTGCTTAGGTGAAATGTATATTCAGGGTGTACCAATTCTCCATCTTCTGGCTTCCTCCACTTCCCCACCATTTTGACTCCCCCACCTGCAAGATCAGCTGCTCCAAGGAGCAATTTATAAAGTTGCAGCTCATATTGTGGTTGCAGTTTCAGAACTGACATGAAATTAAATCAGTCCTGAGTGCTGTAGGATACAAAAGCTACCTTCCTAGTTTACTGAGCCCTTCAAGACTCCTAATAAATCTTAGAAAGGTAGCATTCCACCACCGACTGCCAGTCTCTCGCCTCACAAAAGGACCTTGAATGGAAACAACCCAGTTTTCTTTGAGTCCATATTTCATACTATGGAGAGAAAGACATACATGGAAGCCACATTCTTAAGCTCCCTTTTCCAACCCTGGGGCAAGCACTTCTCATGAGACAATGTAAAATGAGCCCTTAACTTACTCCTCCACCTTCCAAATTGCTGAGGCCACGTGGTAGGAAAACATCCATGAAAAGTGGACTGTACCCACAAAGGTTCTTTATTGCTTTCCAAGAGCAGAAGGCAAGACTTAAAAAAAATAAAATAAAATCTGTGAACTGATAGATATGTCTTGGCTACAAATAGGGAGCCCCTAAATTTCCAGGGATACATGAAGCTCATTGTTGAGGGTTGAACACAATGTGGCTGAGAAGGAATTGGAAGCAGATGCTCTCAGGTGGCCACGCTGAATTTACCAGTGGTCAGTCATGTTTTCCAATATTTTAAAATTTAATCTTAACCTTTAGTCTAATCCATCTAAAATCTCAAGGAACTGGTCAGTTGTTAAGTCTTCACTTGATGTCCTGAGAAGCTGTGAAGACCATATTATAGGAGGGCTGGGGATGTAGTTCAGTTGGAAGAGCACTTGCCTAGCATGTGCAAGACCCTAGGTTCAATTGCCAGTATCATCAAAAACAAAATAACAACAGCAATCAGAAAAACCAACAAAAACATATTACAGGTATTGGTACTTAATTTTCCACGAACTTCTCTGAGTCAAGTATTATTATGTTCCCCTGTGATGGTTAGTTGATGTGTCCATGATGGTACCCAGGGAACCCAGGGTTTGGGCAAACATCAGAACAGAAATAGCTTATGCAGGTATACTTAAATGTGATTAATATTTAAATCATTACAGCCTGGAGGTGTGGCTCCATGGTACAGCATGCACTCAGCATGCATGAGTCCCTGAGCTCACTATCAAAAAAAAAAAAAAAAATCAGTACAGTTTGAATGTAGCAGGATACCCTCAAGCTCCACAAGATGGGTGAGCCTCATCCAATCAGTGAAAGGCCTTAAGAGAAAAAAAGTGAGCAAGGAAGAGGGAGTTCTGTCTCCATGCTTCCTTTGGACTTTGTGCAATCTTATCTCTTCCCTGGTCTCCAGCCCACCAACCTCCACAATTGCACCCACCAATTATTTAACAATTTTTCACCAAATAGTCATGTATTTATACATCGGTGTATCATCGTTTTACCTATATCCATATCTCCTATTGGTTCTATTTCTTCCGAGAACCCTAACACAACCCCATTTTACAAATGGTGACATAGAGGCACAGAGAGGTGGCACTATGTTCCAAAGGCAATGCAGCTTGTTAGTGGCACAGCAGAGCGTGAGTTGCCCTTTCTTTCTGGCCATTCTCCTCTGGTCAGGCTGCAGCCCATGTTCCTCCCTTCCTGTGACCATGCAAGGGCATGTGAAGAGTGGGTTGCATTTAATCCTTTCATCAGTTTCATTGGAAAGCTTTTTCCCTGCAGCCCACATGAGGGAAACCGATTTGCTCAGGATGAATGTGGCCACCAATGCGTTATTTCCCTCAATCTAAACAGAGCCTCAGGCACACTTCATTGATCATGCCTCCAAGCTGAAAGGTCCCCTTAATGCCGGCCCACAAATATTATGTTTCTCGGGCAGCCCTTGCTGTCAGCCACATTTCCTGATCTACTCTGATTAGATATATAAACAGCTTCAGTAAAACAGAGTCTGAGCTTTGCTGTTAAAAATGGAAGATAAGGCTTCCATAAAGATTCATCAACAGCCGAGGTGCTGTCTAAGTTAGGCCTGAGCTCTCAGAGCTCACAGTTCCTTTTTTTGATGTTGTAAGAGGGGTCAGTGGGCAAACCACCATGATTTATAATCATGTTTTCCTAGAGGCTGGTGAACTGGCCAAGGGAGACCTTGGGGAGAAGAAAGGGTTAAAACAATGTAGTAAGCATTTCACAAAGTGGCCTTGCATTAGTGGCCAAGTACAGGTTTGTCATCACTCAAGGTAACCCAGCCATTTTGCATGTGCCAGGAAGTGGCATTTTGTCCCGGCTAAGAGCAGAAGAGGCCTGAAGCCTGCAAGGTGCAAAATCTAATAGAGGAAGATGAAGAACTGTCCCGAAGCTCAAATGAACTGTTCAGTGAGGGCAAGGAAGCCATCAAAGCCAGGTGTTTCCACCTCCAAGCCTTCTCGCCCACTTCTGATACATCCTTGCCCAGAACACGTGAAAGGCAGGAAGAGTTACCTGACTTTACATTTCATTGACATGTGTTTCCAAACCCTCCCCTGGCATTCCTACCAGAGATGAAGTGGGTGAGCTAAAGGATGTTTTCCCACTCCAACTTCTTGGAGAACAAATCCCTTTTGAAGGTATTTTTGGTATAATCCATTTTCTAGAAGGAAAAATAGGATGATCAATATCAGTCTTAAGGTTAGGTGAGTAAAAAAGAGGCCTACCTAAAAGGACCTGATAGGAAAATGTAAGAAGCTAATATAGTGAAGTTTTAATATTAGTATCTATTAATATTTTAATGTCAACATAATTTCTAAAAGATGTCTTGCTCAGTTAAAGAGATGAGTACTCCTCACTTCAAAATCCACTGAAGAGTTTTCCTAATGAATACACTGTCTACTCAGTATTAAATTAATCGCTCATAGAAATGTAAAGTGTAAATATCAACCAAAAAAACCACCACCAAAATAATAATAATCATAGCCCAGACATAGCATTGCCAACTTTCTTTTCCCAAGTATTCTGTGTTTAAATTGCCTCTGGTTATCATTTCCATTAAGAACATTTTATGATTTTAATTTTGACACTGAAATTGGGACAGACATTCTCTTAGGATAAAGAGCAGTCTTTAAAATGGAGTAAATTAATAATTTTTGTAGAAATGAGCTTTAGAAGTGGCTTCACATATTTTTAAGAAGATTGAAACCCATAATTCTTTATTCATAATGCCAAATATGCCAGTTCCTTGATCTGGGACTTCTTAGTTTCTAGAACTGTGAGAAATAAATTTTTGTTATTTAGTATCAAAAAAAATAATTAATTAATTTCTCACATTTATTGAGCACTTACTATTTAGCAGGTACTCTTCTAAGTACTTGACTCAAGTTGGCCGAGAAAATTCTGCCAGCAACTGGAACTTGCTGCTTTTCTCCCTCTACCACTCAGCCTATAAAATTAAACATGAAAAATTTAAAGTTTATTTGAATTCATAGAGTGTTTTACCATGTTGATGCCTGGTTTGGGATAACTAGCATCAAATATAAGCACATTTTAAAAAGTTTTTCCAAGATAATATTTTATTTTTATTTTCTTGAAAATATCCTAACAGGTAGTTTCTGTGCCTGGCTGTACCTCAGAATCACATGAGAATTTTTCCAAAGTGACAGGTTGCTGGGCCACATCCCAGACTGCTGAATCTTTGGGGCAGGACCAGGAACCTCATTCCCCAAAACAAAAGGCTGATTTGATCTCCCACTGAAGAGGTAACTGAATCTCATAAAAAAAAAAAAAAAAAAGCCTGAAGTTACACTGAAAAGTAAGGAAGAGCTATAGGGCATTTTAAAGTTGTATTTTAGTTGGTTTTATGCTATTTGTGCTCCTGTGACAATGTATTCCCTTGCTACAAGGTACTCAAATACTAAAAGCTAAAGTGAAACAAGGCTGCATTGAGGAGTAAGTATTCTTGAGAAACTCCAGCCACCTGTCTAAAGTGTTCAGAAAACTGTGTTCTTTCATTTAGGTTCCATATCAGAAATGGATTTAATTATTACATTAACTAGACACTTTAAGACTGATGTGGTTCTGAGTGCAGCTATATGAACATGTGGGACTATTAGTATCTCTGGTGGGCAGAGCGAATATACCCCTGAATCTGGAATCAGAAGCCCAGGGTACACTCATTTCCTGTGCACCTCAAATCTTCTCAGCCCTAAGCAAATCCCAGCACCCCTTTAGAATCCCTTCTAGCTTTTGCCTCCTTAGGGATTCTCTAATGTGTAGAGCAATAGCTCCCTGAAACAAAGACTCAGAATAGAGGCTCAGGGCCAGTATTTGACGATGTCTTTAATAAAGACAAATATTTCATTTGGAACAAAAAGTAAATCTCTGAAAGGATCCAGAGATGGATCCTTTGGTAGTCAGTCAACAATGTCAGGGCCCCTACCTATGCTAGTAATGGTAAGGTTACAAAGGAACTATAAGACTCAGCTCCTTTAATTAATTAATTAATTAATTAGCTAATTAATTTTTTGATAATAAATAACAGAAATTTATTTCTCACAGTTCTAGAAACTAAGAAGTCCAAGATCAAGGAACTGGCAGATTTGGCATTAGGAATAAAGAGTTGTGGGTTTCAATCTTCTTAAAAATATATGAAGCCACTTCTAAAGTTCATTTCTATAAAGATTATTAATTTACTCAATTTTAAAGACTGCTCTTTATCCTAAAAGAATGTCTGTCCCAATTTCAATGTCAAAGGTTGGACCTTAGAAAAGGTTCTCAACTTTCATTCAACCCAGCTTGTAATTGGTAGAATGCACTTTGCTTTTATCTGCAGAACCAATGTCTTCAAGCTATTTTAAATGTCCCCACAAAATAGTTATCCACATTTCTTAAGCAAAAAAGTTTTATATTACAAATATTACACTCAGGAGCTTTACTATAGCAGTTAGTTAGTCATTTTGTCTTAATTCCCAAGTAAGCACTGCTGAGATAAACAGACCTAGCAGTTTACTGTTTAAAGCTCTGAAGTATTAATCTGTAAATTCAGAGAGCATTGCAATCTGCAGTGTGCATTCAGATACAGAGCAGGGCAATCTGTCCTACAGTGCATTTCGTGATCGTAATTTCCTGTTTATTGAAGGTAAAAGCGTTTTGCTACTACAGACGGGAATCAGATATAAGCTGTTTGCACCCACAAGAGCTGAAGTTTCGTTGTTTTTTAAACAAGCTGTGTTTACTCTTAACTCTAGCGTTTACCTTGCCCATTTCCTTCATCATGTTTATGCTCCATTGCTCTATTTACATATTTCTTCCCAAAATGATCCTATGATTGCAGCTGAATGCACTGTGATTTCTTCCCACTACAATGTAACACCCTTTGGCACTGATATCCTCTGGCATTGCTGAGCCATCCTGTTTGCTCTCTGTTGATTCCCCAGTAATATCTGAAAAAAGTAATATCTGAAATAATATCTGAATAAGCCATTTGCTGTTTGTTCTCTGTTGATTCCCCAGTAATATCTGAAATAAGCATGAAGTTGATGAGATCTGAATTTGTAAAATAAAGAAATGAGACAATTCTCTGCATCCCCAAATTTATGATAAATGATTCTTGTCACTGAATCTAAGTTTAGTTAAATTGAAAGGAATGTCAGTCTTCCCAGCTTATAAGCCATTTGACTAGTGAGACTGAGTCTTGCAGCTCCTTTGTTACCTTACCATCACCAGCATAGGTAGGGACCCTAACATTATTGACTGACTACCAAACAGTGGCTTTGGGTCCTACTTCTGACTCTAATGTCTTCAGAATGCAATAATGATTGGCAATTAAGCCTTTTGTCTTCAAAGCATATACCCCTAAAATGTTCATTTTTCATTTCTGACTAATCTTCCTATTTTCAGATGTGATGCTGACTAATCTTTCTATTTTCAGATGCGATGCTCAGTGGACTTTCAGAAATGCAAAATAAATAGGTAGTTTAAGAATTAGCAAAGGAGATTAACTTGGTATGGAGGGATATCAATATGGGTAGCTGGAACGCATTTTGAGAGTGTCTTCTAATCCTCTAACTAGATGTATGAATAAGAAGTGCACAGTCATAGGAGATAAATAGGCCAGATTATCAGGAAATTCTATAACAGTTAAGTGATGACCCTTCACAGTTTCTGTTTCTGTTCTGATTCAATTTTAACCCTTTTGGCGTGCGGACTTTAACAGAGTCCTGGATACTGTCCCTCTAATATAGTGTTTGTCAACCTCAGGGCTGTTGACATTTGGGGACAAAGCATTCTTCATTGTGAGAGGCTGATCTGTACATTGTAGGACAATCAGCATTAGATTCATTAGATGCAAGTAGAATTTACCTTGACCCAATTGTAACAATCAAAATCTCCTGCCCTCCTTCTGGGTCTCCCATTGAGTACCACTGCTCCAAATGATACTTCTGAATCCATAGATGGCACAGTAGGAAGCAACTGCCATCTGCATGAATGGGTGTCAAGGGCACATACTTCCATAGATCCCAAGGGAGTCAGCCATGCCCCATCTTGTAAACCTCCCTCCCAAGGGGACTCCCAGTCAGGGATAATGAATCCAAACCTCAAAGACTGGTCTGTGTTGGAGAATCAAAAACAACCAGCAGAAGAGACATGGTTCACACCAAAGAACTGAGTGTAGAGGTCCTCAGCAGAATACACTCAGGAGCCCACAGGAGTACCTCCCAAGAGAGACAGCTTTGGTTGTCTGTCAAACCCAAGGAGCAGTAATGTCACCTGATCAGGTAAGACTTCCTCCTCTCCTGTAGGAACCAGAAGTAGCAGACTGAGTATGCAAGAAGGATGGATGGGGGAAAAAGAAAAGAAGCAAATTGTGACTCATCCTCTGTGCACTGTGGCTTTTACACCTGAGGCAAGCCAGGTTAGGAAGGGGGAAACATGTTAAATGAGGCCAGAATTTTAGTATTCAGTACCGAACATTGCATTACTTAAAAGTGAAGAAAAAAAAGAAATCTTTAGGGTTAGGCTTAAGAAAGAATAAAATTTCCTTCAACCTTTAATTTACCAAAAAAATCGATGCTATAGCAAGCATATTACCAACTACTATTGTTTGGATCTTGCATAACCCCCAATGGCCTGTGTGTTGAGACTTGGTCCCCAAGGTGGTACTATTTGGAGGTGGTAGAACCTGTAGGAAGCAGCACCTTGTGGAAAGAAGTTAGAACATGTGGTACAAGCCCTTTGAAGGGATATTGGTACCCTGGCTCCTCCTCTTCCTCTTCCTTTGTTTCCATGAACTGCATAAACCTCCTCCACCATGTGACTCCACCATGATATACCACGCAAATAGTCCCAAAACAACAGGGTCAGGTGACTTCGGACTGAAACCTCTGAAAGTGTGAACCAAAATAAATCTTTTTTCATTTTAAGTTGATTATCTCAGGTATTTTGTCACAGAAAACAGATGAACTCACCAATTTGAGGCCTTCAAGCTAAAAGTGACAACATGTTCAATCAATTGAATTGCCATCATGAAATTGAACAGAAGTTCAATAGAAAAACAGCATGCCCTTTAGTAGAAAAATATTGGCTTCTATTTAGAGATGGCCCAGAAATTGTCCCAACTCCTTCCTGTCTTGACTTCCTCTCTAAAAATGTTTGATTTCCTGGGTATTATATTCTTGTATATTATGTTTCTTTTAATAATGATGAGACACATAACTGCCCACTCTTCTCTCTATGTATATATTGAGGGAATCTATAAAGTTCCAGCATTGCTGCTTCTGAGACTTTTATTTTCCTATTTTATTTTCTTTTTTCCTTGTGATACTAGGCATTGAACCCAAGGACACAGTTACCATTGAGCTATATATCCTCAACTCTTTTTATTATTTATTTTGAGACAGGGTCTCACTAAATTGCTGAGGTTGGACTTGAACTTACAATCATCCTGTGTCAGTCTCCTAAGTTGCTGGAATAGATAGAATATTCCATTTAACAAAGGAGGGAAATGAACATGTTCATGGAGAGCATGAAAAATATATTATCATAAGACACACATTAATGAAGTTTTAATGTATAAAAATAAAAAGGGAAATTTTTGCACTAACCAAGAAGGCCAGCAGGGACAGGGTTTATAGGAACCCAGTATAAAGTTAAAATATGGAGCATCTTTCTAAGATCTTGCATATGAATGGGCATCTTTCTAAGATCTTGCATATGAATGTGACTTGATGGCTATGTTAGCTTTCTGTCACTATGACCATATACTTGAAAAACTGAACTTAAAAGGAGGGAAGGTTCATTTGGGCTCATGATTTCAGAGGTTTTAGTCCATGGTCAGTTGCTTCTTTTTTATGGGGGCCATGGTGAGACAGCACATTACAAGTGCTTGGCAGAGAGGCTGCTCAACTCTTGGCATCCAGGAAGTGAAAGAGAGAGAAGGAAACAGGAAGGGTCAGTCCCAACATCCCCTTAAAGGGCACACACACCTCCAATGACTACTTCTTTCCACTAAGCCCCACCTCTTAATGGTCTCACCACCTTCGGATAGCATGGTAGGCTGGGACCCCATCCTTCAACACATGGCATTTGGGGAACATTTAAAATCCAAACTATAGCAATGGCTGTCTGTCAGATTAAGGCTAAAAAAGATCTTGAATTGGGTAAAAGAAAAGTGGATGAAATTGTCATTATTGTAGTTAATTTATTGATTGATAATACTTGGGGTCCCAGTGGACACTGAGTCTGGTTTGCTACTACCTTGGGGATGTTGGACTTACCAGTCTCTAGGCAATAGTTAAAAGAGGCAAATAAAATAATAAAATAGCAAAAAGAAGCAAAAGTAGAATAGGTGATTTCTTTTTTCATATCCTGACTTAGGACAGTGCCATTATTAATGACACCCAAGGCTTATTTTGAAATAATTATTATCACTCACTGCCATCTAGTGTTAACAAGATGTATGAATTTTTTTCCATATTATTTTGTTTTCCAGAATTCCTTTCCCAACTGTACGTTCAGATGTAAATGGAAAACACAGATCATCTATCCTGAACCTCTAGTCTTGTGCAAAAATGTCTGTGTTCTGAAAAACCATGTGTTTCCTGCACATTCAAACACAACCTGAAGCTCAGGGTCTGCACTCATTCTCTATTCATGTTCCTGTCCTGCCATTGTTGGTACCAGCCCTCTGTCATGGCCCTTCAGGCACCTCAGGCTCACAGAACTAAATGCAACTGTTGAGGAGCAGGAAGTTTATCACTCAGAAATAAATTGGAGATATGACTAAGAAAAGTACCTGCCATCTTTACAAGTGAGTTTAAACATGCATTTTAATGAAATTCCAACTTAAGAGCAGACTCTTAACTTTGTACTGAAGAAATACTTGTATACAAGAACAGGAGCAGCGGCCTGCTGAGAGGCAGAGCCGCCCCCTCCCCCCGCGCTGGCAAGGTAGACGGAACTGTGACCACCGACAGAAAAGGCCCAGTGGCCCGCGGAGGGGCAGAGCTTCCAATCACTCCCGCAAGGTAGGCGGGCCTGCGACCCACCGGCAGAACAGGAGCAGCGGCCTGCTGAGAGGCAGAGCCGCCCCCTCCCCCTGCGCCAGCAAGGTAGACGGAACTGTGACCACCCACAGAACAGGCCCAGCGGCCTGCTGAGGGGCAGAGCCGCCCCCCACCCCCCACGCCTGCCAGGTA
>NW_026000093.1:22545330-22632945 GCF_001458135.2 Marmota marmota marmota
ATACAAGAGGAAGTGAGGGGAAAGGGAAAAATAATACAAGGGGGCAAATGAATGATAGTAGAGGGGGCAGAGAGAGAAGAGAGGAGGGGAGGGGAGGGGAGGGGGGATAGTAGAGGATAGGAAAGGCAGTAGAACACAACAGACACTAGTATGGCAATATTGAAATCAATTGATGTGTAACTGATGTGATTCTGCAATCTGTATATGGGGTAAAAATGGGAGCTCATAAGCCACTTGAATCAAAGTGTGAAATATGATATATCAAGAACTATGTAATGTTTTGAACAACCAACAATAAAAAATTAAAAAAAAAAGAAACCATTCTAAAATTAAGAAACATAAAAAAAATAAAATAAAAAAGGGCAATGGACTTATCAAATTACTGATCCTGGCTGCAGCTGTACCACCACTAATCTTATTTTTTATTTTCTCCTTTAGCCCCATGGACTTGTACAAATTCAAGCCTTAGAAATAATACCATGTCTGCTTCATTCAGAGAAATACAACAACAACAACAAAACTCTTCATTCTTCAACATATAACAAGGCAGTTTATTCTTTCCAATACTATCTTATGAAACAAGATTAGTTAGATAACAAGATTTATTTTGAAATAAGAAGAAATTATACAATAATTTCAGTATATTCAAAAAAACATATGGTAAGCTCTGTGTTTATAACAATTAGCAAACATAGTTCTCAGTTATCATTAAGTACTGTGTGCCTCATTTTTTCAAGAAATGTGAATTTCTACTAATGTGTGATTAAAGGAATGCAAACTGCTAAAAAAAAAATACTTGTATTCCAAAGGCTCTGAGATATATTTTTAAAAACCAACTAAAAGTTGTTTAGGTAAACATGGAGCTGCTTTCAAGTTTGTCTCATAGCTATAGTAAATACACTTCTGAGCATAAAGAAATGTACTTTGTTTCAAATATCTCCATTTAGTGAGTTATTCATATAATACTTCTATTATAGTTGTTTTAGTAAACTTCCTAAATATTATAGTTGTTTTAGTAAACTTCCTAATAAAGTCAACAAGATATATGTTACCTGAAAATGGGTTATAAAGAAAATAATTTACTCATAAGATACAAATTTAAGTAAACTGAATTTTAATTATATATATTTTTAGTTGTAGGTGAACACAATACCTTTATTTTATTTTATTTTACTTGGTGTGGTACTGAGGATCAAACCCAGGGCCTCAATGCATGCTAGGTGAGCACTCTACCACTGAACCACAACCCCAGCCCAAGGAATCTGCATTTATAAACACCATCCTATTAAGCTTCATTGTGAGCAATTACATGATCCTTTCTCAGCAGTGAAACTAAAATATAGAATATTCGAAATCACATTGTATAAGACATAAAAATAATTATTGCTGTGTTTGTGGACCTGTAAGTTTCTCTGAAGATCAAATCAACTACTTTTTCAGGGTGTAGGGATAGGGAAACACACCTAGCATTTGATTGAAAGACATTTCATATTGCTAATGGAAGATGTATTAGAACAGGAAAATCTTTTGTTTTGCTCAGTTTATTCACACTACTTCCACATTTCAGTGCTTAAGAAAGCAGTTTTTTGCTTTGCTATAAATTTTTCATCTGCTATGATTTGAATGTTTGTCCCCTCTAAAACTCATATTGACAATGAATTGACATTGTAACAGCTTTAAGAGATGGAACCACAGGGCATGGTGGTAGATGCCTATAATCACAGTGACTCAGGAGGTTGAGGCAGAAGGATCTTGAGTTCAAAGCCAGCCTCAGCAAAAGCAAAGCTGCTAAGCAATTCAGTGAGACCCTATCTCTAAATAAAATACAAAATAGGGCTGGGGATGTGGCTCACTGTTGAGTGCCCCTGAGTTCAATCCCCAGTACCCTCCACCTAAAAAAAGAGGTGAGACATCCACCATCATGAGTGAAATTTGTGCTGTTATAACAGGATGCACATGGCACCCCTTACCTCCTCTCTCACCTTCTCTTCTCTCACCATGTGATGGTGCAGCAGGAAGGCCCTAGCCAGATGCTGACACCTTGACATTGGACTTGCCAGCCTCCAGAACTGTGAGAAATATCTGCTCATCCTAAGTTATCCAGTTGATGGTGTTGTACAACATGCATAAAGATATCATGAAAACATTCTTTTATGGTTCTTGGATTGGGATTCTCCAGAAAAACACCGATAGGACCTACCTGTCTGTGGATGTAGAAAGATTTTTTATGAAGTATTGCTTCATGTGATTATGAAGGTTGAGAAATCTGCAAGTTGGAAGCCCAGGAAAGCTACTGAAATACTTCTAATCCAAACCCAAAGGCCTGAGAACCAAGGAGCTGATGGCATAAGTCCTGGTCTGAGTTTGAAGGCCTAAGACTGGGGATGCAGGGCAGTAATGTTTGAGGACAGGAGAAGATGAAGGTCCCAGCTCAAGCAGAGAACAAGCTCATATTTTCTCCACCTTTTTATTCAACTGAGGCCTTCTATGGATTGAATGGTGCCCACTCACCTCAGCAAAGATGATTTTCTTTACTCACTCTACAGGTCCAGGTGCTAATCTCTTGAAAAGTCCTCACAGACATAGCCAGAAGTAATGCTTCATCATTCATCTGGCTTCTCTTAGCCCAATCAAGTTGACACACAGAATAACCATTAAAGCTCTCTTAAGCTATCCTTCTGACATTTGGAAAGTTGTGTTTTTGCTCCAGTCACTTGAGACTGGGTTTTAATGCAACTTCTTGAATCTGAATCAGAAGTCAACCCTCTCTGTAATGGTGTTCTGGGCCTTCCCAAACCAGCTTGAGAGATGATTGTTAAATGTTCAGATTGTTAAATATTTGCAGATATCCACATCATATTCTCTCTCTCTCTCTCTCTCTCTCTCTCTCTCTCTCTTGATTTTTGAGGTTATCACAGTATGAAGAAAGTTTTATTACTAGTGCTTTTTTGGTTAAACATGGCGGTGGCCCTGGACCAGCAGCTGTTGTATTCAAGGAGTGAGCAGAAGGTTTGGGGAGAAAGGGAGAGAGGACTCTGAGAGTGCTTACAGTTTGTGCAGCAGACTGTGGAAGCTATTAACTCACAGCGAGGAGAGGTACCATAGACCTTTCCAAAGTTTGCTCTAGAAGAAGTTATACTAGTAGAGAAGAGGGTGGTGATGAGCCTTCCAGCATCAAATCTGCAATTAGAGTAATTATCACTACTTCTACCATGATGGCATCAGATGGGCTCTGCTTCATCATTTAAGATTTCTAACTGAAGTTGAGCAAATGTAGCTTAATAACTGCCTCACAGCTAACACAGGGTGTTTTCGCCAGTTTTTTCACTTCTGTGACTAAAAGAACTTACAAGAACAATTTGAGAAGATAAATGGTTTATTTGGTATTCATGATTTCAGAGGTCTTAGTCCATACACAGTCAACTCCTTTGTTCTGGAACCAAGGTGAGGCAGAGTATCATGGTGGAAGTGAGCTGGGGGACAAAAGGACAGTCAGTGTAAGTAGTGAAGGATTGGGTCAGATAGATGGGGGCTAATTCAAGAGGAAATAAAATGCTAATGCCTCCAGAGCACTTTACCTCCTCCAACCTGGTGCCAAGGTTACCTGCCTCCAGGGAATTGTTCCTCCTAACAAGGAATTGTTAATGAATGCTTCCTGGGATGCTCCTTTCCTGCCTGTACCCCTGGAAGTCTCCTTTCCCACCTCTGGCCCACTTTTTGGCCACACAGGCAAGATAAGAGGAGGAGTGGAGAATGAGAATACAGGAAACCTAAACTGTATAAAAGGGGCAGGACACCCTTACTCCTTCAGGCACCAACTTGGACCCTCTCCTCTCCAGAGGAATCTATGTCCCTCTCTTTGTGTTCTACCTTCAAATAAAATGTTTTGCTATAGCCTCAGCATTTCTTGGATGTTCAGTCTTCAATACCAGGGGAACTGGACTTGAACCTCAACACTGTTATCAGAGAGTATGGCACAGGAAAACAGCTCAGGACATGACAATCTGGAAGCAGGGACTCTGCTCAACTCACTGGGGACAATGTATATGCCTCCAAAGCACAGCCCCAGTGAACCACCTCCTTTAGCCACTTCTGCCTATAGTCATTACCCAGTTAATCCATCCAAGTGGACTAACGCACTGATTAATTTAAGGCTCTTATAATCCAATCATTTCACCTCTACATATTCTTTCATATAAGCTTTGGGGGAACAGTTCATATCTAAGCCATAATACAGGAATTCAAAGTCCAAAAGGAAATTAGTAAATTCTTGATGAAAAAGAGAATTAAACACACAAAGTACCATACAACTAAATAATTTGGTTTTCAATCAATCAATCAATCAATCAATAAATGCATTTGCTCTCTAGGGCCTTACAATTGTGATACTATTCCCCATGGATTTCCAGAAAGAAAAATATTTTGGCTGAAATAAATATGTTATTAACTAGTTTCTGTCATACTTCCTTAAGACTGGCCTTTCTATGTAGTATTTCATCTCTTGCAAACTCTTGTGGGTAGCTATACTTTTCACAGATTAACTGATCCAAGTCCTCTCTGCCATTAGCTGAGTCCCATTCTCCCGGAGAACGCTTCTTTTGTAGGACTCAAACCTGATCCCGTAAGATGAGGTACCTGACATCAGAAATACTCTCCCTTTTAGACCCTGCCCTTTGCTCACAGTGTAATTTTACCTTAGAATATGTGGTAAGTATGACTGTCACCATTTCAAATAGCAAGTTTAGCAGAACACACAGCTGCATGAAATAAGAACTGTATTTCCCACCCTCTTTAAAAAGCCATTTTACTAAGCTCAAGCAATGACATATAATCAAAGTATAATATGCAGATTCCGGGAGTCTTCTTTAAGAGATACCTGGCGCAGTACCTTTCCCTGTCCCTTCCCGTTATCACAGCCTGGAACATGGATGCCAGCAATATGAATATGGCATCCATGCTTGGATGGTGGGGAGGTGAGTAAAAGATGCCCTTGGGCAGTCACCATTTTAGCCCTAAGCCACTCACCTCTAAACTTTGCTTATGCCAGAGTGAGGCCTATATTTCTGTTTGTATCATTTTTAAGGTACGATTCTTTTGAGTTTTGCTCTTACAGACTGTCTGTGAGTGGATTAAATTGTACTCCTTTCCTGCTGGGAGCCATTAGCCAAGTAGGTATGACAATTTCCTTGCCAGCGTACCCCATGTTGCAGTGACATTGAATGTAGGTGACCTTGCTCAAGGACCAGGGCGGATTAGGGTGTTCCCGGTTTAGGATAATCGGGTTTAGGGCGTTCCAGGTTTAAGATTATTCCTGCTGGGAATAGGGCGTATCCTGCTGCCTGAGTTCCCCTTGAGTTCTCACGGGATTCTGACAGTATTTTTTTGGGAGATAGAAGCCCAGTGGATGTGGATTTGGGCAGAGAACGTGGATTTCCCCAGAACGTGATTGTAGACGGCTGGTGTGAGTTCGGGAATAAAGAGTTGCTGTTTGAATCTACAAGCTGTGTGGTGGCTCGTGATTGTGTGCCCAGCCAGACTGTGGCATTTGTGCCCAGCCAGACTGTGGCACTTTCCCCCAAAAATTATATGTTGAATTACTAACCCAGAGTATCTCAGAAAGTAACCTTATTGGAAATAGGGTCATTGCAGATGATATTAGTTAAGGTGAGGTTATTAAAATGAGCCTTTATCCAATGACTTATGTCCTTACAAAAGGGAGAAATGGGGGCCAGAGATTCACACACATCATGTGTACATGGAGGCACAGATGAGGATGATTCTTCACAAGCTCAAGACTGAGAGGGCCAATACCACCAGGAGCTGGGTGAGAAGAATGGAGCAAATTTTTCTCTCAGAGTCCTAGGAAGGCATCCATCCTGGTGACAACAGGATCTTGGAATTCTAACCTCCAAACTGTGAGACAATGAATTTCTGTTGTTTAACTTGCCTAGTTTGTGCCACTTTATCATGGCAGCCCTAGCAAACTAATTCACTATTCTACTCAATTAAAGGCTGTCCAAAATAACTTTAGCCTAATCTAAAACAATATTCTCACCATTTAGAGGCCAGAAGTTACAGACACATCAGGGGACCACCTGAACTTCTTTCAAAATCTCTCAGCACAGTCACTGATTTGCAGTTTAGTCAATTCCCTATTTATCTGGAATGCCACAGCATTTTTTGTGTGGCTATCCTATGAAATACAGCTCTATCACATAGGCATGTATTAGCCAAACCCAAATGTTTAGGTTATGTTACTTTCCACATAGAGTATTTTTACTCCAACGGACCAATTATATGCATCTCATCTAATGCACATTTATCATCATTGACTGTTCTTGGTCAGTTATTGAATGAATAAATGCAGGAGTTGGATATGGCTAACACTAAGCTTAGGAATTATGTCAGATCTTCCAACTAAGTACTAAGCCGTATTATTTGCTATGATTCGGATAGCAAATCCCCAAAGTTTCATGTGCTGAAAGAATGGTCCCTAGCCTAGCATTGCAGTGGGGGAGAAGTATGGACTTTAAGAGGCAGAGCCTGGTGGTTGGTTAGTTTTTAATCATCAGGGGTATGCCCTCAGAAGGGATCATGGAGCCCTTATGGAAGTCCTTCTTTGGCTGATTGGTAATGTGATCTCTTCCTCTCACATGTGCTCCTACCATGTCATTATCATGATGTGATACAGCCACAAAGGCCTTCACCAAAGCTGAGCACACACAAAAAAAATGTCAGCACCATGCCTTGAAACCTCTAAAACTGTTAGATAAATAAACCTCTTTTCCTTATAACATTAGCACATCTCAGGCATTTCATGCTAGTAGTGAAAAACAGACTAAATACATTGTTTAGAGATGGGCTCTGAAGTTATGCATCTCTGGGTTCATATCCCAGCATCATCATTAACTAGTGACATGATCTTGGAAGAGTTATGCACTTTTTGTGCTTCAGTTTCCTCATCTGTGAAAAGGGGAATATAATAGTTACTTTCTTATTATGTAGTTATGATTTATGTGAGATACTTTAAATGGTCTGTGCCACGAGGTACTTCAGCTGATTTTACTGGCTTATAAGGACTGAGTCTACATCTGTTTTGATTCTGCAGATATTCTCATCTGTACATCCTATGACATTATATTGATAACTTGTATTAACTGGCTGTGATTCAAATATTCATACCACAGAAGTTGGCAAACATTATACATCAGGGGCTGGCTTACCAGCACACAAATGTTTAGATGACACCAGCAAGTTCTGTATAAATGTTAACATCATTATTAATACTCAGTAGGTACTTCTGCTCCTTGTGGCTTTTGAGAAGGGATTAGCCTATTTAAATAACTAATTGTGAGTTAAAATAAGAGTGATGAGATTTCATTAGCAACTTATTCTCTCGGGGGAATCAGGGCATACATTTGTGGTCTATAGTCTTAATTCCTGGTTCCATGACCTTGGGGCTGTTTCTCATTGCTCTAGCCCCTATTGCTAGCAGAAGCCTACAAGTACTTATAAATAGGTACTTATAAATATTTGCTAAGTGAATAAAAATTTCCCAAACTTTCAGAAGGCTTTCACATGTATTTCATCTTTTTCTCAATACTACCTTTTGATATTGATAGGTCTCATTTCCAAAGAGATGTCTGGGTTCTGATTTTCTAACAAACTCACAGGGGTTCCTATACTGCTGGTCTTCAGATCATACAACCCAATCCCTTGGGCATGCTAGGCAAGCACTATGCAACTGAGCTACATGCCCAGCCCATAAATTTAAATAACTTAAGTAAGGCAGGCCTCCCTCAACTATATCTAGGTGATGAAATAGTGAAAGGACTCAGGGATGGTTTAACAGCCCTTCAATTGGCACATGGACCAAGGTCCTTTCTGTCATTAAAACTCAGGTATGAGGAAGAAAGCCAGGTCTAGTATTGGGTTAGATTTGATTATTTTTTTCTTTCTACCCCAAAAGTCAAATACCATGGGTTATAGATTTTTTAAAACCTCTTTAATAATTCAAAATGCAATACAAATGATAAAAATTGAAAGGGCAAAATGTGGACAGAGATTAAAAAAAAAAAAGGTTAACCTGAGTCAGGCAAGGAAATAACACTGCAAAATGTAATCAGTCTTTGGAAGGTACCATAAATCCCTTTATCTCTTATAGACTCATCTTCATCTTTGTGGCCAGACTCTCTATTCTAGTCTGGGAAACTAATTTTGGCACCTATGTGACGAGCAGCTGGTATCCTCTGCTAGCTGTGGTAGCTTAGCAGACTCTTCTTTCCTGGTTCCTTGGCAACTGTGTTTTAATGACCTTTGAAGGTCACACAGTTCGTAAGCATAGAGCTGGGATTAGGCTAATGGCGGTGTTACTCCCACCATATTTCCACGGATGATTCATTTCTACCCGTTTTAGCTTGACATATTTTGATAATTTATTTAAAACAAAAAAGGTTAATAACTCATGACTTCCTTGTACAATAACTCATGACAAAACCTTTATCAGTGAAAGGAATGATTTTGCTCAATTTTCTATTTTCCCAATCACATTAATTTTGTCATGCCTGTTGTTTACATTTTCCGATTTATTTGCTTATCTTTGTGCAGTAGTTTAGATTATCTTCTCATACCTAATCTTAATTGGAGAATATTTTGTCTTCTCTTAAATTCTACTGAAATTTAGATTTTCTGTCAGGACTGATAGGTTGTATTTTATTTATGTAGTCTTATTTACGTTTTTGAATTTCTGTGGGTCTTGACACTTTCTTTTTCTTTCTTTCATTCTTTTTCTTTCTTTTTTGGGGGGGGCATTGGGGATTGAACCCAGGAATGCTTAATCCCTGAGCCACATCCCCAGCCCTTTTTATATTTTAGTTATAGACAGGGTCTCACTGAGTTGCTTAGGGCCTCTTTAGGATGCTTATGCTGGCTTTGAACTTGGGATCCTCCTGTCTCAGCCTCCCAAGCCACTGGGATTATAGGCATGTGCCACCATGCCCAGCTCTTGATATTTTTAAAAAATTGTTTAGTTTTTCTTATATTGCTTGTTTTGTTCATTCTCATCTTTTGTAAGTCGGTGTGCGTGTGTGTTATTTATTCTGTGTCAATTTAATTATTGTTAGTTCCTAATAATTTTTAAAAGAAAGCATCTATCCTATATTTCTTTAAATTTCAAATGTCAGGTATGAAAGTATCCTTAACTTTGATTAACTTTGATTAGAATAAAATTGACTTCTTTTTAAAGAAAACTAAGTGATTTAGTATGCTTACCATCCTCTGTTCACAATTTGTAATTGTGAAACATATACAAATTGTGAAACATGACCAGTTTGGCTTTCAATCATTGTCAGTGATCAGTACTAAGGATATAATCCGCAGGTAGGAAGTGCTTAGCTTGGTCTTTGAAACGGAAGCTAAGGAGTGGTAATTTGTGAATGAGTTGCTGCTCATTTTCCCTTAAAGATCTGCAGGTGGATCCTGTGTATAACACCTTAGAATATGCAGCCATATTTCTGATCTGTTAACCTTCGTTGATTAGTATTTACAGATGCTTCTTGTTCCAATGTTTGATTTCAGATATGTTCAGTTAAAAAAAAAAGTTTTAAAATACTACAAAACATCACCCAAAGTCCAAAAGAACTGAGGGGAGCATTCTTTCCTCCACATTCCAGCCCTGTGTTTTACTGCTCTTGTCTTATCTAGTGGGATTGTGGCATATGTCAGGTGTTTCTCCTCATTATGGTGAAAAATGAAACAAAAGGTGCTTTATCCTCACCACTTTATATCCTTAAATAGTCAAAATATATACACAGGCCACAAGAAGAACAGGTTTAAAAGTGCAATGCAGACAGGTTAAATCCAGCTGGGAATTCTGTGGATCATGGCATTATTAGCCAGACAGGTCTGAAGTCCCTGTCTAGAGCAGAATATTTACAAGTAAGGTTAAGCTAAAGCATATTTTTGATGGTGTTGCCTTAAATCTTCTCCTTTGAAGGTTATGATAGCAGCTTAGTTACTAAGTGGTTATGTTTTTTAATCAGCAGTACGTTCATTGTTTAACTTAAAAGCATCTGATCTTTCTTGTCTTAATCAAATTGTAAATTACTCACAAAACTCCACATATTAACAACAGCTCCAGTGTGTAGTCCCAGTTTGCTATTTGCTCATCTGCATCGGTGTAATTCATATATTCTGTTATTTAAAGTGTACCGTTTACACCAGATTTTCATATTTAAGAACTTATTTTGGGAGTAATTCAGTGTATTTACTTGTAATTACTAGATTTCTATTTTTCAGGGTGTGAACTTACATGTATAAATCCTTGCAAGATTAAATTCTGCAGCAAATTGCTATTTTATGATACTTTATGTATATATACATGCAATATTTTTCTATGATAATGATTTATCCAAAGATTAGTTCAGAAAATATTAACAATAAATGAAAACACTCGTAAATTGTACTTAGTTTTACAATTGCCATTTTAAATATTTAAATGAAAATACCTCATTCTGATTTTTTTTTTCACATGACTATTCTAAGTAGGTAAAGACTTGAATCTTAGGAAATATTTTACCCAAGAATCAAAGCTATGCCCAACCTCAAAGACCTACCCATTCTCTGACTCTAGTAGCACATTTTAAAACTAAACAAACAAAAACTAAAAATAAAACAGGAGGACTACACAACGCAGCAATTTTGGCTCTGTTTGATTCTGTTTTCAAAGTGGGTTATGGTCACTGTGTAACCATTTTGGGGAAAATGGATGAAAGAAACCCATCTTTTCACAGATACTACCTGATTCTCCACAGGCAAAGAACATCACTGAAATCCTTATGGTGTCCTTAATAACAAAGAAATTGCCATATGTTGACAATGCTTTTTATAAATGCTAATACTTAAACAAACTGTATCAAACATATATGAAAATGTTTTAACAGAATTTAACATTCTCCTTCATTGGCTTTTCTCCCTAGTTAAAAAATAAAAGTAAAACCACTTAAAAATTTTTTTTTAAAAAATCAGATGTCAGATAGGTGATATACTTCATATTATGAAATTAACATATTGCACATTTCAAAGGTTTGAATCAGTTCTGTGGACTGTCCATTTGTTGATGGAAATATTCAAAATCTCCAATCTTCCTTTTGGTTATTTATTGGTAATGTCATTTACCCACTTGGTAAATTTAAATTCTTCAAATCCATTTTAAGGCGTGATGTGGCAGTGTCTCAAACATGGATGCTACACATAAAGTCAGATCTTGCACACCAAGTGTTAAGTCTATAGTAATCTAGATAAGAGAAAAGCCTTTCCACTCACCCACAAACCAAGAAGGCATGGCAGAGCTGCGCACAAGACTGTGGTTCTGCAACTGTTGGCTTCAGAGGCAGAATTGGGATTCTGTGACTATAGAGATGCATGGGTTGAACACATTTTCCATCTTCAGTGTTGATGAACAAATAAATGTTTTTTTAGCAAATTTATAATCTGGAAAGTTTCCCAAGTGATCCAGGATGGTGTTAAGGGCACACATTTTTACAGTTCAGCATTAAAACCTTCTGGGAGCTCTCTGGTTTCTGTCCTACACCCAGCATTTGAAAAGTAACCATCTGAATCATCAAACTGAACAGCTGCCTCTACAAGAGTAGAAGAGACTTTGAGTCCCTTACTGAAGACTGCACTTTGGCTTATGGTAGTTTCATTCCCTCATAAGTCCTATCCTGCATCTTAAGGGCCAAGGGCACCATCCAGAATCATAGAAAACTTTGTACTTACAGATTTATCTCACTGTGAATGGTTTTGTGTCTGGCTCTGGCATCCTGAAAGCAAACTTATCTGCCTTCTTCAACCCCATCTTCTGCCTTCTTTCCACTTCGATTTCTTTAAACAGCTTTGACTCCCTCAGAATCAATGATCTGTGTCTGCAAGGCCTAAGGATCTTGACTAATGTGCAGTGCTTTTGCCATTACCAAGTTGACTTGTAGGCAGGATAACAATTTCTCTGTGGAGACACTTGATTTTCCTCCCCTGTGAATATCCTTAAGAACTTGAGCTGAGGATTCTGCTTTGCCCCTGAACCACACCTGTAGGAGTTCTTGATGAGAAATTGAAATTTGGAGAGCAGGTGTTTCTCTAGACTGCAGAAACTTTGGTTGCTGTTCTAACAGATTCCTGAGTTTCAGTATTGCTTTGAAATTAGCCTGTTAACGAGGTGCAAGTAAGGCCTCCGAGTACTGACATCCTGATGACATTCATTATTTCCATGAGATATAATCACCATCCTCTTCTTCCTCTCCTCCATCTATTTTTAAAACAACTGAAGTTACTACTCATAATGATTTATCTTGAGAGTTTTATGCCTCAGTGTTCAATTTTCTTTTTTTCTTTTCTTCTTTTTTTTCCCCCCAAGATTTGGCTCTGGAGAGGAGACTATGTCTCCTCAAACTGCTACGTAATTCTGATTCACATAAAAGTATCATTTTTATATAGCTTATTCTGTGTATCTATTTATTGGCAACCTAAATATTGTTCTGCTGCCATTGAAATTGAAGCCTCTTTAAATTAGTATCACCATCTGCCTTTGAACTTGCAGGTACAGAAAAATATCTCAAGAGAAGGAGGATCAGAACCATATGGAATTGCCACTTAGGTTTTCCTCATGTAAGGGATCCTACTGCACAAATGGAGGTCTCCATCAATGGGGTCTTCTGGTTCTAGCTCCGCATAGATCCCCAGAGGATGCTGGTTCTTCAGAGATTTTATTTTTGGCCTTAGACGATTTGCAGTTCAGGATCAAAGTCACCTTTTGCTTCCTGGGAAACTACATAAATGCTGGATTCTTTTATTGGAAGTCCTGGAGTTAGGAATTGCAAGAGGTGCCTCAGTTTTCTGTCTTCTTTTATCTCCCCAGTGGAAATACTCTGGCCTGAAGGAACATCACTATTAAAGATACTGGTGTTAGATTGCTTCTCAGCCTTTTGGCTAAGATTAAAGATACTAGTGTTAGATGACTTCAGACTAGAGGGATCAGCTGTGACTGAGTGAAGTTTAATCCATCATGAAGCCACATAGTTAGTAGAACTGGAGTGATCCTAGAATCTGAGAGATATCCTCATTTGGCTCTGCCTTTGCTCATTAGATGCCATATCAACAATACCATTAGGAAAAGTTTCAGTTCCTAATTCTTGCAGTTTCTCTTTTGTGACACTCAGGATCTCAGAGCTGTGTTTGATAGCAGGCTGGGTGACTAAGTCACCTGGGTTCTGGGATTATAGATCCCGGTTCTCAGATTCTGTACCAGAGGGCCCTGGATATGACAGCTAAGTGATTTTAAAGTTAAATGATTCTTCAATGTACTTTGATAGGTGTTATTGTTTGGATATGAGGCATCCCCTAATGTTCATGTGTGAGACAATGCAGGAATGTTCAGAGGTGAAATGATTACATTATAAGAGCTTAAACCTCATCAATGGATTAATCCATTTTATGGATTAATAATTTGAATAGATGAATGGGTGGTGGAAATAGGTCACTGGACATGGCTGGAGAGAGTATTTCACTGGGGTGTGCCATTGGGGATTATTTTATCCCTGGCTCCTTGCACTCAAACTCTCTCTACTTCCTGGCTGCCATATTCTCAGAACCTCAGTGACCTAATTCCTCTGGGTCTGCTTCCTGGCCATAATGAGGTGAGCTGCTTTCCTCAACCTTGCCCTTCTGTCATGATGTTCTGTCTCTCCTCAGTCCCAGAGCCATGGAGTGGACTGACTATGGACTGAACCTCTGGAAAGGTAAGCCAAAATACTTTCCTCCTCTAAGTTGTTCTTGTTGGGTATTTTGGTCACAGAGACACAAAGATAACTGTGTGTGGTATTATCCTAACTGTCCTCAATGTTATTGTCCTCAGTTAACAGAGTCACACAGCTAGAAATTAGACATTCTATAGCTCGGGCAGCCAGCATGCTTGCTTTTGCTGCCTGTAGTGTTCTGTCTCCTAACAGTCAAATGTCGAAGTCTATGAATGTTACACTGCAAGTGCTCACTCTTCAATCTGTTGAGGATGAAGTCACTAAAGAGATATGCTCTTTTCTTTGGTTTTTACTTGATACAGAGTATGGCTTCATGACAAGAACACAAAATCCAGGGGCAGACTGCCTGAGTTCATAACTCAGCAATGTGACATTGAACATACTGCTCAACCAGAGGTGTCATGATTTCTTTTATAAAGCAAAAATGACAGTCAAAGCACCTACCATACTGATTTTAAGAATCAAATGAGATAATACATAGTACTTTGAGAAACACCTGATACATAGTGCATTTTATGAGCCTTCCTCTGGTTATCATGATTTAAGCTGCTCACATCAAAATGTTGAAAATGGCTAAAAAAATATTAAATGATGATGATTTGCTCTGACTAGCAGAGAGTTAGTGCTCCATTGATGTATGCTGATTTAAGTCTAAGGCAAAAATAAAGATTAAAAAATTGATGAAATATTTATATATATATCAAAGTTCTCTCTGAATGTGAGGTTTATATATGATTTGCTCGGCTGAAGGGATCCCAAAGAGCCTGGGAGCTTCAATTTATATCAAATTAGCAACTAGTTAACTTCTAAGGAAGTATAATGAGTAATTGGTAGAATATGAACATCCCAGTGTTTTATAAGCCTTTTTATCTGTTATAGTTTTCAAAAACAAATTGCAATAGGATATATTGAGCTCAGGTACTCTGTATGCATGATATTGTCCCTTCCTAACAACACTGCAATATGCTATTATTATTTAGATGTGAGGAAATACATCTGGAGTCACTCAACCAACTGGAATTAGTCAATATGAAGGTAAAACGTATAATATTGCAAAACACAAACTCTATTACCATGCTAACCATAGTTAAAATTCATAAAAATATCAATTCAGGTTGAAGCAGCAGGGGGAAAGGCAGAAAAAAATGTTGTTTTGGTAACTCTTTCACCACTTAGAAGCAAATCCCTCAAATTGTTTAGGACACAGAGCAGTAGAATAAAGACAGTAACATATTCTTCTGAGGCAGTTTCCTTGCAGTCTCTTTCAGATCTATAATATTATCTTCACTGATTTTTATTTGATTTACATATATGTATTTGTTGAGCATCTATTATGTACAAGGTACTGTTCCAGGAACGACAAAAGATGAAAAACATGAAATAAGATATAATGTGATTCTTTTTCTCACTTGAGATTGGCAGTGACAGTGAATTATGAGCTTCAGGGAGCCTACCTCCTGTTGGGGGATAGAGGTGTAGCAAATCAGAATTACCAAATAGGTCAAAGGGTGGAGGAGAAATGCAACATATGACAGTTCGGAGGAGGCAGGGAGCATAATTAGTGGGGACCATTAGGGATAATTTTGAAGTATAGATGCTATATAAATTGAGCTTTAAAAGTGTTGGAGAAAGGACAGGCTGGGAGGAATAGAATACAGTTAGAGATCAGTGATGAGGTGTGTGTTTAATTCATACTTTGTACTAAACAAAGGGTGTATGTGATGGAAGCATTCTTGCAGTTCTCAAAATCCTAAATGCAATAAAAACTTTGTACCATAATTGCTGAGTAATGACTACACAGGTTTTATATTTATTGTGATCATGGGAAAACAAAATATACAGAAATAACACATTATCTATAAAACAATTCATGCATAGCATAAGGTCTACTAATTTTGACTTCAAATACATGGCTCAAAGTAACATCAGCAAGAAGTGTTGGGCTGTTTACCACAGTCGGAACAGACAGTACACGTTGTGCAACTAAAGGTTCTTGTAACACAGAAAAGCTTTCCACATGGTAGAACTCAATCTAGCACTTGGGACTATTATCTAAGTCATCTCATGTTATATAATTATCAAGCAGGAATCCAGTATTGCTATTTGCATTCCAGCTTAATAGTTAATATATTTATTACTCCTTTATCCTTAAATGTGTGTTCTAGCAAATAAGTTTTCTATTTATTCAAATGATGATATTACCTTTCATTAAAGGTCAACTTGAACATATCTGCAAAGATATTCTCAATACCTAGTGATTGGCAGAAAATATGAATAGAGAGAAATAATTGACTTTGACAAAGAATGCAGGAACCACTGTTTCCCATGGAGTGGCATCAATCAGATTTCTGCTCCTTCCTCACTCTTTCTAGGTGAACTTAGATGCAGTGAGTCATGTATCCTCATAAGAAGCCCCACTCAGGGTCTGGGCTCCAGGCACTGTGTTTTTGTCTTGACTGCTCTCAACACTGAATTCCATCGGCTACTCATTAGTTCCAACCGCTCTTTTTTGAACTTGTCTTGAAAAGAACAGTGGTTATCCTCATCTTCTGTCTCAGAGATGATCTCCATCTTCTGAATGATGAGTTTGATGAGCTCATGCTGCTTCTCCAAGAGAGAAGTGAGGTCCTTCAGCCTAAAAGAACACACGTTTTATGAGTTTATTGTCAGCTTTTCTTTGAGCCCTTCCGGGTATAGGAGGCATTGTAGAACATTCCAGTAATGTTCTCAATTCACTGGGTACAGATTATAGCTTTCTGATAGTCACGACCCTCCCAAAGAATACACTGCATTGAAGTATAAGTGAATTTCCCAAAGTGTAACACTAGTCCATGGCTAGTTGTTGTCACTGTTGTTCCTAGCTTACAGACAAGCAACTAATTGCACAGAAAGGTTAAGCAATTTTTCCAGGATCACAGAGCTAGTAAATAGTTAATTAGAGGTTTAAAAGGTAAACTAATGTTAAAGCCCTTGTGCTTAACTGCTGTCAACGACACAGCTACTCCACAGATCCTCAAAGGTTTTCAGAGCTTTGCTTAATGTATTCAGACAGCTCATGACAAATGCAGTTTATAATATTGCCCCTGAGAATCAGGAAATCACCATTTTAATTTTTACTCACTTATCCTTAGATAATGGCAAACCAGTGATCAGCAGCCAAATGAATTTTTGAGTCTTAAAAAAAGTCTCTTGATCCTCAATACCCTAGCTGTATCAGTCAAAAAAATGGCTTCACATAGGAAATAAAGACCAATACACAATATAAATATATACTATATTATTTAAGAGTTTTAAATTCTCAAATATAGATAGAAGGAAAAAGATACATACCGGTATTTCTGTTTCAACATTTCTATTTCTAAACATGTATCAGTATTTGATATTTCTTGTCTTATTTCGTGGCTACCAAAAAGGTAATGAAATAAACGCTGTGGGATAAAATAAAATAGTTACTCAGGTTGAATTCACTTCAGGAACTATTTCCTGAGAATGTACCAATATTCAGCCACTGAGCCAGGTTCACTAAGCACATCTGTTCATAAGCCACAGCTACGGCCCACAGAAAGCTCACAGTCTACTGTGAGAAACAGCCCTGTACAAAGTTATAAGATGAAGTCATATATAAAAGAAAAGTAAAAACATGTACAAATAATACAGACAGCATAAAATGGGTGGGTAATTGTTTAAGGAAAGAGCTAAACTGGATCATTCTATAAATTCTCATGAAAAATGCCCTTTATGGGTGCTGGTATTTCACACAAGATTCACTGATTCTTTAAAACTGCTCCACACCATTATCTGATATGATTGAACTAATGAACAAATTTCACATAGGAAAGTCTCCGAAACATGATTTTTCATGAATTTTGTTTTGATTCAGTGTTCTTTTTTTATTGGGGGGTGGATTAAACTCAGGCCTGGTGCAGCAGGCACGTGCCCTACCAATGAGTTGTACACTCAGCTTAGTGTCCATTAAACTGGAGAAGGTCAAGGGCAGATGTAAAAGGCCAAGAACAAGATCATGTTAGGAGTCCAGGCAGGAGAACATGGCTACTTGCATAGGTCTCCCAGAAAATTAAATGTACCAAATGTAAGAGAGAGGGGGAAGGAGAGAAGATGTCAAGGATGACATAAGTAAATGAATAGCGTTGACATGAATTGCAATGAAGACCTTAGAGGAGGACAGAACTTTCTCGCTATGTTTCTATAGGGGATGGGAAGAGGGGGTGAGACATGGAAGAGTGAAGGTTGGTTTTGTAATGCCAAGTTTGAAGTAGCTTCAAGACAGGTAGTGGAAATGTCAAGTAGGCAGCTGGACATAGGGGTCTGGAGCTCAAAGGCAGCTCTCAGCTGGAGAAATGAAGATATTTAGTGTGCAGCCAGCAATTGCAATTCACTTGTGTGAAATAGGATGGGAGTTAGTGTGAAGTGAGAATAAAGCCTAGATAATTTGTAGATCAAACTTGACCATTTTAGGACTCTACAGGAAAAAAGAACTGCAAAGAACTCGGGAAGAACAGTCAGAGAGATGGGAGAGCCCAGCATGGTCAGGATTAGCAACCAGAACATCTGGCTGTTGATATGTTCCCTTGTCCTTGAGAAGGCAATGGTCTTGCTTGGTCTTTGATCACTTTGTGTATTTTATACAGTGGACATTCTCCGTGTGTGTGTGTGTGTGTGTGTGTGTGTTTATGTGTGTTCTTTATTGTGTGCTCTATGTATAGACATACACACACACATATATGCACATAATGTACACAGAAATCTTCCAAGTGGCAAGTGACTAGGAAAAAGAAATAAGTTATACCTATAATATGAAAAATAAGAAACTAAAAGGCTATGACTGGTCTGTCACCTGTCTGTTCTCCCAGGACATGGGCATATTTAATTCTGATGCTGTGGATGAGCTACCTGGAAAAAAAAAACAAGTCTCCTTGCTCACTGACTGTCATTTTCACATTGTGTTAATCATATATTTTCTTCATCATCATCATAATCATCATCATCATCATCATCATCCCTACAACTGCTTCTTTCCCACAAGCAGAGCAGAATCAGAGGCTATAACAAGGCACCAATGGATATCACAAGAATGAAGCATCATGTCGCTTATGCTGCTATTGGTTCAGTGTACTTACCAATATCCTCCCACCTCTGGGCCTGTTGGGATACACGATGGTGGACTTCTGATCTACTTTGCGTAAGAACCAGAGTGGTAGCTTTTTCTCTAAGCTGGTGTGAAGTTCCACCTAAAGTGTATTTTGGATTTATTGATAGACTCATTAATTAATATCTGGAAATCTTATATTACATAGATGTAATCATGAGTACAGAAAAATAAAGACTGATTCCTGTGTCCTAATGTATGCACAGGAGCTGGGCTGGCTAGGATTCCTCAGCCCTTACTCAGTCACCTTCCTCCACCTCTTCCCCTCCGTCATCCACCCACAGGACAAGGGAAACAATGTTTTGGGGTGGGGACAAGCTGTTAAGGGAATAATCCAATTTAGGTCAGCAGGTGTTTAGTTTTCAGGGACTCTGATCAGCATTGGAGGTATAAAGAAGAAACAGACAGTCTGTGCTCTTGGAGCATTACAATACCACCAAATGTCACAGCTGGGGAGAGGATGGTATGAATGTAGAAGGGAGAGTACAGGGTGCTTAACCAGGGGAACATAACGTAAAAGAGTAAAAAAAAAAAAAAATAGAACTAGTATGTCTAAGAGTATTCAGAGAATTTTTATGCTATGCTATCAGGTGCTAAATGGTGTACTGAAGAAATTTCTATTTGGTATATAAATGGAAGGTATAATATTTTATCTCACTCAATGCTTCTGTTTTAAGCTTCATTTAGAATTTATTTTTTTTTATTTTAAATTTTCCTTTTGTGTTGGCCAAATTCATCTTTCACACTTTTTGTGTCAGTTGCTTAAAAATGTTTATCATAACTTCCACATAGTGAGATTTGCTTTCTCATCTATGACCATATGTTTTTCAATACCTGGATGTTTAGGTGATTGATAGTCATAAATGGTGAGATGGTAGGAACTTCCCTGATCGTACTGCTTAGAATAGTAGTCCCCACTGACCCCTATAAGACTCTGTCTGACTTCCCTGCTATTTTTATGGTGCTTACCCCTCCCCTTGCAACTTCCTACATGTTAACTTCAGCTTCAAGAAAAATTATGTTTTCTTGTACTGTGCTAACAATACCAGTGAGATATTTTCTTTGATTTTTCTATAATACTTTTTCTGAGTTCCTATTGTCCCCTTGGGTCTTTAGAGTAATATTCCTTTCCCCTTGCCATATTTATTTTTTAGAGGTTACATGTTATTATTTATTTACTCAAAGTCAATTTATTCAAGTTTTGAGTTTGCCAACAGAGAGGATATGGTGTGCAAAACCCCTGTTTATTAACTTTATAGGAATTACCAAACTGACTCTCTCAAGTATGGTCCTGGAGGGGTTGTAAGCAGAGGTTTCACAATGGTTGTAAAGAATTGCTTTAAAATAACTCAAGGGAAAGAAGAGAAGAGCCATCCCCTAGCTTTCTAGTCAATGCTGTTGTTGATCCAAAACAAGGAACAAAAAAAGGTCCTAAGCTTTGTGCTGTTTGCCTTCAGGGACCAGAATAAACACAATGTAGGATCACACTTTTTGGCTCAGCCCTCCTGACCCTGTACTTCAGTGGGCTTTCCTAGAACATTTTATCTAGCGCTGTTGTCTATATTATTTTTTAAAATTTATTTCCACTGGTGTTTTAAAGCACTATTAGGGCAGTTAAGAGTCATGCTGGGGTTTATCTATCCCCTCTCCTATCCACCTACCTGGAGCCCTGCACCCCATCTTTCTTCGAGTCCTAACACACCATTAGCTCTTCCTTTTTTTCAGTCTTTCCCCAGTAAGCCTAGATAACAGCAGATCATCTCAAATACCATTTTTATTTTGTGAAGACTGATAATAACTCTACTCATTAACAAGATAACTCAAAGTACTTTGTCATTTTCTGCCTTTTATTTCAAAGTGAAGGTTTTTATTTGCTGTTTGTGAACAAAGCCCTTTTCAGCTACAACAACCTCATGAACCATACTTCAGGCAAGAAGACCTCGTAACAGTACCTCACCTGCTTCCCCTAGTTATGCCTTGGGTTTTTGTTCCCACTTACTCCCTTCTTTCTGGAAGAGTCTCACTGCCTTTTTTTTTTTAGGGGCACTCAGAGGCACTCGACCACAGAGCCATATCCCCAGTCCAATTTTGTATTTTATTTAGACATAGGATCTCACTGAGTTGCTTAACAGCCTCACTTTTGCTGAGGCTGGCTTTGAACTTGCAATCCTCCTGCCTCAGCCTCCTGAGCTGCTGGGATTACTGGGCCCAGCACTCACTGCCTTTTTAAAGCTTACCATCTTTCAATGCTCACTCATCCCATCTTCTCTATGCAGTTTCCCTTAATTGTTTTTGCATTTATTTTCTGTACGTGGTAATCTTTAAATTCATATATTTTTGGTCTCTAGATGTCCCACACTCTCTATACAATACACAGCTAAGTCATACAGTGTAAAGTTTAAGGATAGTTCTCAGTTGAGTTTTGATCTTTCATTCTCTGAATGTGTAGTTGCTATGATAAGTAGGCACAGCCTAATATAAGTCATAGATCATATCCCTTTATTCCCTCTGGGTTCTCATGCTAAGTTGTACTATACAGTACACATACCATGTGCTGAAACATTGTTTTTCGAATAAAGTTACATTTTAGCATGGGTTTTTCTTTCTCTAAACTGGCCTAAATTCTAAATGCCTACATACTACTGATATTCTGATGTTCTTGAAGCATCAAATAATCTCACTCCAAATTGAAATTTAAAGATAAAACAATAAAGAGCATAGAAATAACTGTGTTGTGTGATAGGAAACTACCTCATAAGACTCAGTAGCAAAGGACCTATACAAAAACCTTTGACTATAGCAAAATTTACATCAAATCATCTAGAAAAATGACAGGGATATCACACCAGAACAAAAGCCTCATGGATACAATCAAAACTTACATATAAAACCTGCTGTGGGCACCCAATGATTCCATGCCAAAATATCAGGAGCTCTTTTGAACAGCTGGTCTGTGGCAATACACAACACCACAGACCAGTGATGTTCTTGGTCTAGCTACTAGCTATCTGTATGGCCACGTGTTGTCATAAAGAGGCTCAGGTCGTGTCTCCATTTCTCTGCTTAGATTGTTCTGGAACATTTTTCATCATTCTCAATAGCTCTGACTACAGCAGGTATGCCAGTGAGCATGCAAGCAGACACAGGATATAACTCAGTATTGAGAAAATATTCATAATAAATAGGGATATAAATATGTGTTCTCAGAAAATCTGCTATTCTTATATGCAAATAATTATGACACTGATCATTTCAGTAAGCTTTAAATATAATACTTACCTGCATAGCGATCCTCTTCAATGATGCATGTTTCTGTACCTCAGCAATGTCCCCGACTGCCAAACCGATCTGAAGTACGACATAAAATTTAATTATGACCCATCTAAAAATGCACTGTTTTAGTCCATTCAGGCTTCTACATCCAAATCTCTGACTGAGTACATTAGAAATAACATAAATATACTGTTAACAGTTCTGGGGGCTGAAAAGTCTCCTGAATGAAGGCACTAGCTGATTCAGTGATTCCTCCTAGAATGACTTCTATGTGTTCTCATGTAGTAGAGGACATAAGAGTCCAACAAGCTTCTCACATCCTATTTAAACAGGCACAAATCCTTTTCATAAGGACTTTGCCATTATGCACTAATCACCTCCCAAAGGCCCCTTCTAGGACTATCACCTTGTTGATGAGGTGTCAACATGTAACTTTTGCAGGGGGTGTAACCATTCAGACTTCAGCAAGGTCTCTCTGGCCAAAGTGGAGGAGTGGGCATGTGATCTACTAGCAACAGCTGTGTAATGCTTTGCTAATATACCTTACACAAAACTGCAAACCCCATATACCTTTGCAAGAGTATTCAGTATTCATTGAATGTTTATCATGTGCCAAGTACTGTCTTCAGTACAATGATCTTAACTGTTATCATAAAAGCTTAAGACATTACAGATTAATCTGCAATCCATTTTAAGATAAAAATATGTTCTTTTTGGAGAGAACAGGGATGATATGATATCAAATGCAATTGGGGGTAGCCATGCAACATGGCTGGCAACTCCAGGTATTTAGTTTAACTAAGGCATATAAAAGTGACTTGCCAACATGAGAAAGTTAAAACATTAATCTTAGGGAATAAGGATTTATATCTCACATGTTTGGCAGAAGAAGGTACACTTCAGTGGTAGGTGAAACTCTGGTGAGAAATCCTTCTAGAAATCTGTGACTAGATAGAATCAGGTAAACGGAAGCTGTTGATTTAGATCTACTTAATCTAATTAAATTGACTCATTCTTTTATTTATTTTTTTAGGTGTTTAGTCCGTGTCTATACTGAGCTGGCATCCTGGATGCTGCATCAGAGAGGGACAGCCAGTGATTGCTCTCAGGGAGTTGAGAGCCCAAGATCTCCACAAGAGAAGGACTTTGTCTGTCTGGTCATTGCTATATGTCCAGTGTTTTGTAAACTATAATATATAGTATAAAATATTTGCTGAACGAATGAACAGTGTGAGAATATATTCTAGAAATTGCAAACTGGCATTGAGAGCAATACATGTTCAGCAAATAGGTTTTATTTGTCAGGATTTTTGTTTTAAATGAGCAAGTCTTTAGATGGGGGTTCTGTCCAAGTTATAGCAGCCTAGATCAAAACTGATCATCTCATATTTTCTTCTTCACACATTTCAGATGCTTTCCTGGGCTCTGAAATGTGAGACACAAAACAGGTCAATTATCAACTATTAATAGTTATTATTCGTTGGATGCTTATCATGTGCCAAGCACCATTTTAAGTGTTTTGTGTTAGCTAATGCAATCTTCATAAACCCCAAGAAAGAAGATTTTATTATCTCTAATTTGTGTCCTCAAAACCATGATAACTTGAAGAGGCAGTGCCCAATTCAGATTAAAGTAATGAGGGGGCGGTGAGAACATTGGTAAGGGAATTCTACCCAGAAGAGATGACAGTTAAACTGAGTTTTGAAAGCTTTGAGTTAACTCATGGAGGGACAGTTTTCCAGGCAAAGGGAAGAGCTTATGAGAGTCCAGGAGGCATGAAGGAAGCTGGCACACTACTAGGAAGGGTAGACTTTGGGTAAGATCAGATCAAGATCACAGGGATGCTTGTGAGCATGCTATATTGAAGCTTTTAAAGAGTCATAGAACAAAAATAAGAGAGACATTGGAAGGTCCAGATTTTCATTAGCCATCTCTGTAGTGAAAATATGCAGGAAGGGTTAGACAGAGGAGCCACAGTAGCAGCAACTTAAAGAATGTCGAGGGTGAAAACCAAGCAGAGTAGACATAGAAGGCAAATAATTATGGAAAGGAATGAGGGAAAGTGCTGGGGGTGGTCAAGAAAATCTTCCCATGTTCTAAGACCATTATGAGATGTTACTGCAAGGTAGTAACAAATTTGGAAGGAAAGATGGCTTTAGTCTTGACTCTGTGGGGTTTGATTTTCCCTTGGGACATGCAGGTAGAGATGCTCAGTGGGAGCTGGGTGCATGCATCTTCATGGTGGTGAGAAGTTGTACTATTGGTAACCCAAATTATCTTGTGAATAGTCATCTTCCCAAACATAAGCCATTATAAGAGAAGAATGTGGGCTTATATTATCCTCTATGATTCCTAGCACTATCCTTTATTTTTCAAGGATAAAAAAAAATCAGATAAGTTTTTGTAGCAGATAAGTGAATCAAAACACTAAGGAGTCTGCATTATTTATTTCTTTCCAGAAACAATGCCTAACACAGTCTGTGTTACCGAATCAGATGCAGAAGAAGCAAGTAGAATGCATACACATATGTTATGGTTTAAATGTGAGGGGTCCCCCCAAACTCATGAGTGAGACAATGCAAGATGGTTCAGAGGGAAATGATTGGGTTGTAAGAGTCTTAACCTAATCAGTGAATACATACCTTGATAGGGATTAATTGAGCCATAACTAAAGTGGTAGGGTGTGGCTGGAGGAAGTGGAAATTAGGGTGTAGCTTTGGTGTATATATTTGTATCTGGAGAATGGAGTCTCTTTCTCTGTTTCCTTATCACTGTGATGTGAGTTGCTTCTCTCCGCCACCCTGACCCACCTTGATGTTCAACCTCACCTCAAGCCCTGAGGAACGGAACTAGCCTTCTATGGACTAAGACCTCTGAAACCATGAACCCTCAAATAAACTTTTCCTCCTCTAAAATTGTTCTGGTCAGATCCTTTAGTCACAGCAACAACCAAGAAAAAAAAAAAAGAGAGAGAGAGAGAGAGAGAAACTGACTGAAACAATATATGTGCAAATTGATAAGGGTTAACAATTCCCATCATGCCAATTAGAATTTTCATAGGACTAAAATCCATCAGCCAAGATGCTCATGATTTGAGAAAATCCTCTAGAAAATTCCATGTGAAGAGCACTCCCCTGTCTGCTGAAGGTATCTAGACATTGACTTGGTTAAGGTGGCATCTGAATGCAGCTAACAGCCTCTGCAGGACAGCCTCTTCCCCACTTGAATCTCTGGTCTGAGAAATTCAAGGGTAAAGACAATACACTCTACAAAGGTCTTTGCCTATTCTCTGAGACCCTCTCCAGCTCCAAGAAACTCACACCATCATCTTTATTATCTTACTCAACTTTCTATTTCTTTACCTTCATGTATTACCTCCATTACATTATCCTACATATTTATTCATTATTACCTACTTTATGACTGATTTCTAATCATATAAGAATCAGGTATTGATCTGTTTTATTCACTACTTTTTCCAAGAACCAGCAACAGTATTTGGCATATAGTAGATTCTTGGCAATTATTTGTCAAATGAATGCATGCACTCCCTGAGCCTCCTGATGTCCCTGGTATACCCCAGGCACCATGTAAATACTGAATAAAGATTTTGTAGTATCCCTCTTTCCATTGCTTTCGTATGGACCCCTAGATGTCCATATGTAAAGGCCTGGTCCCCAGGGTGATGGTATTCAAAGATGCTGTGAACTTTTAAGAGGTGGGGCCTTGTGCAGAGGTCCTTAAGTCATTGAGGTCATGCCCTTGAAAGGGACTATGAGTTCCCCCCCATACTATTTCTCTGTCTCTGCTCTAGTTTGAGATGTTATTGTTTTGTTCCTATGTGTGTTCCCACCATTATGTGTCACCAACTGCTGCCCACACCAGAACTGGGCCAGTGCCAACATCATGCCTTTGAACTTCCAGAACTGTGAGCTAAACAAAGCTATTTTCTTTGTAAATTAGTTGTTTCAGACATTTGTTATAGCAACATGAAATTAATACATCTATCTCCCTCCATCAGAGGGACTTCCAAGAAGCCAAGAATAATTATTTTGGTCAACACAGAGAAAATACAAAGAGAAGCTACTTACAAGTAAATTCATAAGGACAATTGGGACAAACATTGTGAAGACAATAAGTTGAGCAAAGGACAGAAATGGATATGCCAATTCATTCCTCAAAAATGGTTCTAGGAAGGCATCTCGGTAATTGATATCTCCTAGCATCATGCTGAAGGTCTGGATTATGGAAAGTAATGGAGAGCTGAAGGCATCCTGAGAGAAGACAGAAAAGTCAAAATGAAATGCAAAATGTGTATAATGTACATGTATTTCCTGGAGAGTAAAATGACAAAAAAATATAATCAGAATACTTTTAAAAAGTCATAGGCAAGGAAGACATGAATGGTGTAACTCTACATTGGGTACAATCAGAGATATGAAAAATTGTGCTCTGTATGTGTAATATGAATCGAAATGCATTCTGTTGTCATATATAACAAATCAGAATGAATTTAAAAATAAAATAAAAGTCATAGGCAAGTAGCTACTAAAATACATTCATAAGAAATATTAATAAACTGCAGCAAAATTATCAAAAAGATCTTTTACACACATATGGTAAATCAATGTACATTTTAAGCCAACTTTTGGTAATAGAAAACATCTCCTTTTCCACTTTTTCTGCAGTAAATATCATTAAAAAGATATATCAAGATGAAAAAGGTAACTATTGTTTATTTTCTAGGCAATTGAGGTTTAAGTATAATTCTATTTTTAATATTCACAGTGATGAAGTCAATTACCGATGCAACTTTCTCACCTGTATATTCAGAAGGACATAAAAGCTGAGACCAAATGCCAAAAGCAAGAAGACAAATACGACTGTAGACCTCAGCAAAGTTTTCAAAATTACTTCCAACATAACAATGAAAATTCCACAATTTTCAAATCTAGAAAAATTAAAAAATTTATATTTTCTCACTTTTGTGGTCAGAGTGTATTTCACTGTGTGACAATATTTATCATGTATTAAATTAGGTCTAAGTTTCATAGATGAGACCATTGAGTCCATTTTGGGAAAAAAAGACATAAATATTTATGAATAATGAGCCTAACCTTCAGGCTGTTCATCAAATGACTCTCCTCCCACCTTTTGTTAATGTTTACCTTCTATCATTTTTCCACTTGAGCACTAGATGTTACTTCAACCAAGGTAGGAGAGAAAACCCCGAAGCTCCCCAATATCAAAGAGAATCATGGTAAATGCTTGCTAAAGGAATTATAGAGATAAATCATGTGATGCACCAAGCAGAGACTGATTAAATGAGCCTGTGTTCTTGAAGGCCCCTGTTACAGGGCACACCATACATGATTTGCATTCAAATCCAAAAAGTAATTACTTTTCTTGGATTGACCCCTTTTGTTTTCCCATTCCAGCACCCTGCATGGTAGAATATTGGACAGATAATGAGTGTCATCTGGTTAATAGCTTGTTCTCCTCCTTTGCCAAAGATTACTTACCAAAAGTGAGAATCACAGGATGTCAAAACTGTCACTACCCAATACATACAAAAATCAAAACATCACATTGTAGCTCACAAATATACATGCGTATTATGCATAACTCAAATAAGACAGATTTTTAAAAATTTGAAAAGGACTTCAGTTAAGTTCCCAGAGATGTTGAAAAACTTGCTAAGGTCACTGAATACGACAGAACAAAAGGAATGACAGTTGTGCAGCCTGACTTGAACCCTTCCGACTCCTGGGCCACTGGGTCTCACCAAGGTGCAAGATCATTGTGCTCCTGACAGTAATGTGGATGGGACAGTGGAAAATGCATGAACCCTGGAGTCAGAAGACTGTTAAATACTTAAGTCTTGACTTACTAGCAGAGATCTTCAGCAAGTTGCTCATTAAAATGCTTAAACTTCATTTATATAGAAAATTAATGACATAACATTTATTCATTGTAAAAGCAATGTGAAATAACATTGAATTAAACAACAATAAGTGTGAGAAGTTGGATTTATTTTTTCTTTTATTTTTAATACCACATTTATTTCCCATACTGCTTATCATTTCATTTTGAACATTTTACCCCAAAGTAAATGCTTGTCAAATAATATCCAGTAAAGAAAGAAATGCCAGAACTTGTACACTCGTTTACTCCCTACGTTTAATCTAGATTTCCCTAGCTCAGTGGTTCTTGACCAGGAAGATTTGGCACTAAGGGGGCATTTGGTAATGTCTGGATAGATCTGGGCTGTCACAATAGAGATGGGGGTAGGTGCTATCAGTACCTAGTGGGTAGAATCCAGAAATGTTACCAAACATTTTATAATACACAAGACAAGTTCCTAAACACATACACACTGAAAGAGAATTAACTGAGCCAAAAGTTCAATAGTGCTGAGGTTGAAAGACCCTCGTCTACAAACAGTTTTGCATTTGATATTAAAAATGTTTAAAGGACATAGAAATAATTCAAACTGGCTTTACCTTTGAAGATACAATAAGAAGTTCATCCAATAGAAGTATATCGCAACTGCTCCACATTGCCACTGCACATTCGCCGGCACATTAACAAATAAGGGCAGCACGAAAATGATGCTAGTTGTGTAGATTAGCCATTCCAAGGCATTGTTATAATCCAAAAAGTAATTCCTTTTCTGGGATTGACAATAATGCACAATTATCACATATAGAGACCCGGTATCTATGGATACATACATACATATATACACATGCATATGTCTACATATGACCAAGGAGTCACCTTCTGCCATCTGAGTTGCTTCAGAGTCCCTGGGCCCCTGAAGTATGTATGCAAAAATGCTGGAGATAGCCCAGAGTCATCAATTGACCTGGTGCTATGAGATCTGATGCCTAAGAAAATCCTACAAGTTTGCGGGCTTACCCTGCAGAGCCCATTCCATCATAAGGTAACCTCTAGGGGTCAAGTTGGTTTAAGTAATTTCTGAGATCTCTGTGTCCATATAGGAACACATGGCCATCTCTGGATACATATAAACTGTCTGCCTCTAAACATGTTTGAGACCTTCAGAGATTTCACCAGGAAATGAGAACAAATCATAATGGTATTGTTAAAAGATTTCATATTTGGGGCATTAAATTTCATGTAGGATAGATCATTTTAATATCAGTAAGAAAATGTGGTGACCAAATCTGTCAGAACATATAAACTTAACAGTTCAATTTAAACTATAATCTGTAATTTTCATTTTAAGAAAATGAAAAAAATGATGAGAGATTAAGTTATATACTTTAAATCACTTAAGGTAAAGTAGAACAAGATAGTCTCTCAAAATTTTGAGAATTTACTTAAAATATATAAATGAAAGTCTTTGTAATATATAACAGTAAATAAATGCAAAGCATCATTATTATGAGCACTCATTAATGCAAACATCTGTGCATGTAGGGACACAATGCAAGAAAGAAAATTTTCATAGAAACAGAGGTGCTGTATCGGAGCTATATGAATTAGAAAATAATATTCAAAAAATGATCCACAAAAAAGACAAATAATAAAATATTACACCTCTATACAGAAATAAAGGATCCAAGACATTTATCAAAGCAAGGACCTGCAGATCATTTGCATGATACTTGGGTCTGATCTGAACTTGGTTACCATTTGAAAATATAAAGTACAAAGTAAAATAATATGTCATAAAAATGTTCCAAATTTTATTATAACTTGAAATTTTATCCAATAAAGAAAAGAATTTCTATTAGGGAAAGAATTCAAACAGAGAATCATTTGAGTCTTCAGCCAGATAAATTCTTTGTAAAAATTATATTTAAAATGATCAAATTCAAACCTAACTATTATTTTAACAAAACATTAAAAATGATATAAGAGAAAACATATGAAAGTTATTCATAATGGTCATTTGTAGCCAGTCAGATTCATCTAGATCAGTAAAAATGTAATATCTCTTTCTCAAATACATTAAAGCTATAGTGACCTTACCTGAAATCATGTACTTCTGAAAAGTTTATGCTTATTTTAAAGGTCTACATTAGCCAAGCTATGTGATTTTATTATGATATTACACTAGTTCAAATAATTGTTTATCAAGTAGTTTATGTATATTAAAAATTTTGCAACTTTAGAGATATGAAACATGTTATTTACCTGTTGGAAAATCTGAACCACTTCTTTGCAATATCCAAATATACTTGATAAAAAAACTAAAATCATACAAACTTGTATAGCATATGAGTTCTGAAATGAAAAATATATAAGACGAATAGTTATAAAGGATACAAAATAAAACAACATGTTAGTGGCTTCATAATGTCCCACTACTAAGTATTTATTTTGTTTTCCTTTTTTTTCATTTGTAGGTACTGCCCACATTTGAATTAAACCGAAAACCACTGTGATACAAATACTCATCTCATTTAGCTAAGATGATACATACTCATTTCATATTGTTCTTATTAAGAGATGTTCAAAAATTGCCAAATGAATTCTAAAGGATACAAATCTGCAGACCTCTACATTTTTTAAATTGTGGTAAAATGCACATAACATAAATTTGCTAATTTAAAAGCCTTACGTTTGATATATACATTTATGTTTTAAAATGTACAATTTGGTGGCATGAAGCAAACTCATAATCTTATATCACCATCACCACTATGTAGTTCTATACTTTTTCAGTCCCAAATGGAAATCTTATGCCCATTAAGCATCTCTGCCCAATTCCTTCTCTCTGTAGTCCCTGGCAACCACAAATCTGCTATTATATAGACATATGTTAAAGTATTACATTTTGGTATTTAAGATAGATCATACATCTCAATTCTTTTTAAATTAGTTATGAATTCATTTACTGACCTATCATATTCCTTCTAACTCCACAAAGGATTTTTGAAGAAATTTGTACCATATGCAAAGTCTATAGGTTATTTAACATATCAAAATCCTGATATTTCAGATTTATTATAACGGTGGTATCACTAAGGAAAAATACATTTTTTATCTTTTATTTGAAAGAGTTGAAGTTAGAAAATACCGTAGAGTCTAATATTTCCAAATGATCACTAGTTTCATTGATGATTCCAGTTGAGTTGAAAGCCATTCCTGGCTTTACATTTACAACAAGAAAGGTCATAGGTATGAGTCCAAGACAGTAAGATCCGAGGTTCATCATGTGGGCTCTAAATCCATAAGCACACCTATAAATAAATAAGCAAAAATAATTGAGTCATTTTAAACAAAGATATTTACTCAGGATACCTGTAGGAAAAGTATTTATAATATCGCTCAGAAATATATTTGGTAAATTCATTGAATTTGAAAACCAAAAACATCTTCTAATTTACTTTATCAATCAAAGAAGGAATATCAACTTCTAAGCAAATTGTAATTCACTTAAAGTTTCTCCAATTAATGGAAGAGCAGAGACTTCAGCCCATATGATCTGACTGGCAGTTGAATGCTTTCTTGTAGAACACACCTCCCACTTCATTGTCAACTAACTGCAGGATTCAGCACACTTCTTCAAGTCTTAGGCAAAAATTCCCTCTCACCCCTCAAATATTTATTTTAGTGTCAAAGATGTAAAATGCCAGCATTTTAATGCTAAAATTTGCCATTGATAATAATTTCTCTTCCAAATTATAAAATATTAAAATATTATTTAAAATAATTGCTTACAGCTTTTAATAGATTTAATAGGTACTTCATTTAAAAAAGAAATACTACTCAATACCTACCATTTCATGAGTAAATATTCTTTACACACAGGGTGATTGAGAAGCTCTATGCGGTTATGTTGTACCATGACCTAAGAAATAAGGAAGCAGCATAAAAATTCAATCATATTAAACAACTAAACATAAGCTTGAGCTTTTTTCTAGTTTTATAACTTTATTTTAATATTATAAAATTAACATTTGCTTATACTAGAAAATTTAAAAAGTCAAAAAATAAGTAAAAAATGTTTAAATACAAATGAGAAAGAATTATTTATACAGGTATAATTATTAGATTCAATTTGTCTCTTTTGATTTCTGACTGAGATTCCATGAGCTTTATAGTCTTATACAGGGTTATAAAAAGAATTGACTTTAAAGATAAATTAGCAAGGGATACACCTTCATTCTATCCTTAAAGAAATTTAGCCCTTTATTCAGAAGGAGTATAGATAGTAGAATACACATAAATAGTAGTTAAAAATAATCTGTAAATCATAAGTTTTCATAAGCATCATTAGAAACTATGACTATGTTTTTAAAAGTTATTTTTTTCATTATTCAAGAAATACACAGACAAAATGGTGTCATCAAGAAGGCAGAATAGGAAGACTCAAACTATCCTTCCTCCATGGAGACACTGACTTAACAATTCATGGACCACTGCCTTAGAGAATCCAGAACCCAGTTAAGGGTTCCTGTACTTCAGATGGGCATTAAGCCAAGAAGAACCACATCAATTATAGGAGGAGAATTGGTGGCATTTGCTTAGTATAGTCCCTTCTTCTGGCACAGTGCAGTACCAGGTGGAGTAAAGTTTCAACTCCTGGCTTCTCCCCAGGGAGAGAGAAAGGAGGTGAAATGTACATCCAATATTCTGGTTTTGGGGGGCTTCCCCAGGTAATGATTTTTACTTAATCTGAATCTAAGCATCAACAGGAATAGGCAACAGGAGGGGGACCTGACTGCAAAGCAGATCACTGGGGCTTGGACTAGCACCAAAGAACCTGCAGTATCAAAAATAAACACGAGGCAGTGCTTTGACATCATGGCTTGCTGCAGCAACAGAGAGGCTGCAGTCAGACACATATCAGAGGGAAGTCTTTAGTAGAAACAAGCAAACCTCATCATAGAAGATTATATATTCAAGCCTAGATAAAATGAATTCCTAGAAAAGGCTCATGAGGTCTTCAGAATCTCTAGTTGGGTTGACCTTATGCAAAGTCAGACAGTAAAGAATGAGTAAGGTGACTATATAAACACATTTTTCCAAGTTAAAATGAAAACATGAAAAAAATACTTGTAAGAGTAATTTGCCTAGTTAAACTATTCCTAATATTTAAAAACACTATATATTTTTAATATTATAAAATTATATACATAGTGTTTTTAAATATTAAAAACATTGTATTTGTTTTCTGTGTGTTTTAGTTAAAACAATCTTATTTAAAAAATGCTTCCTAAGTGTTGAAAATGTTTTAAATCAATGACAAATGGGATAAATCTACCACTGTAAGAAAATAAGCACATTGTAGGCTTAAATATCACCCAAATTAAATAAAGACTTGAAATATCAACATATTTATAGCTATGATAGAGGAGTGTTTTAAGGGGTCCCACTCTGCATGTAACATTAATGAAACAGCCTCCCACCAGCTTATCTGCCTTAATCTCAGTACCCAATTTTATGTGCCTCCCAATTACTACATCTAGACTTTCAGTTTTCTGAGCACAATAATTTCCCATACCAGACTAGCTGCTCCTCTTGAAGAACCCCCATCAGCTCACTTATAACCATGAAGTTATAGTTAGTTATAAGGCACTACAATCATGTGCTGATGAGACACTCAATGAGTAGGGAGTATATTTATTCAAATGAGTCTATTTCATATAAATTATACCATGCCCATTATTAAATAGTTAGATCCTAAATAAATTTTACTTTTCCCATCTCATTCTGGTGGAAGAGACAATGAAGAAATTTTTTTCTCATAGAAGAATAGCAGAAATATTCACAAAATGTTTTCTAAGTATCACAACAGTGGAGTACTACTGAATTACTTGGTTATTGATTCTGATCTATAATATCAACTTCAAAACATAAAATACCCTAGCAGAGCTAAAATCCCTTTGCTATCACCAGCACTGAGGGCATAGAGTGCATTACATAAAGTCCCCATTCATGTGCAGCTTTCACATTCCAAGTGCTTAGTGATTCTTCCAGATTTCATATTATGATCTATACCAAAGGGTTTCATGTAGGACAATGAATTTATTTAAAGTGAATGAAAATTCTTCATTGATTCAGACCCGTGTTGACCAATAAAACTTTTGTGGTGATGGCAACATTTTATATCTGAACTGTAGGTAATCAAATTGAAAAAAAATTAATTCAAACTAATTTCCATTTAAGTAACCACATGTGATTAGCTGCCATATCAGACAGCATGTATGTACACCCATGTTTGAAAATCAATCCTCAAATATATTGTTTTTTTGTTTTGCATGCACATAATTTTAAGTTGTTGCCAATATTTGTATATAGTTGTTGCCTGGGCTGGTCCCACTGTCCTTTCAACCAGGGGCTCACATTACTCTACTGTTGCCTGTTTTCTCTGTATCCAGTCTGACTCTTGATTAAGACAATAATGGGTCATATGCACGGCCATAATTGATTCGCTGGTTAAATTCTGGAATAAGAACTTGTTTAGAGCAAGCCTTGGGAAGTCCTGGACCATGTTGTATGTGCAGAGTGATCCAGACTGGATTCTCTGGAAGAATCTGAGCCTCTGAAAGGTCACAGTTTATCTTAGAGCCCAGCTACTGGCTGATCTTGGGAACTATGGCTATAAAATGTCACATTCTGCATTTTCCTCTAGTTTAAACTGGAGGAAATTCTTGAATATTTAAGTGGACAGTGGTGGGGAGCAAATACTAAGTGTGTTGTCAAGTCTTAAATGATCATTCTCACTGAAGTGTGGAACTTTTAAGTCAATGAAATTTCAGCAATGGTAGAAATGTCTGTTTTCTTTATTTAAAAAATTAAGGGTTAGATCACATGGCAGACACAGACATTGAAATGTAAACAGAGAAACTAACTCGATAATGAAAATAACAGACTTACGTTGAGGACTGAAAGAGGCTCATATATAACACCCTGTATTGGTGTTGCGTGTTTGGTTAATTCCAATGGACACTGAAGATATCTGAAATTGTACTCAATCTGTAGAAGGTAAATTTTTTAGAAAAATTACAGTTACTCTAGCATAGACCCCAAAAGTAGTTCTTTACAAATCAAATATATCTACAATTCTGCTGAAAATTAATGCAAAGAAGAGTGAGTTATTTCAAGTAGAGAAAAGAAAATTAAATTATTATAAAAATACTATGGAAAACTATTACTTGATTGCTTTACAACTCATAGCCATGGAAAAAGAAGAATTCTAAAAAAAATCATTTAAATCTTTTAAACCTTCATTCTTCACACAAAACCACGTAAGAAACAACATTAATGGTGCTATTAAAAACCATTAAAATATTTGGGGAAAAGTATAAGGGGAAAATTCTTTCAAGCAGAAAATACAATCATATGACAAACGAAGCTAATACATACTATTCACAATTGAATATAGAACTATACTAGCACTGTGTTTTTCATATTCTCCCAAGAATTTTAATAAAATAAATTTAAATTATCAAGATGAAATAAACTTACATGGTAGTCTCGGCAAGACTTATCTTCTGTGGAAGGTATCATACAGAAATCTAAAAGAACCTTCAAGAGAAAAAACAGCCAAAATATTGGGGCAGTGGGCAACATATAAAAATTTTATATAAGCATTTTATCTGTTTCTTAAACAGCACACAAAGATATTCTCCCTTCCTTTTCTGTGCTTCTTTCACCTCAAGGATAAGTCATAATCCATATCATTCAAGAACAAGATTTAAAATACAAAATGTCACAACTACATCTGCATGATTTAGAAATATCAGATGATTCATAAAAAATAGCTTGAGAATTAAATTGCATTTACTAAAATTTGGGTAAGAGCTACTTCATTAGTTTTGTCTAAGATTTTGTATCTTTATAGGCTTCTAGAGAATATATAGATTATTAAGGATTCCTTTGCTCATTATTTTACAGGGACAATTATTGTCCTTAATTGAGATCTTTCACCTCAGCACTGAGATCTTCTTATGGTATAGGTCACATCTTCCATATTTCTATAGTCTGGAATACTGCATTTGCTTTTGTATTTCAGTTACTGAGCAACACCGAGAAAGTATAATAGTATAAATATAATAGTAAAATTGTACAATTTTACTATTATAAATGTATTTATAATGTATTATTATAGATTATATAAACAATAAAATTTTACAAATGTCAATGTCTGTGTCTGCCATGTGATCTAACCCAGAAGGCACTGGACAGGATAGTGGGGGATAGAGGTTGAAATGAGAAATAGTTGAATACATTCCAGATGTTACACTATGGGAAAGAACACTCATGGGGTCATTAGAGGTAATCTTAGAGTCTGTGGAGATAGATATTTTGGGGACCTCTGTCTATATAAAAGATTTGAATCATCCTAAATCTGGTGGCCCAAAGTCATGATTCTGAAAAAATATTATTGTTTGGCCAGTCTACCCTCTTGGAACTAGGACTGGATATTAGAGCTCAGATGGCCCCATATTTATTCTGAACCTCTAAGGCAACTGGTCAACCCCACTTTGGTGACTTGAGAGTAGAGAGACTGTGCCCTGAGAGACGAAACAGGGTCTCAGGTGCCAGAGGGCCTTAGAAAATTCCAAGGAAGGCTCATTGGTGATTAGAAAGCAGTAGTGAGTGAGAACAGGCATTTGGAAAAATAAAAACAAAACTAGTTGGTAGTAGTGTCATAAAGGCAGAATGAGAGAGGCAGGTCTAGCTGCTACAGTTCGAAAACTTTGTAATAATTAGCAAAATAATAGGCAAAATATAGGATGAATGGGGTGTGGGTAGAGATTTGTAAGAGCTACTTTTCAGAAATGTATATGTGATTCAAATGTGTGATTTGAGGTCAATCCAAAAATATCAAGTTTCTCAATTTTATTGAAAATATTCATAATACAAAAATAATACAAGTCACTATGAAAAACTAACTAGGAAATACATAGAAAAAGAAGGGAAAAGATCATTATACCATAAAAAACAATTCCTATAATTATTTTGGCATCAATGTTTTCTGTTTTCCATAAGTCAATATGTATAACGTATATTTTTACTGTTATAAATAATGCCACAGGAAGCAAAATATATAAATCTGTCTGTATCTCTGATTATTCGATAGAACAGATACTAACAACTGTAAGTACTGAGTATGAAAGTCTGAGATAGTTTTTAACCCTAAATATTGATGCACCCTTTAATGAAATTTATGTATATAAAAAGTTAATCTGCAGGCCATTGGTGTACTGGACTGGCTCTAACTTACATTATACATCAAAAAAAATGTGCACACAGTAAAAGCTTATTGAAAAATAAAAAACAGTAAGTGTTTGTAGTAGTACGAGTAACATTCATGCAAACATCAAAAAACAATAGTAAGCATACTATTATCAACAATGATCCTTAACACTTTATATATTGTATCTACTTTTTGTTTTCTTGCCATCCCTTTGAATGATCAGTGTCAGCACCACAATTTTATTAAAGAAAATAAAAACGAAGTTCAAGAGGGTGTAGTGACTTGCCTAAAGCAGCACAGAACTAGGGTTAAGTCCCAGGGCTTCCAGACCCTAACTCTGGCCCTCTCCCTGCTGTGTACTATATCTTACTGCCTCTACCAGTACTCAAATATATTTTTCCTTATAAAAATCAGATGTTCATATTTTTATGGGAAGCCAGATAACCAAATCCTTAAGAAAAGCATCTTTGTTGTGAATGTTAGCAATTAATGCAAATTTGAAACAATAATAACCTGCATGAAAAATAAAACGTATCTAGAGCTTTTATTTGTCCAACACATACCACTTTATAGTCTCTGCTCCAAACTTAGATTATTTGAAGAAAAAAAATATGTTTACTCTATTTTCCCACATTACACCTAATAACTAATAGGATTCCTTAATGCACATAGGTCTTTATTAAATGCTGGTGGCTTACTTCCCTTAGAGCTTATGGAAAATCAGAAACTTTTATTTAAAGATGGAAAATGTTATGGTTTGGGTGTGAAGTGTCCCCCAAAAGCTCACGTGTGAGAAAATGCAAGCAGGTTCAGAGGAGAAATGATTGGGTTGAAAGAGTTTTAACTCAAACAATGATTTAATCTCCTGATAGTGATTAACTGAGTGATAACTGAGGTGGTGGGGTGTGCTTGGAGGAGGTGGGAATTGGGGTGTGGCATTGGGTGTATATTTGTATCTTGCGAGTGGTGTCTCTCTCTCTCTCTCTCTCTCTCTCTCTCTCTCTCTCTCTCCTTTTTGACCACCATGATGTGAGCTGCTTCCCTCTGCCCACACTCCACCATGATGTTCAGCCTCATCTCGAGCCCCAAGAAATGGAGCCAGCCTTCTATGGCCTAACACCTCTGAAACTGTGAGCCCTCAAATAAATTTTTCCTTCTCTAAAATTGTTCTGGTCAGATCCTGTAATCACAGCAGTGAAAAAGCTGACTAAATTAGGTTGTAATTACAATAAAACCATATCACATGGCATGTGTATACCCATAAGGTTGTTGTTTTGGGGGGCTTACTTTCATGCATTCAGGGAGGTATTCTACCATTTCCATGGTTGGACATCTATTGCTTGGAGAATGATGAGTAAAAACCTGAAGACATTCATCCCACCTGTAGAGACAAACACAGGTCTTTATCCTCTTTCTCTGCACAATTAAAACTCAAGATTAGATCTTTAGGTTAAATCTAGCTTTAAGTTTATTATTGATACACACTGCTTGCCTATTGGAGCCAATGTGTAAACCAAGATCAATCCATTAGGAGGATCTTTATTAATAGAAATTAGGAATGTGGGCAAATTCCAGAATGGCTGTATAATTATTGTATTTTCTTTAAATGTCTTCTAAAGAAAGCAGGTCTTTATCTTCTTTTTCTCCTGAAGTCATGAAATGGTATTTTCAGACCTGATCATGTTGGCTAGAGATATTCACATTCAAATACATATCAGCAATTTGGTATGTGGTCCACACTTAATAGTTAATTCACACACACACACACACACACACACACACACACACACACACCTAATATACTGAATTAAACTACAAATATGTTAGATATATTAAGAAGCATAGGCTCTGTCAGAACCTTACAGAGTTTACCCCTTTTTCTTCTCGGATGGGGTAAGAAAGAGCTTATGATATCAAGGAGAAACCAAATCTATAACATGAAGCAAAGAAAACCCATTGATCTCCAAGATCCTATAAAGCGATGAGAATCTGATCCTAAAAACAACTCAAATTTTCTCTTTTCCCCATAGGTAAAGTCCATTTGGAATATCTGTATTATCAACATAAAACTTCTGTTTCTACACTTTTATTGGCTGATGTTTCAAAGGAAATGGGTTTTTAAGACATCCCATGCTCAAAACATAGGCTACATCTGCCTTGAATATGAATTTGCTCACTTCTTCGTCTACTACTCGGTGACATGGAGCCTGATACATGTCTTGTTGACAGAGAAAAGTTATTTTGAGAAGTGGAAAAACTACCCTCTAAGGTCATCATTAAACTCCTTAGAGTATGCTTAAAAAACTTATAACCACAAAAGATCACGTGTTAAGGAAAAAATCACCAGATGGCACCTGACATCCAGTTTTGGAGTTTAGTTGGCAAGAGTGTTGTCAGGCAAGTTCAGATAGGGAAAGGCAGAGTCACCTGACAATGACCATGGTGCCCCATCCTTGATATCCTTGGATCCCTCCAGTCTCACAGCAGGACTACCAAGGAGGAATTATGTTCACAGAGTTAAAGTTTATAGAAATGAAAATGGAAAACCAGAGGATAAAGCAATGTGCCTGTTGTCACCCAAAAGGTCCATTGAAAATTTGCAAACAACTGACATTTTAATATGTCAACTAAAGTCTGAGAGCCATTTTTCTTTTGTGTTTCTTCTAAGTCTGTGAATTATCCCTGACACCACAGGATGCTGCGTAATGGTGGACAAGAAGCCACTGTACCTTTTGCTCCTGATGGTCGTGAGCACCACCTCCTTCCTCTTATTGTGAAGTGCGATGTGCAGAAAGGAGGCCTGCTGCTTGTTAAGGATGATTTCTGCATCGTGGCTCAGAAGCAGTGCCACCGCCTTGGCGTGCCCCTGGCGGGCAGCAAAGTGCAGAGCAGTGTTCTTTTAGAGGAAACAGAATACAGAAAATGAGGTGACAGAAGCTAATCGTCCTTGGGCCATTTTATTGCCTCATTTCATTGTTGAATTGCTTAAAGAAAATTGATCAACAAAGCTTACGACTTAATACCAAAATACACAAATTTAAAACTGGTGATCAGAATCAAACTTCCAAATAATGTTTGTCATTCAATCATGGTATGGTGTGAATTTCAAGGGTTTTGGGGTATGTACTGCTTTTGTGGTGGGATGACTCCACAAGGACAAAGGAGAAGCTTTCCTGGTAAGGATGTTATAGGAACATAGAAGAAAATAATCCTGGCAGATTTAACATCTAGTAGAGCTGTGGTTTCCAGATCGGGTGTTATCACAAGCTTGTCAAATTAAAAAAAAAAAAAATCAGAGATTCTTACAAGGTTGACAATTCTTATTCTTGCTATTTAAAGATTTTTTTTGAAATAAGAGGGATCTTCTATCTCCATCAGTTCTTGAACAAATGCATATTTCAATGTTTACTCTTCACAAAAGGAGAGAGAACAGAATAGCACAATAAAGGACAGTAAGTCAGATTATTATACTTCAAAATAATACACCCACTCCTGATCTCTTCTTTTCTCCAGGTTGACTAGAGAGTGGTGAAAAATTTATCATTAGACCACATTGGCCCTGGATAGGTCTCTGTGAATTGGATGAGTGGCCTTAACATGCACCCACCCTTTAGTGCCCTTCTATTTCTGTTCCCCTTGTCCTCACTCCTCACTCCAAGAGCTTATTTGTTAAAAACTCATTAAAAGGCTAGAGATGGAGCATGGCTAAGAATATGGCTTTCCTGCAATTTCAGAGTGTTGTTCTATATCAAGATTTTAAGCTGGCAAGAAGAAAACAAGACATACCCCTTCTTCATCTAGCCGGTCTGTACACTTCAAATTGGTATCGAGAATGACCTTCATGGTCTGAGTGTACCCACCCATGGAAGCATGATGCAAAGCCGTCCAGCCATTGTGGTCACTGTTGGAGAATCAAGAAAAGACATGTACAAATGCTTTGTATCAGTGACATGTGGGAAGGATGCCACTGGGTTCATCATCAGTGGATCTGATGACAAAAGCATAATTGAGATCTAGTGACTCAATATTTAGCATATCACATATCAGATAAATTTGAAGCCCAGTGGTCTTAAACATTCTATCTGTAATGTGATTCACATGATATTTTAGTTAGTGGAATAAAATATAAATGATACAAACATATCACCAAACACTTGTGGAGGAAACCATTAGCATTTCTGTATCACACATATTTTTTCAAAACTATAATGTGCTCATACACAGTATTTTCGATATTGTTTCCTTGAACACCAATCCAAAAAAAAAATACTCCATGATGGTGGTATTAGTATTCATAGTCCATAGCTATTGCACATGACCTAACATACTTAGCTTAGTTTCACTTATGCTTCTAAGCATTTAGTTCTGTATTCTCTGTGCTATCAAAGATGCTCACTCAATCCCTTTGAAAATGTTTGTCATATTAGTAGTACATTTCCACATTAGACATAGGGGGAAAAGTGACATAATTTAATTGTAGTGCTAACAAGCAGCTATCTTAAGGTGCAAGAGTCACCTTGCTATGTCGGTTATGATATAATTAAGAAACAAATCTTGGCTTGGGTTCACTTGGGTCCCTTTTCCATACCTGCCACTCAGTGTCCCTTGAAAATAGGAAGAAACTGAGCAAAGCATTCAGTTTAGAATGATGACACTAATTTGCTGGCATCCGTCTTCTGATGAAGAGATGTGCTTTGAAACATTGGGCTAATGAGCTGCTTGCTACCTACAACTTTAGTGAAAGTAGAAGATAGCTCACCAAACCTCTATAAATGTTTCAAGGTTTTCTTTTTACAAAGATGTCATGGCACATATCTTATGATACTTACATATTTTGACTTGGTTTCGTTTCTTGTGTTATATTTCCTTTAAGTATAATGAGGTTCATTCAGTTCACTCTTAATATTTTCTATTCTCAATTTTTATGCCCATCATTTATTATGTTGAATGAAAAGTAAGTTCTCTGAATGTGTATGGCTTTGTGTTTGTGTGTGTATAAATTTACATGCACACACACCTACACAAATGTAGTTTTGTATCTGCATGAGTAGACGGCAAAAAGATAAAGTAAAATATGAGGAAATGTATTTCAAAGGTTCTCAGAAATGGCAACAACTCTATAAACTTCAAAGTCTTCATTTGTCAACTGAGAATACTACTGAACTCCCTTTTAATATTTGAGAAGTTTTATACACTTTGAGGATTTAGTAAGATGAGTAAAACTAGTTAGTGAGATATAAAGTTAGATACCATAACTAATATATACCAGAAAAGCAGTTTGAAAACAACTAATTACAAAGAACATATGAACGTTCCAATCATGTGACCTCACCTGAGAAATAATGCACCTTTTTTCAGAAGAAGTTGAACCACTTTATCATGTCCATTTTTTGCTGCCAGGTGGAGAGGGGTCATTCCGTGAAGGTCGCCTTCATTCAAGAGCCTCGTGTCGCTTATGTCCTGTAGGAGCCTCTGACAGGTATTGATACGCCCATAACTTGAAAAAGACGGGTTTCATATGTTCAAAGTAGATGTTAAACAGAAAGAAGATATACTTACATGTTGTGTAGACTGACCCTCACCTGGCTGCAAAATGCAGGGGTGACTTTTTATCTTTGCTTTTGGAATGAATGGATACGTTGAAACCAAGCAAGTTATTCACAGATACAGGGACCCCCTGTCTACATGCATAATGTAGAGGAGTACACCCATCATTGTCTTCATCCATGACCAACTCCTTGATATGTTGCATCTATGGAAAAAATACACATTCTACATATAATTCTCCTCTTATGCTAATGCAGAATTTTGCAAACTATTCCATAGCATAATATTTTCTAAAAAGGATCCATTTTATATTCCTCAAGGAAAAAATTATAAACAGCATTAAGGGTACTAGAGCAAATTAAAGATGGATGAACTCTCATGCTCTATCCCTTTATAATGTACCAATGTTGCCAAATTAAAGGTGCTGAGAAGTCCTGAAAGTAGGGAAATGCAAATAAGAGTTTTATCAACATTTTCCTGACATATTTGACCACACTTCCCTCTCTGACCCTCTTTTTATTGTTTCCCCAAATAACACATAAGAGTTTAATGTGTTATGTTGGGCAAAAAGGGATAGGATGTTAAAAGTAGGTTTACTTTTTCCTTTTATAATAAAAAAGAATAGCAATTAAGTCACTTCATCCAATTATTAAAAATATTTGTTATTTTTTGTTTAAAATATTCAAGCATATATATATATATATATATTTAATTCTTCATTAAAGGCAATGACAATCTGAAAATCTGTCTATTGTAAAAATATTGCACACTTCTCATAAATCTAATAGGCACTCAGTAAATATTAGTTGGCTAATATAAATATGGGGATCATGCTTTTAGCCTGTCATCAGTGGGTCAAGTATGTTATGTAGTTGTTTTTCATTACTGATGAAGTATGGCTAGTTCACTCACATACTTGGCCTTTCCACTGATATGCAACTCATACTGGTGGAAGAGTGAAGGAAACATGACCAATTATTCTCACGTGCGCCCCACACAGGTGGTGGAAATGGGGCTCCTCTCAGTGGAATGGGCTGGCTGAGATACCAGCTAAGAAAAATTAGAATGACAAAATACCAGAGGACACAGAAAATAATTTCAAAAGTGGGGGCAGGACAGGCAAGCCGATCATACAGATCGAGCCTCTATACTGTAGAAAAATAGAGCCCATGCCTGCTTTATTTATATGGGGGGACATCAAAGACATTCCAGAGAATGTTCTTTTATAAAAAAGGTTAAAGGTGGGCTGCTCAGTTCCCAATGGATTATGCCCATCTCCAGAGCTACTATGAGATATCTTCCTAATAGAGTGGAGGTAAAGGTAACATGCATTGGGCAGTCTATTGCCTTGGGACAGCCACCAATAGTTTGCAATGCCAAACCTAAATCTCCCTGGCTACCACATCGAGAGATGAACCTCATGTAATTCACAGATGGCTTCCGCAAATTACATAGGTCTACTTATTATAGATGAGGGTATACGGAAACCTTCTGTATCATCAAAAACTCAGTCCCAAGGCAATTATCATCATCACCCTTCTCCTTACCTTCACCATGATATAAATAGATATTCAAACATAACATCTTTATTTTAAAACATTTTTCAAATCCTAGAATCAGTCTTTATAACAATAAAAATAATAATAAAACCATCAGTTTACTCTCTATTGAATATTAATTCAGTTTTGACGATCCATAGTCATATATTACCTGCATAAACTCAGGTTGCAAATTTTTTAATCCATAAGGTTGCTGAACAGTCAAATGTAAAAAATTACGTCCAAGATGATCCTTTATGTCTACTCTGGCACCTAAAAGACATGGTATAAGTATAAATTCTATTCACTTATTTAATGCATGTCCTGTGGTGAATTCTTTACTTAATAAGAGATTTTTTAATGCCTTAATTTTAATGTTTATTTAATTTTAATGTTTATTTTATTTTTTGTTTAATTTTAATATGTTTATTTTATTTTTTCCACTTTTTGGTGCACTATTGCTATCCATATAGTGGAATTTATTGTAGATATCTGCACATGCACACACTATAACATATAATTTGGCCAATATCATTTATCCGTATTTCCCCTTCTTTCCCTTCTCCCTTCCCACAGTCACTTTCCTGTGCTCTTCTGATCTCCCTTTCATTTTCTGGAGAAAACCCCCTACACCTTTCTTTTCCTTTTTCCTCCCTCGCTTCCACATGGGAGAAAACATACACTCCTTGACCTTTTGAGTTTGACTTATTTTGCTTAACATAATGTTTTCAAGTTCTACCCATTTTCCTACAAATGATATAATTTCATTTTTATATGTCTGAATAAAACTTTGTTGTGTGTTTATAGCATATTTTCTAGGTGATAGACACCTAGGCTGGTTCACAGTTGTCTACTGTGAATTGTGAAGCTACAGAGATGTGTGTGCTTATATCTCTGTGGTATCATGACTTCAATTCTTTAAGATAAATAGCCTGGAGTGGTACAGCTCGGTTATATAGTGGTTCCTTTCCTAGTCTTTTGAGGAGCCTCCATACTGATCTCCAGTGGTTATACTAATTATAATCCCACCAACAATGTAAGTTTTTCATTTTTCTCCACGTCCTCTCCAGAATTTTATTATTGTTTGTATTGTTGATAGCTACCATTCCTTAAACTTATAGACAATGTTATCTAGAAATGAGGTTAACTACAGTACCACAACCATACGGGACTGACTCACTGAGAGAAAACTGATAAAATGTTTGACAAATACCTGGTGTGAAACAGTTGCCTTCTAAATGTTTGTTCTGAATTTACCTTTCCAAATATTGCTCCTTCACCAGACTGAAAATGATTCTAGACATGACAGTGTACTTATCTTTGTATTCCCAGCTCCCTGTCAAGTGCCCTGTCAAGTACTCTAACCAAATCAGGTACTGGTTCCAAAGGCTTGGCTTGCTCCCTCTTGGTACCTTTAGAGAGCAGCAAATTCACAATATTCCAAGATGCAGAAGCAGTTGCTAGTATAAGTGGAGAGCGTCCTTCAGAATCAGTGCTATTGATATCTGCTCCCTAAAATGAAACAAGTCTTTCAACAAAGGGTTTATAACAGACAAATCAGCTTACATTGCCATTTGTAAATAATATTAATCCATTGGGATAGAGTGTCTATATTACGGCCAGCATGTGACTGATCACAAGATTATTTTACATTTCCCTATAATCCACATCAGAACATCAAGGCATTCTTTCATAAACTCAACAATGAAATAATTCTCACATGTTAGGCTTTGGCTGACATCTGGCAATAGATCTATTACTGTCTAAGCCCTAAAGATAAAATTCTCTGACAACAGTAGCAGTTTATTTCCCACAGTAAGAAATTATTGTTAAATCTCCATGATTTTAAACATCTTCCAAAATTTATCACATATATGATTTAAGACCATTCACAAGAAACTATTTTTAAAAAGCATCTACTCCATTTGAAATAAAACAAAATAACTGAATCAAAATTTCTAAAGTAAAATTTTAGACAAACATTTATTTGAAAAACCTTATAATTTAAAATCACTGTTTGTACCAGATGCAGTGGTGTACAACTGCAATCCCAGCAGCTTGGGAAGTTGAGGCAAAAGGATTGTGAGTTCAAAGTCAGCAACTTAGCAAGGCCTAGGCAACTCAGCGAGACCCTGTCTCTAAATAAAATATAAAAAGGGTTGGGGGTGTGCCTCAGTGGTTAAGCACCCCTGGGTTCAATCCATTATACTCCCCTCCAACAAAAAAAAAATCACTGTTTGTTACAATATTTGATAGGGCAAGAGACAAAGGATCTTTGACTATTTCATGGAGAGAATTCTATACTTTAGATAAGGTAATATAAATAGCTTAAACTCCAATTGTGGATATGTCCCTATTCTTTCAGGATCTGCTGAGTGTAGCTGCAGTGGCAGCACATTCCCTTTGAAAGTTTCATAGTGGTGGGTGAGTGTTCACCACAGTTCACTTTCCAGGCAAAGATGCCAGCCTTCATTTTTGAAAAAAAAACACACGTGACATAAAACAATGGTATCTAAGGAGGCTTTCCAGGATTCTTCATGTGACTATCACAACTGTAGTAGTTACTATTCATGACACACCAAATTCTACAAGTAGAAGTACATTCATGGCGGACATGATGGGACTTCAATAAACCCACTACACATTCATCCAGAACCTCATGGACTCCACTGCTGGGAATGAAAAAGACCTCCTGCTTTCTTTGCAATAAATCTTCAACAGGATTTTTCAATTCCTGCATCTTCAGGGGTTGAAAGGTGGTACCAAGGCAGTGAGGGCAGAAGTTTAGAATGAAAGGTGACAGTGACAGAGGATGCCTATCCTGCTTCACTTTCAAGCCCCCAGTGCTGAAGAAAGGTCAGCTAAGTTTCCTAAGACCTAAGGAGGACTGATTCACAGACCAACAAAGAGCTCACATGACAAACTCCACACATGAAAAACATTGGTACAGGCATCAAAAACCACACTTCAGTCTTTCTAACTTCATGGTAATGAAATTTGGCTGTTTTGTATTCATATATAATATACCCTAGTTGCAAAAGTTCATAATCCTTCTAAAAAATTTTTCTTTGCTGCTAAACAAGAAATTAGAATGTGGTTTATTTTGGGAAATCCTTACTATGTAATTGTATGATTTTCATATATAAACAGTAATTTAAAAAATAAACTTATTTGTTGAATAGTTACCGCTGAAATTAAGTATTCTGCTAGTTCATGGTGATCAAATAATGAGGCTCTGCAAAAAGAGAAGTAAGTAATATTAATATAAATACATAAAATAAAGCTAGTGCATGTATAAAGTGGATTTAAGTGGCCATTAAATGAGAAGATATAATGTTAAAAAAATTGGTAACCTTTGAAATGTATAATTGGTTACCAGCAACATGCAAGATGTACCTAAAACTCACTTGCAGAGTTCAAAAGATCCCTCTAAACATACACCTTGAAGGGCTCACCTTTGACAAAAACTAACAAAGAAGCATTAGTTTTCCTTATTTTTCATGAAACTTAAAATAATTGTAGAGTGAACTGAAGTTATTTTCACAACATATCACAACTAGTCACATTCATATTTTTAATTAATAGAAGTTTTTAATCTATATTAAAGCACTGCCATAACCAATGTTGATACTAGTGTTGTAAAACTTTATGTTTCCCATCACTAATCTCATTTTTATGTTCCTATTCAAGACTATTTCAGCTGTTCTTGCCCTTTATATATGTATTTCAGAATCAGCTTGCTGATTTTCACCAAAAATTCACAAGTGATTGCATGACATTTAAAATGTACTAATTATATTTAATAATTTAATAGTGGTTCATTTTCCTAAAATGATTTCTTCTTAGGCATATTGGCATATTGAAGTTGTGTTCCAAAGGTACATTTTAACTATACTCAAGTCATTGTGTTTCCAAATTAACTAAACATTGGAGTAAAAAAAAAATTTAAATAATCCTGAGGTTCATCCCAGAGACTCTGATAGAATCTGGATAGATTCTCTGATAGAATTAGTTGGCACTGAGATTTTATAAGTTCCAGGCATCTGTATATAGGATAATAGGAAACTTGCCTGTGAAGCAGGGTCTCACGATTTCCATCAAGGGCATTAACAATATTGCTGTCACCAGAATAAGACGATATCATCAACTTAACGATTTCAGTGGCTCCTTGGGTTGCAGCAAAATGAAGGGCCATGCACTTCCCATTCTATAAAGAGTTTTGATACCAGAATCAGTGTTTAAACCTTAATTTAAGAATATAATTTATAATCAGCTGTGAGTTTTTTCTCCCCAGATCAAGAAATGTCAAATTTATGAAGATAAATCATTCTCAGACGCATCTACTGAAAAGTATCAGTATAAAAATCATAGCTAGCAATCATGCTTCCTTGCAATCTGACAGTTCTTGGTGTATACTACTATCATCATTATCCGAATGCCATTCTTTCTTCCAGGAGTATGAGGACCTTGTCTTATCCACTGTTGTAAGCACCCAGTACACAAAGTGACTTCCAACCCCATACCAACAGTGGTAACTCCTCATTTCTATATTGAAGAGATTTAGGGACAGTGCCCAGAAGTTGTATAAGATTACTAACTAATCTCCTCTTCCACCAGAGAGGACAAGTCTTTGAGGTTAGTTGGGAGTGGAGGGTGTTGTCACCCAAAACCCAAGAGATAGAAGAAAAAAGGGCCTAAGTATCTTTTAATCAAACATGCCTGGCATAAAGTCAGAACCCAGATGCAGTCAACACTTTTTCACATACTTATCCTTAGAAATTAGGTGATCCCTGGTTAAAAGAGAGTACTCTTCAGAATAGCACTCTAACCAAAGATACTCATGGCAGGACTTTAACGTTCCAAGATGACAATAGGAGCATAGTATTATCTTTGAGGGTAGGCCTTAACATGTTTAATGACAGTTAGACTGGATATCCTCTTTACTGTATCTGTATTTGCAATTGTTAATGACATACTGCAATTTACCAATAAAAATTTGGGGACATACTCTTCTGGATTCTCTGCAATGGATATAAGGAAATAATATTTATTTTCTGCTATATATGTTTTCAGTCTAAATTGACTTTAACAGAACTATAAAGCATTTTGGAAAATATTTATAACAATCCTAAAATAAAAGTATAATTTAGACTGTGAACAAGTACCTCCACCAGGTCTATGTGTGCACCATTGTCCAGGCATATTTTAATCATTTCCAAGTCTCCACTTTGAACCGCCAAGTGGAGCGGGCTGACTTTCTTATTATTCACAAAGTTAATGTGATTCTGTCGACTGTATCCATGTTCTTCACCTTTAGAAGAAAATGCCATTCAAGAGGAATATTTGAAATAATACAATTTTTTAAAAGAAAGGACGTTGAGACTTACATAAAAGGCTATGCGTAAATTCTATTAAATGTTTTTCAAATTAATAGTGTTTAACAGAACAGGTTTCTTTATCATACAGAAGGTAGAAAAGCCTCCACTCACCATGCTTTAATATTATTTCCATGCATTTTTTGGCACCAGAAAATGCAGCTTGGTGAACAGGGAAATCTCCCCATTTATTGGATTTACATAGCTTAGCTCCTTTATTTAACTGAAAAAAGAAAAGGGGTAGTGGGGGAGTCAATTACACAAGTTAACCAACAAATCACAGGGGTAGACAAGAATTTCTGTTCTTCAGGCTGTTTCACTCTTCAGGGTCTGTTCAAAAATATACAAAAGCCTTCATGTGATATAAAGTCTAGGCAAAAAGGTAATTTGGGAACTAAGCTAAGATTCTGAAATAGAGATACTTCATGTCTTCCAAAGATGAATTAACTCCAAGATACAGAAATATTGGTCTTGATTCCCCAGCAAACCAAAGTCTGCAGGAAGCCATCCGTGAAACACATGAGGACCTTCTCTCTGGAAGCCAAGAAGGGATAGGCCTGGCATTGGGAACTTCCCACAGTTCTTCCATGGTGACAGACCACCCAATGCACATGACCTTTCCCTTGGCTCTGCTAGAAAGGTTCCTCATAGAGCACTGGAGATGAGCATGACCCTAGGAACTGAACAGCCCATCTTTAACCTTTTATGGAAAAGAACATTCTACAGTCTCTTTGATGTCTCCTGATATAAACAAAGCAGGTGTGAGCTTTATTTTGTCAGAGACTGGATCCCTCTGGTCAGCTTGTTCATCCTGCCCCCACTTTTAAAACTACATTCTGTGTTCTGTGGTTTTCTCACAGTTCTATTTTTCCTAGCTTTTATTTCTCAGTCAGCCCATTCCACCAAGGAGAACCCCAATCCCACCACCCAGGCAAGACATGGGTGGGAAAGGTCAGCACATTTTTAAAACATTTTCACAACCTCTATTTTCATTCTCAATTTCTAATACAAATAAAGTGATAATATTGTCCAGATTCTTTTCCCTTCCTTTATGCAAAATTAATAAAAAAAACCTAAAGAAACAAGAAAAGGTAGATAAAGATTTATAAATAATACACCAATATTCTTATCAAGTCATAAAAATCAGGTAGTTTTCACTAAGGAAGATTCTTTCTAAAAAGATGGTAGAAGAATTTAGTATTGTATTATATCTTTTTTTAAAAAAACTTTCTGTTTAATAACTTCATTTCATTTATTTATTTTTATGTGGTGCTGAGGACCAAACCCAGGGCCTCACACATGCTAGCAAGCACTCTCCCACTGAGCCATACCCCCAGCCCTAATATTACATCTTTTAGTCTGAGACAATCATTTTCAAGTACCATTTTCTATAAGTCATTAAACTTCAATTTTGTTTTAAGCATCTTTTATCATTACATTATAAAATAACTTTTAAACTGTAGAACAGTGGGAGAAGCAAATACCTGTGATCTTGCCTTCTAGAGATAATTTAAATAAAGTTATGTATTTATACGTAAAATTTTGTATACCCCAAAATGAAAGACATAGTTCATCAAATCATATTATTAAGCAATATGTTAAGTAAAATGTTTTTGAACAATACAATCACACAGTGTACACTTAAAAATTACATTCGCAAAGAAATAAGATTTTAAACACATATTAATTCCTAAAGTGTTTTCAACTTTACTGTTTTGTTATTACTATTTGCTTTTGGTTTATTTAAAGCTTTTTTCCTAAATTCTTGGTTTGAGTGTGATTTTATTTAATTTGATTCTCTTTTTTATTTATTCTCTTTTTGTTTTAATCATCTTACCTTCTATGCTCTAAGTACATGTAGTAAATACATTAACTCATACTTGTGCATCTCAATATCAGGAAAATACTTCAAAGTTATTTTAAATTTTATTATATTATTCTCTATAATGGTGACAAGGCAAAAATCAATTGATAAAATATAGAACCTGGCCTGGATATCAGGCAGGTAATTAAGGAATATTTGAAAGACAGACATCTTTAGCATTTCACTGGACCACCCCAGGAAACCTTATCAGAGAGAAAGCTGACTCTGTACATAGGACTGTGGCTCCCACCAAGGACCTTTAGTCATTAAAACACTCAGGGATCCCCCTTTGAGAACCTATGGCAACAATTTTTCTTCTGGTCTTGGGAATAAGAATGCTGTATTTCTCATAGCGTTTATCTTATGGACAAAATCAATCTGGAATTGACCCTATACATTTTCCCTTTTTCCCATTGGAAGTCAAAGTCAAATGTCTGACTGTCTTTATCAATATATAGGCTGCTATACTTTGTATTCTATATTCTAGTAGGACCATCAACTTCATCTTAAACTTTCCTGCCTGTATTTCTTTTCACTTCGATTTTCTCACCTTTTCTTTCATGCTCTAATGTTAGTCTCCTGTAAGTAATCAGGTCCATTTAGAATCTAAGGAGTGTACACACATATAAAAACACATAGAACTAGGGTTTTTTTCCCCAACCTCTTTTCTATATTTTATATTTTGCTAAGATGGTTAGACAATAAAGAGCTGCTATAACTAACAATGATTCATGTCATATTCATGAAAAGATAAAGCAAAATATGATTAATACACAAACCAAAATTTGCAGTGCTTCACTATTATCCTTGGCGCATGTGGTTAATAATGCTGTGTTTCCATTTTCTCCTTCCAAATTAATATTAGTACTTCTGTGCTCAGTCAAGACCTACACAAAAGAGGAGAAAAACTGTCAAAAAGCAAAATTATATATTTCCAAATAAGGACTTGTCTTCCCCTTGATTCTAAGGTCTCTCATTACAGGGACCATGTCTTATCTTTTTTTCATCTTTCTCCCACATAATCTGTCATGAAATCTTGCACATAGTGGATATTCTTTTATGAAAGGAAAAAATAATGATTTTAATATCACATCCATTAAGACAATATTGAATTGTGGAATTGGAAGTAGAAATTTAAATAACGATTTTAAATAATTAACACAGTCTTACTACTTCTCAATTGAAAGTCCCATTAACTAATATTTTCAATAAATAAATGTATGGAGCTATTAGGAATACATGCATAGGAGAAAAGGAAGTGGGGAGAGAAGAGGGGAGAGAGAAGAAGAGAGGGAGGCAGGAATAGTTTCTTTCTCCCCTCATCATTATTCTATTACCTCAATTGCAAGAATTCTGGGAAATGTCAAAGAAAATTCCATTCTTGTCAGCAGAGAAAAGCAAGCACCATGTAACACATGAGTACAACAACTCAATCAGTTCATCTTTGGTCTGGAATAGAGACTTTTTCTATGATATAAAAAGTTAGGAGTCCAATAAAATGGTCCAGTAATTTTTCTGATAGAATTTAATTGAAGACTTGTCCCTTACTCACCTAGTAACTGCAACTGTAACACTGTAATACTGTAATACTGACCATATCTATAGATCTTTAACCAGCTTTTATTTCATATTAAAACTAACAAAAGTGTCTCATATAAGGGTTTCTCTCAAGACAGAAATTTATTAACTGACCTAGTAGAGGCCTTTCCTCTTCCAGTAACACCAGGATAAAACTATGACATAGGTTCATAATTACATTGTTGTTTTTTTTAAAAAAAACATATTCAACAAGTTATTTCTTAAAAACCTTGACTTGCTTAAAATAGTACCTAACCTCCTACTAGAGTCCCTTCTTTAATAGAATCTGCCCAATGTGAGTGTCAGCAAATGAATTACTAATAAGCTCAGCTCATATGAGAAAATTAAACTAAGGTTTCGGTCCACAAGAACACAGAGGGGAATTATTGATGGATGAAGGGAAATGAGATTTTTAAAAGTTCACTTTATGGACAATAAGCACCTTTACATTCTATTCTTAAGAAGTGCTATATTCACATATAAAAGAACACTCTAAACTCTACCAGAAGAGATTGTTTTTCTCTTTGTCCTCTTAGAATCACAAATTTGCAGCATTTATTAGGACATTACTATCGGACTATCATAAGCACGATTTCAAAAGTCTGTTAAATTATATGTGGCAGCAGCTCCAGAGAGAGTAACTCAACTGTGCACCCACTTCAGTTCAGTCATGACCAGGCAAGTCGGGGAGGTTGGCAAGTGAACTCTCTGAGATTCCTATAATAAGAATCCAGGAAAGCCTTGTGGGAGCTTCAAACAACTGGCTGTTTTGAGTTCAGGCCCCAAGGATGAAGACCATTGAGAAATATGGCTACCCCCTAATCCCTGGGCCAGGAGACCCCAGAGAATATTATACTGTCTATGGAAGAATTTGAGGTAATATATTGATGACAACTTTTTACTTTACAACCATATAGGCAGTGGTAAAAAGTGTGGGGAAGGCTGGTGGAAGAGTGAAGGAGATTTCTAAACTGGCCATGGCTGGCTAGGTGGGTGCAGGCCAGACCCATGGGCATGACTGGAAGAGGTAGGCTGGGAGGACTGCAGTTCATAAGAATTCAAGGAAACACTCCAAACTCCTCCTCCTCTTGTGTCTGATAAACTAGAGGGGTTTGAAAATATTTTTAGGCCATAATTGTGGCTGGTAAGACTAAGTATGGGAGAGAGCATTTCAACTTTCCTATGATCCTATTTTTCTTCTATTATGGTGTCACCCAGGAAAATTTGGTTTATTTCTACATCTAGTTTATAAATCAATGACGGGGTGGACTTACTTCTAAACTTTCTTTTCTATTTCCATGCTATACGTACCTTTCTGTATGTGTTGGTCTGAAACTTTCTTTTTCTAATTAACAATAGCTTTCAACTACTACCTGCCTTTGAATTCCCAAGTCATACTTTTAGAGTCAAGATTAATTAAGTTAATGGGCATCTGTTTCTGAAAAGAGCCTTCAGAGAAAGCATAAGAGTTCCAGGAGGAAATGTGTGACACCACTGGGGAATCTCTGGGTCACAAGTGGCCCAATGTGGAGGACATGGAAGCAGCACCAGGCTCATGAATAACGTAGATATTAAGAAGACTGGACAGGCTGTTGCCAGAGACCTTTCTAATAACCTCCTCAGGGGGCTGCTTCAACCTCCTTCAGGGGTACTAATACTTTAGCTCTCTCCTCTACATCTGTATTCAATTGTTTATTCAACACCCACCATGGACCAGCACAGTTCTGAGGGCTGGAGACATTTAGATGAGTAAGACACATTCCCTCTTTCAAGGATAACTAGCCAGTGAGGAAGAAAAGCATACAAACATTTCATGACAACATCATGTGCAGAGTTCCAAATCGGGAATAGTGGGAAGTAGGAAGGGAGAATCCCTTACTCTCTGTATGCCAGGCTTATAGAAGCTAGAGTCTCAGAGGACTGAGAGAAGAAACTTTGTGCTAAAAAGAGATCTCTTTGGTGATTTGTAGACAATTAGGCTTTGGTGTAGATTAGCGCAATAGCCAGATTAGCATCTTCAATATGGTCTCCCTGGGAAAATGTATTTCAAGTTCCAAATAACCTACCTTCGAAATTAACTTGTAGGGCATGATCCTTTTAGGCATTCTTCTTCTAGGAAGCATGCTTGCTTTCCAGTGTGTCTGTGAGATTCTGAACTGTAGTTGAAAAGCCAAGGCCTGGGGCTTGGGGGTGTAGCTCAGTGGTAGATTGTTTGCCCAGCATACACTAAGGACCCAGGTTCAATATCCCCACAGAGAGAGGAAAAAAAATGCTTGGCCTAAATCTCACCATTAGGCACTTACCAGGATTTCTTCTGTTTCAGCAAACTCACTGTCAAGACTTGAAAAACAAGAATAATTCCCCAAGAGGAGCCTATGTCTTCTGCTAGCTAATCCTGAGGCAGGCCTCTCACCCTAACAAAATAGCACCTCATAATTAAGGTTTCTGTTTTCACCGAGGCACTTACGGGCTTCTTTCTTGTAGTTATTTAGTTAATGAGGTGCGAATGGTAAAGCCTGAGCTTGGGCACTTCAAGATGAGAACCAAAGTCCTAATTCTTGCTTTCAGCAGTTATGTGATATTAGGCAAGTTATTTAATTCTCTCTATGACTCATCTTCCTCAGCTGTGAAATGGAGATACTAACAATGTTATAGTTTTTTGTAATAAGGACTTAAGAAATTAAAACACAAATCTCTTAAAAAAAATGCTTGGTAAATTAAGAGAAGACTATCACTCTCACCTCCACCACCACCATCAGCACCAGGTGGTGAGAGGTAACCACGGTGGTCATTACCTTTCATTTGCCCTGAAGTTTAGGTTGGCCACTTGGCCTAGGCAGAGAGAGCTGTATCTGGTGCCAGTCCCTGCTCCAACACCCCTATGAGAGGGAGAGCAGGCTCACCTTTATGATCTCGTTGTACATGCCCTGAGCGGCTATGTGAAGGGGTGCCATCATGTTGCCATTTCGGAGGTTTGGGTTTGCTCCTTGGCTGAGAAGAAACTTAACACTTTCAACCTGGTTTTTTTCTGTAGCCCAGTGCAGAGGGGTGTTTCCATAATCGTCCATTACATTCAACACTAGGGGAAAAAATACAAAAACATGCATTAAATTTTGCTTGGACTGTGCCAAAGTGCTACTATATTTGGCTGTTAGCTTCTTTATCAGAAACGAAAATGTAGCTTCAGTTCTCAAGAAACCTCTAAGGGCACCTTTAGGGAACATATGAAAGCATGGCACTGACTCTATCAATTGACTAATTAATTAATTTAATTAAATTTCTGTCTATAGGGCCCATAAGAAATGGATCTTATTGCTACATGTTTTTATGTTTACAAATTTTAGGATTGTGGTAAACTTTGAGATTACATAAGAGCAGGGACCGTAGAACAGGCAATCCACTAGATTCCATACAACTAAGACTTCACCGTAGCCTCCAATAGCCCGTGAGGTACCACTAAGACCAATTTTCAGAAAAATGAAGTCTCTGAAACCTAGAGAGGTTGAAAGTCTTGCTAACATCACAGCTAATGAGGAGTTCATATTATCTCTTTGAACCTCAGCTTTCTCATAGTCACAGTTGGTAAAAATAAAATACACCGACACAGAGACATCTTGCAATGTTATTGGGACAATAATATTAAATCATGCCTTTAAAGGTCTTAGAAGAATGCCTGACCTCTGGTGATGTTTCCAAACATGTTAATAAGAAGACATATTCTCCACAGGTTAACAAGATGAGAATTTGAGCTTAAGCTCCTGATGCTGCAGTTTTCACATATTTCTACAATAAAATAAATGGTACTATTTACCCTGTGAGCATAAGAATAATGTGCCTTTTCATTCCTGCAGTGCCCTATAGCTATTGCAAAATAGACATGGCTATCTGCTTTATCAACTATTTTAATCATTGGCAGAATATCCTTATGTCTGGGGAGGGAAAAAAGGATTCACTCATAAATATGAGTTAGGGACTGTCGATAATACCTGGAACCACGGTACAGCTGTATTTCCTGTCTCTCTCCAATATCTCCTTTCATTCATCAAAGTGCTTCACTCTCAAAAACACACACTCAGGCACACACACACATACACACACACTCTTCCATATTCTGAGAGTTGCACACTCATGCACATCTCTTGAACATTCTGTCTGAGCGAGATGGAGCACTCCATTCAGCAAACTTAATTAACAGGGGGCTATGCTTACAAAGTGCTACTTACTAACTAAATATCTTGAATTTGGCTTCAGAACATTGGCACCACTTTCCTGGTCACTGGAGCCTTCTAATATAGGGATTTCTTGTAATCACCTTCCTACTTGAACTCTTTGGAGCTATTGATCCTTGTATCATCCATCTTAATAATTTCTCCCTTGGCCTGTGTATCATCAATCTTTCATCCATCACCCTCTTCATCCTTTTTCTGGCAGTTCCTTTGCCATCTGTCACAGTTGGTACTGCACCCTTAGCTACCTTCACTAGCAATCTATGGTCTCTTAAAGTGTATTCATTCACTTCCATAGTCTCGTCTACTTCCTATAATAACGGCTGCACAGGGGTGATTCCTTTCCTTCTATTATCTATTGGATATTTCCAAGGGGAAGTCCCCTGGGCTGTTCAATATCTCCGTACACCCTCATACTCACGTTTCTTCTGTTTACTCATAACCCCCTTTTTGAGATGGTTATACTGTTAGATTCATCTTCTAAGTTAGGAGTGTCAAAGTCAGTTCCAAATCCCTGCCGCTTAGTCCTCAAGCTCCACCTGTTGTCAAGCACTGTGGACCCTGCATGCACATATCTCCCGAATCTCTCTCTTTTCCTTACTCCAACCTCTCTTTTTCCTTCATGCAAAAACAGATTTTTAACAAGACTTCTACTAATCCATTTTCCACAACAGCAAAGGTCTTATGATACCATCTCACTGTTTAAGCATCCACCTCAGTCATTGCCTACAGATGCACTTCTCACACAAAGCCAGGTGTCAGGCTGAGAGAAGGAGATGGCCCCTCTTTTTGAAGGGTCAGTTTCATTCAATGATTAATTTAAGTGTAGAATAAATAACATCTTCTGAAATAGCATAGAAAGGTTCATAAAATGTACATGAATTTTCATGATCTGCCTAAAAAGTCAAAGAAAGTTTGAGTTTGTGATGTGTATCCCAGATGTTTTTACTCTCCTTTACAGTATTTCAGTGGAAATTTTTGAGCAACACACATCTGCAAGGAAACCAACAGTCAAGAAGGTGACAGTTCTTCAGCATCTTTCATTCTGGTACGAATCTACCCTGTAGAATTGCTTCATACCACTCTTCCCAGGCAATCTAGTGGGAGGATGGTTTACGGAGCACTCACTGTAGCACTTTGTTACCTGCACAAGAAGAGCCACTGATGATCGTCTTCATTAGTTCCACTTGACCTTCTGCGGCTGCATGATGCAAAGGTGAAGCATTGGTATCATCATATTTGCTTAATTTCCTTCGGTTCTTGATAAAGTTTTGTAATCTATGTGCATTTCCTTCAAAAACCACCTACAGGGATATAAGAAAACCCATTACCTTAAACAAGAATATGCAGAACTTTTGACTATAGAGCTAATAGCTTTAACAGGTTTACAATTATCCAAACTGTCACGCTTATAATTATTAAGTATTTTTTATTGAAGTATATAAAATGCTCACAGACATAAAAAGGGAAAAGCAAATGCCTAAGCACTGATAAGTACATTAAATAAAGTTTTGATTTTCCTTATTGTAAACTTAAATTTGCTGTAGCTATAAAGGCCTTAGAGAAAGTTTAGAAGTGAACTTAAGAGAGGTGCTCTGACAAATAATAAATACTGTGAAAATACAGAGGAATTTGCTTTGCCAGGTGAAAATGTACTTAAACTACAGCATGAAGAATTCAGATTCGATTTAAAGGTTTTTATAAATACAAGGATTATTAAGTCCAGGAATCTAAATTACTGTCTTCTTGGGCTTTCCTGCCTACAGGCAAACTCCATCCAATGTTTCCTTATAGAACAAAGCTAAAACCATCCTCCAACACTATCTTGTGATTCACTTAAGCAATAATTCAGAATGATGCCCACTTCCCCAGGGAATATGTAATGCCTCTTCTTTATTGCACCAGGACAATTGTCAGTATCCTGACAAGTGGTATGTGTAATATATTTTTGGCTGCATGACAAATGTTAAAAATCAATATATAATAGAAGCTGAGTGTGAGATTAAAAAAAACCACCGACATAGAATGAATCATGCAATGGAACAAGATATCATAAAGCTTAAGAACAGACTTGGAAGGGCAGGCTCAATAGGTTTTTAGACCTGCTGTCACTAGTCTGTGAATGTATCATTCCAAACAAATGCCACTTCCACTCACGTCAGGGGAAGAGGCAGAGCTTTCTTGAACACCCTACTTCTCTCTGTTTTGTTTTTTTTTTTTTTTTATGTTAACCATGTGTAGACTGGAGATGATTTATCATGGATGACACTGTGTTTCTCTCTTGTGAAATTTTTAGGTGATAGTGTTTACATTCTGCTTTTGATTCATTCTCACAAGATATGAAAAATTTCCCAATAGGATTTCTCTTAGAAAGCTCATAGCCTAAACATAATTAAATGACTAATAGTTAAATGAAACTTTAAAGGCCATTTTATTTAATGCTATTAAGGTCACTATTGCAAACCAATTTTTTATAAAAGTTTTCATGTTATAAACTTGACTCTATCATCTACCTTACATTATTATTTAAATGTTTATAAATATGCTGGGTAATAAAGTGTATGAAGTTCTTCCTAAAATTAACTATTGGATCCTCTCATAAATACACTGACAATATATTTCCTTATTCAATCATTTGAAAGATTTTAATGTCTGCCTTACACAGAGAATGAAGAATTTTTAAAATCATTAATTACAAAAGTAATTATACTACAATTGACTGATAAGATTTTTATTCAAAGTGGCTTCTAGAATTCTTACCTATATTTGAAAGTGAGTTGTTAGGTGTTATCAATAAATCTGGCTGGGTGAGGTAACACATACCTATAATCCCAGAGGCTTGGAAGGCTGAGACAGGAGGTTCGTGAGTTCAAAGCCAGCCTCAGCAAAAGTGAGGTGCTAAGCAACTCAGTGAGACCCTGTCTCTAAATAAAATACAAAAAAAAAAAATATATATATATATATATAGGGCTGGGGTTGTGGCTCAGTGGTTGTGTGCCCCTGAGTTCAATCCCAGGTACCCTAAATAAATAAATAAATAAATAAATAAATAAATAAATTTGATTGGCATATCTAATCCTACTGTTAACAATTTCACATTGTTTCCATTATGATGAGATCATTGATCATATAGGGTTCAGAGAGGCTAGAAATGCCGTTGAGTTATTCTGATATTTGCTTACCAAAGACAAATTCAAATTCAAAGGTAAATTGCAGATTTTAGCCCAAAACTGTGGCTGAAGCCAAAGGCAAATGTGTCCTTTAATGGCCTGTGGTGGCCTCTAGGAGCTGGGCCTTTGCAGCTCCCTGCTGTGCTGCTGTGTTTATGCCATCAGCTCTGCAAGTTCTTCACCTGAATGATGGGCACCTTCTTCCTCTCCTGTTCCCAATCCACCCAGCTTCCTGTAGCCCTCCTAAATCCTGCCTGCAAGGAGGTCTTCCTGATGGTGTTAGCAACCACTGCCATCCAACCTCTCTGGCTCTCTCTCCAGTCCACACTGAAGTCTCCCAGGTGTGTGGGAACTCCCAGCACTGGTTTGCTTTACTGGAGTGTGCTGTTCCTTCTCATTTTTTAAGGCTTCTCTCTACTTCAATTTCTAATATGATAAATATTGGCAGCTATAAATCAGACAAACATTCTTCGGGATCCTCCATGTTGTTTAAGTTTAAAGAGGCCTAACATAAGTCAGAGCAAAATAAGGAAAAATTAATAGAACCTCATTCCAGTTCTATGGCTACATAATAATTAATATTATTTCTTAGAGTGACTTCCAGATTACAAATAAGTGACTGAGTAAACATTTGTCTAAAATATTTCCAAAGCTATTTCTTAATGAATACTTCATTATATAGACTCAAAGCAAATGTTCTATGAGACAGTAGCTTTTAATGGAACCCATTATACAATGACTATCTTCTGAAAATGCATGAAACACCCCCAAACAAGAGATCCAGATACTTACTCTAGTTCTTCCTTTGATTATGACTGGTCACATTTGCCACATGATAATGTATGTGTCCATACTCCAATTTTTATTTTAAAGATAACTAGAAAATATCTCATGACTGAAAAGAAAAGCTATCATACAGTCCTAAAATACTTAAAATAAAGTATCTTAATATAATAAGTAAAAACAAAATTTGTATGCTAGTATTAATTCAGTAAATGTCAGGTTAAAATAAAAATTTAATCTCAATTTTTTAAACTTTGGATTTAACCTCTGTTAGCACAGTGAGCATTCAAGAAATTACTCTTCTGTTGTAGATTCTTAAATAAGATGGATCACTCTTTAACTTAAAAAAACCCTGAGTTCAACATAAGCTATATATATCTTTAGTGACTGCAGGATATAAAATAAGCACCTGTTTTCAAATTTACATATATTCAGTAATAAATCAAATATTCTTCCTTAATTTCATGCCTTATTAAATAAAAGTGTATACCTAAATCCATATGGAAGTGTTCTGCACTTGAATTTGATATGCTCTTTGGAAGATGATACTGTATTGCCCACCCTATTGCTTGAAAGAATAGTTTATAGGTTCTGTTCAGCAATGTGCTGTCAACACAAACCCAACTTCACAATCCTTACAGGAAGTACCAGCACATCTCATGCACTCATGGAAGTTCATTAGGTACTGTTTTGCAGTTGTGAATTCAATATTACCTTGTGAGCTCCCAAGGTATTACTAATGTATTGGACCATCTCAATTCAGAATCTGGTATGTTGTCAGGCTTTGAAGACATTTCTCAAAGAAAGCTCTGAAGGTAAGCCTAGGATGCCATTTAGATAAATTATCACATATTCATTTGATGTTGCTTCCTATTGTTGCAGGGTCTCTTTAGGCTCTTTTGGATTCTGAACTATATGACTGGATTCAGTACATTATAGACTAGATCACTTTAGAGAAGCTAATTATAACTAGGCCTTTTAAATCAGAGATTTCAAATTCATTTGTTTTACTTTGCTTTAATGAAATACATATAAGCAGTAATGGGGCAAAAAAGGAGGAAAACTAAGGTGAGAGATTACAACAAAAGAAAGGTTAAATATTCACATTTTAACTCTCTTGAAAGAAAGTTATTGAAAAAGACAAAGGCATCAGTCTGATCGGTCTTTTTCTACATTTCTCATCTTAGAAGTTTTCATCCATCCTTCCATTTTTTCCCCCCAGTACTAGGAATTGAACCCAGGGGCACTCTGTCACTAAACTGCATCCCCAACCCTTTTTAATTTTGAGACAGGATCTCACTAAGTTGCTGAGGCTGCCTTGAACTTGTGATCCCCTTGCCTCAGCCTCCTGAGTAGACAGGATTACAGGTGTTCCCCAATGTGCCTGGTTGATTTTCTAATTAGCATTCATGAGACACTATGTGTATGTACTGGAGAATTAAGTTATATGCCCTATCTTTCAAATTAGAAAGCCACCAAAAAACCCCTAAGTTCAAAATTCTCACAGTGTTATACATGTTGCACTGAAATGAGTCCATCCACTGGGATTTTTATGGAATGACCTGTAATTATTGCAGTTAGCAAAATAAAATGTCTAAATCCCTTGATCTGCAGGCCCTAATGTAACCTTAAATAATATAAATGACCCTACTTTATTTAGTTAATAAAACGAAATAAAGACCAATTAAACAAAAATGTGAAGAAAAGATTGAGACTGGGCTGTGGAAATCCTTCAGCACATATCTCTAGAAAATGAACTACATAAATAATTTTTGAAATTTTAAAATTTCTTCTGGACCCAGGTTAACTTCAAAGATATAATACAAGAGATCATCTACATTTACAGACATAACCAATCACAAGTGTAATAGCAAAATACAAAACAAAACAAAGACAACCTAAGTGTCTATCAGTGCAGGACTGGCTAAATAAATCATGATACATTCATACAATGGGGTGTCTATCAGTGCAGGACCTGGCTAAATAAATCATGATACATTCATACAATGGAGTGTCATGAAGCTGCTAAAAAGAATGAGGTAAATCTCAACTGCTGATTTGAAAAGTATACTAAAATGTATTTCATGAGTAAATCAAAATATAAATCTCTGTGACTTCATACTTTTGCAAATAAAAAAGATATATGAACATGTGTGTATTTGTACAGCATCAGTATTTTTTTTCTGAAAAATATGTAAGGAACTGTTAAGATGGTTTCACTGTGGAAAGGGAGTTTAAATGGGAATTTGAAAAGCCATCTTTAATGATATCCTCTCATTACAAAAGAGACCCTCCCTCCTGCTGTCAATCTGAGGAAATACAATGATGGGTTTTCTGGAACCCAACAGCCTCTACTCCTCTGACTAGAAGGATACCATCAGGTGATAGCTTGTGCTGCATTAGGTCAAAAAGCCCAGAGAACTGCATAATAAACAATAACTGCCATCCTAGCCACCCACCCACCTTCAAAATGTCTCCCCCTCCATAGACTTTCCGATGCTCCCCGCCCCCAATCCTGCCCTTCCATTTCATGGATGTCCTTCAGGCATTTCCAAGTGTTCTCTACTTGACACTATTAGACAAAAATGCTTCCCAATCCCCAAGAATCTCTTAGATAGCTATCCAACTTCCAATGCGGTGTCCATGCGAAAGGCACAAACTTTAGAACTGTCGCCGATTCTGGCAAATGACAAAGGTACATTTTGGCTCGCGCTCCCAGATCGCAGTTGCCCACCAACAAAAGCCACCAACAAAAACAAGCTGAACAAGTAAGCGCACAGAAAAGGAATGGTTACTGCGGGGGCGCATTCTGAGCACTGCCTGCAAGCTCCCCAGTTGTGAGGAGCACTTACATTGTGCTCACACCCTGAAGCAAGCATCTCCACTCCACTCTGGCAGCTTCCAGTCCCGGTATCCAAATGCTGCCCACAAGAAAAACTCCAGCCAATCCCCTCCCAGACTTCGGAGCTGGTCCCCACTGCCGATCGCCCAGGGTACCTTAAAGGAGTCCTTGGATTCGTCCATGTCGTCCTCCACGCCCTGATAGACTACGTCCTGGGGCTCCTTCTCCCCAGGGCGTAGCATCTTCCTCAGGCTGCGCTTCATTGGCCCCACCTGGACGCCACCTGGCGTAGCTGCTCCCCAAGTCCGTAAGCTCCTGGGAACAGAGAGCGCAGTCAGAGGGCTCAGTGGACTGCGATCTGTGCGCCGCGGGGTCCGCGCCTAGTCCCACCCAGCTCTCCCTCACTGAGCAGATCTTGGCTGCGGAAAAAAACTCTCCTCCTCTCCTCCGGGTGTGCCTGGGGGAACTTCTGGAAGGAGTTCTCAGGCCAGAGCTACTAGTAGTCAGGAAGCAGCCAGGGCGCAGGAAGGAGGAACAAATACAGTGTCTGTATCTGCTCAGGACAGAATGACTGGAGTTATGATAGAAACACTCTGGCCTCTTAAGGAAGAAGCACTTGAGGGAAGGAGGGAAGAGGAGGGAGTAGGAAGTGGAAGAGGGAGTGGGGAGGAGACCGAGGGGAGGGAAAGAGGCGGGGAGGGTGTGGTAAGTGGGAGATAGAATGAATGGATGAATGAATATATAACTGGGACATCATTGGGATTTTTTTTTTTAACTTTAGAATTTCTTTTTCCCCAACTAAAATTCCTAGTCAGAGCTTGCCTATGTCCTTTGGGGGGTCTTCCTGATTTAGAAATTAGGTTTTTTAGCAAAACTTTTCAGACATTTGGGAGAGTGGTTACATCCTACACTGGTTGGAGGGACTAGATTAAGTCCCTTTGAATCTCAGGTCCCATTTCCTGTGGATGACAATATTAATCCCCCTCATGCTTTGGAGTTAAGAATGGTTAACAAAAAAAAGGTTAAACATAATCCACTATTGACTGGCATAATCTTGTTTGCACTCAACTTTGTTTGAGAGACTTATCTTCATGGGTCTGTGCTGTACTTATTGATCAACAGCATAGGTGTAAATCGTGTGCAGTGAAAGGTGTTCCTGATCAATTGAGTGCTAATTTTATACTTGGGTACTGACAAAGGAGACTCTGAAACTACTGCTGCTATTCTTAGACCATGAGATTAAACCTTAAAAGAACAGAATTTAGCTTTGACAATTTTGCTTTGACAAACTGTACTCCTTTAAGACCCTGGATTGTCCAATTCACCTGGTTTTCTCCAGCACCTAACACTAGACCCACACCAATCCAGAAACTAGATACAACCAGTGCTCAATAGAAGTTGGTGGAATGCCTGGCTCCAGTAGGCTGAATTTAATGATAGCAGAGTGGTCATGATGTTATTGAGGAACAATGAAGAGGTCCCCAAAAGCCTGCCAAGTCATATTACAGGTTGCCATCAATTCCACCTATGGAGTGGAATTCCTTGCAACCATGGCATTGAACTTATCATCTGTCCATAATGTGGCGATTGAAAGATTGAAGATGTTGAAGGTTGAAGATATTTAACCTTGCCACTTGTTCAGGGAGTACAGAACAGGGATCAACTACATACTTTGCTATGATTTAGTCAGGAAGGAAAGAATCAGAGGGATAAGTAAAGAAAATAACTTTCGAGCCTCTATTCTCTCTGGCATTTTATCTACACCAGTTACCAGTTACACTTTTTATTTATTTTTTTCTTATACCAGGGATTAAACCCAGGGGTACTTCATCACTGAGCCACATCCCCAGCTCTTTTTTTATTTTATTTTGTTTTATTTTTTTGAGACAGGGTCTCACTAAGTTTGCTTAGGGTCTTGCTAAGTTGCCAAGGCTGGCTTTGAACTTGAAATCCTCCTACCTCAGCCTCCCAGTATTACAGGCATGATGCACCATTGCAACCAGACCTGTTGCACTTTTTAAAATGGAAATGTCTCTTAGGAATATTAGGACTTTTTATTTGTTTTTATGAATTGATATGATCAATTGATTTTCTACCAATACTTAGGTGAAAAGGGTCACTAAAGCCAAAGGAAAGAAAAAAGAGTCTCAAAAGGATCATTTTAGAAGCTAGGGCAGAGCACATGTCATGGTAACAAGCATCAGGTTAGGATGAGGAGTCCAGGAAATTCCTACTGTGGGGGGTGCTGAGAGAAGGGTCACTTAAGGCCAACACCCCTCCTTTATAATGTCCCTTCTGCCACCAACACAAAATCTCTACAGAATGATGACTTCTGATTCTAGCTTCTGAACCCCATTTGCATATATACACCCCAACTACATATATGTATTGTACCTACCCCAAAGCATGTATTCTTTCCAACTGGTCCTCTTGCTTTAATGCTGAAAAATATAGATGATTGGTGTTACAGAGCTGCATATTTCCCACCACATTTCTGCTTGCGGAAAGAGACATTGAAATGTTAATTCACATTTCCTTTTATCTTTGACTGGACTTGCTTATTTCAGGCATTTTTCAACAATGTCTCCCTAAGACCTCTCAGGAATTCCTAGAGCCTTTTTTTATTGATAGTTAAATTATTTCCTACCAACCAAAAGTATCTGTTTTGTAGGCAGGGCTTCCTTGACTGCAAATTACTGGACTTAAGATGCATAATGTAGACAGGAAAAAGATGATATCTGGCCTTTTACAATTAGAATCTTATTCCCTTTGAAGCTTAATTATTGATGAGTAGTAATAAAATACAATATTTTACAATAATTGTAATTTCAAAATAGGGATAATTATTAGAGAAAAATCTTCATAGAAATGTCCAGAAAATTTTTCATTTTAATTGCACATCTGCTTTGTCTTAAACTACCGATTTTCTTCCAAAGTGATTGTACACTCACACCCACCAGAGCCTAGTTATCCTCACAAAATTTAATATTGTCAACTTTTCTTTATAGTCATTCTAGTGGTACATAATTGAATGCCATTGTGAGCTTTGTTATTATTTTCTTAATGGCTAATGATATTGTCCATGTTCTCTCATCCTTGTTAGCCATTCTTATGTTTTCTTGAAAAAAAATGTTTTTCAAGTTCTTTTACCTCTTTTGAAATTGGACTGACTTCTTACTATTGTTGTAAAAGTTCATTACTCTAGATATGCCTTTTTTTAGATAAATAATCTGCAAATACTTTTCTGAGTCCATGGCTATTTTCTTAACAATGTGTTTTGAAAGTCAGAACTTCTAAATTTTGATAAAAGTCTAATTTGTCAATTGTTTTATGGATTGTGCTGTGGATTTCATATATGGAAAGTTTTACCTTTGTTAAAATTAAAAATATTCTCTTTAATATTTTCTCCTGCAGTTTTATAGTTTTAGCTCTTACATAGATCCAACTTGGGTTAATTTTATGTATGGCTTGAGGTAGAGGACTAAGTTCATTTTCTTGCATATGAATACAAAACTGTTATTAATTGTTTAAAAAAACTATGCATAACTGGTATATTTGATGTTCAATTTAAGTTCTTATAGGTGTCCCACATCCGGGAGAATGGAACAAAATGGGTTAATGAAAGAAAAAATGCTGAGGTTGCTAAGAGCTATAGTAAGAATGAATCTTCTCCCGTGAAACTTGGAAGAAGGAAAAAGAAATTCGTGCTAGTTTAGCTATCATCCTTCACATTGCAAAAGTTATGGCTGGAGTACATGATGAGTGCTTAGTTAAAATGAGAAAAACATTGACTTGTAGGGTTCAGTACTCTTCCTGGTTTCAGGCATCCATGGGTGGTCTTAGACTATATCCCTCACAGATAAGGTGGATTACTTTATCTCTTTCAATGTATTTCGTAAAAATTCACCAATTCAATTCTTTCTACCTGTTTTTTGCTTTCTTTCTTAAAAAGATATTAAATTACTAATTCAACTCTTTCTTTCTTTCTTTCTTTCTTTCTTTCTTTCTTTCTTTCTTTCTTTCTTTCTTTCTTTCCTTTTCTTTCCTTTCTTTCTTTCACGTGATTGAACCTAGGAGCCCTTAACCACTGAACCACATGCCCAATGTTCTTTTTTTTAAATACCTTTTATTTAGAGACAGGGTCTTACTGAGTTGCATAAGACCTCACTAAGATACTGAGGCTGGCTTTGAACTCCCAATCCTCCTGCCTCAACTTCCCTAGCCACTGTGATTACAGGTATGTGCCACTGCACTCAACTATTTTTTTTAATCTTTTATGGAATTGTTTTGATTTTATATTCTTGCTTGAGTACATTTTGGTAACATGGCCTCTTTTGAGAATTGTGTCTATTTCATTGAAGTTGTTGATTTCTAGGCGTGTTCATAAAATTCCCTGGCAACCTTGGTAAATGGATGGAGTTGGAGAATATCATGCTAAATGAAATAAGCCAATTCCAAAAAACCAAAGGCCAAATGTTTTCTCGAATATGTGGCTGCTGATCCATAATGGGGGTTGAGGGGAGGGCAAGGGAAGAAAAGAACAGATGAACTTTGAATTGGGCAGAGGGGAGTGAGGAAGAGGAGGGGGCATGGGAGTGGGAAAGATGGTGGAATGAGACAGAAGTCATAACCCTAAGTACATATATGATTGCACGATTGGTGCAAATCTACATTGTGTACAACCAGAGAGATGAAAAATTGTGCTCCATTTGTGTACAATGCATTCTGCTGTGATGTATAACTAATTAGAAGGAGAAAAAAGGTAGTTAAAATACACACACACACAAATTCCTTTGCAAACCACTGAGTCCTTACAATGTCTGTAATAATGTCTCCTCTTTTCTGTTTCTTTTCTTTCTTTCTTTCTTTTTTGTAGTTTGCATCATGTCTCTTTTCTAGCTAATAGTTCACCAGTTTTAATCATCTTTTCCAACAATGAAATGTTGAATTTATTAATTTTCATTGTTATTTTTCTACTTTGGTTTGGGTGTTTTAAATGTATTTTCTCTCTGATTTTCTTTTTGATTATTTTGGGTTTGATTTGTGCTGCTTTACTTCCTTGAAGTAGAACATTAGTTTATCAGTTTTAAATCTTTCTTCCTTCTAACATAACCATTGAAAACTGTAGAACACTTGCTAAACATTGCTTTACCTGTGTCCCATAAATTTGGACTTGTTGTGTTTTCATTTGTGGTTTCTTCTTTGACTCACAGATTACTTTTGGAAGTGTGTTGTTTAATTTCCAAGTATGTGGGATTTCCCCAAATTTCTTTCTGTTGTTGATTTCTAATTCCAATACGATTACAGACAGAAAACATGTTGTATAATTTCAATCTAAATAAATTTAAATGTAGACATCAAAATTTGTTTCTATGGCTAGCAGATGACCTGTCCTAGAGACTATTCGATATATATTTTAGAAGAATGTATACTCTGCTGTTGTTTACTGAAGTTCCTGAAGAGATTAGGTCCAGATGGTCAATAGTGCTGTTCAAGTTTCCTAAATTCTTAAGTGATTTTCTGTTTACTCTGCTATCTGTTACTGAGAGGAATAATAAATTCTTCAATTATAATTGTTCAATTATCTATTTCTTCACTCAGTTCTGTCAAGATTTCCTTCATTTGCAGAGAAGTCTGTTTTTACGTACATGCATATATATTAGTGTTTTATTTCCCTTTCACCACTATGAAATTTTCTTCTTGGCTTTTAGTATTTGGGTCTATTTTGTCTGATACAGCCTCTCCAGATCTCTTATATTTACTATTTGTATGTTATTTCCATCCTTTTAGTTTTGATCTATTAGTGTCTTTGAATTGTTTCTCATAAATGCTATGTGGTTGGATCCTACTCTGTTATCCAGCTTGACAACCTTCCTCTTTGATTACAATGTTCACTCACTGAGTTGCTGACTTTGAAGGTAATTGTTCATATGGTGCCACCATTTGCATATTTGATTTCTGTCTCATGTCTTTCTCTTACTTTGTTCCTCTGTTCCTTCTTTACCACCTTATTTTATATCCAACATTTTTAACATACCACTTTAACCCATTTATAGATGTTCTTAGTTATTTTCAGAGTATAATGATTAGTATGCTCATCTATAAGTTTTCACAATCAATACCAGCTAAGTATTTATTTAATTCCAGGAAACTATGGTAGCATTGCTCCAACACTCCTTCATTTCCTCTACATCTTTATGAAATTATTATCACATGTAACACATTTATACATATCTACTATATCTATGCATGCTATATAATATCTCCAAAATACTGTTATAGCTATTACTTCAGACAATTTTATATTTTTTAAGAAATTATAAGAGAAAAGGAAATACGCATACACACAGCCTTTTTATTTGCCTACGTATTTATCATCTAGTGCTCTTCATTCCTTCTTAAAGATCTGAGTTACAGTCTGATTTACTTTTATGATTTACTTTCAATTTGAAGGACTTTTTTAGAATTTCTTGAAAAGTAGGCTTGCTTAAAAAAAATAGTAAGAGATTCTTTTTGCTACATGTAGAAGTTTTATTTGACAGCTATTTTTTTTCTAGCACTCAGAATGTTATTATGCTGGCTTCAGACCTGCATTGTTTCTGAAGAAAAGTCAATAAATTATTCTATTTTTTTATGATAAGTAATTTTTTTCTTCCTGATTTCAAGATTTATTATTTGTCTTTCAGCAATGTGACTATGTGTTTAGGTGTTGATCTCTTTGTGTTTTTCCTGGTTAGTGTTTATTGAACTTCTGGAATTTGTAAATTAATACTTTATATCTAATTTGGAAAAATTTCAACCATTGTTTCTTCAAGTAATTTTTCCATCCCCTACTCTCTCTCTCCTCTCCTTTTGGGACTTCTGTCACATGTGATAGTAAACTTAATGTTGTCCCATTAAGTTTGTGAGCCTCTGTTCAATTTTTTCCCAAACCTTTTTTCTCTCTCTGCTTTAAGTTAGATAAATTTTATTGATTGATATTCAAGTTCACACCTTCTTTCTTCTCAAATCTTCCGATGAGCCTATGAATGAATATTTATTGTCTTTTCAACCACAGATGCCAAGGTGATTTTTTGTTTTCCTTGCTATTTCTATTTTATCATTGTCATCATATTTTCCTTTAGTTCTTTGACTGGATTTTCTTTAACTTTTTAATATACTTATATTAGCTGATTTGAAGTATTTAACTGACAAATGTAATGTCTGTGACTAAGCAGAATCAGTTTCTATTTGTTACTGTTTTCTCTGAATAAGGATTATAATTCATTATTTCTTTATTTCCTTAAAAATTTGTGTTTAAAACTAGGTATTTTAGATAATTAATTTTAGAAACTCTAAATTCTGATTAATTGTTCTGGAGGGTTGGGTTTTCTTTTTGTTTTGGTTTCATTTGTTTTGTTTTGAAATATTCCTTTGATTAAACTGTAGAATCTATCTCTCATGTGGTTTGCAGCTATTAATATTATTTCTTATCAGATTTTTTAAATTTTAATTTTTATCCTGGATTTTTAGCTTCACTACCCACTTGAAAGTGTATTATTTAGGTTAAAACATTGCTTTTTAAGTGTCCCAAACTTGCTTTTTGCTATTTGCTAAATATATAATTACAGTTACAGAGATGAAAGTTGACAGATTTCTATACATGAATTCAGCTGTATTTTTTTCTTATAGTAATTTGTGAATTGTATTTAAATCTGGAGTTCAACAGCTGTAAAATTGTACAAGTAATAATTTTTCAAAGTTTTAGAAGAACTAATCTATGAAAACATTAAAATGTTTTGATCTATTGGTGTCTTTGATCTATTAGTGTCTTAATATTTGACTACATTTTGTGGATGTTTATTGTCTATTTAGATAGATCTCCTGTGTTTTCTTAAGTCAAATTTAGAAAATAGTAATTTCCTTAGAAATAATTCATTTCATATACACTTCGTAAAAAATGAATTTGGATTCATAGTAATCATACATAAACTTCTAAATAATACATATATACACATATATGTGTGTATAAAATGTATATATATACAAATATATGTATATATTACATATTTATATATGAACACACAAATAGAAACTGATTCTGCTTAATCATGAATGTGTGTGTGTATGCTTCCCCTTTCTTGCTTTTAATGTTTATTTGAGATATGTGAGATGATTAAATTTTATATTTTTTTATTTTTCAGACAAGGGCCTATTTTACTGATTTTTATTAAATAATCAATTTAAGGCATTAGTAATAATATTGGTAACTATGTTCTCTATTTTTTGTTGTTTTTATTAAATGCTTTTCTACTTTTATCCTATTTTATATGAAATTATTTGTAACTTTTTGAAGATTTAAAAAAATACTGGCATTAGTATATTTAGTTTTTTATGTTATTATCTATGCACTTAAAGTAATAACTTGTTGCTTGATATTTATTTTAGTTGTATACAAGGGTGTTTAAAAATTATTGCTTTTCAAATTTATTTCTTAGTCAGGGCTGGGGATATGGATCAGTTGGTAGCGTGTTTACCTGGCATACACAAGGCCCTGGGTTCAATCCCCAGCACCACCAAAAAAAAGTATTTCTTGGTAATTCTTATATTTGTTTTTGTTTAAAGTTCCTTTTCAACAAAAACATTATTGAAAAGATTTTTAACTTTTAAATGGCTGGGATTTTTAAAGTATTTCTTGTTAGTTTGCAATTTTGTTAATGATGTTCAATTAATACATCTTATCTGTGTTATTTTGAAAATTATTGGGATTTTTTGGGGGGTCCAATAATAGATAAGTTGTATTTAGCACAGTATTTTAATGCACAGTTTTATATAAATCCATTATATAAACCTATTTCTTGTTCCTCACATCTTATACTACATCCATATTTTTGTTTACTTGATACAAAAACTTCTGTTAAGGAATTCCACTGAGATTGTGGATTTGACAGTTTAATCATATTTATCATCAGTTTTCCATTTAAATATTTCTAATCTATATTTTCAGATACGTAGATGTTCATAACAATAAAAGTATATTTATGTCTTTTTGGATTACACTTTTACCAATGTGAAATATCTGTTCTTTTTAATGCTTTTTTTACTTGAATTTCATTTTATTCAATTAATTGGGTATTAATACTGCTATACCATCTTTCTTTGTTATTATTTTCTTTAATATTTTCTCCATCTTCTTATTTTCAAGATTTATCTATGCACATTTTTTTTTCATTTTAATGTGTCTCATGAAAGCTTACAGTTGGTTTTATTTTGTTCTTAACCCAGTCTAAAATTTTCTTTCAATAAATGGGGCAGTTTAACTCCTCATATTTGTGATCACTAATACATTTACATTTGTTCTTTTTATAAAGCTTTTGAAATTTTACCTATTTTTTAATTGCTTTATTTCTTTCTGATGATTAGGCTGACCTTGTGCGTTTTTAGCCTCTACTGTTTTAAAGATTGTACATTCTAATTTTTTTATTGTGATTTTCCCCTTAATTTTAATAATCACACTTAAGATTTTGGTCAATTTCAAATGTTGATCCCCTACACTTTTTCTATTTACAACTTAATAAGCTGATAACATTTGCATCTCTTTTCTCTGACTACCTCTCCCATCCACATTAAATATATCCTGCATGTTAGTTTCAAATTTGAAGAATTAAGCTTTATAAAAATACATAGATAATTCTAAATGTTATCATTGTTATATTTTTATTTTTCTGGTTCTTGTAATATTTACCATTTTTTGTCTTGAATTCATATCACCTTTTTCTGAATTTCATACACAATTAATTCTTCCAGAGAAGGCACATTGAAGATTTTCCTATTACTTTTCATAGTATATTTTTATAGATAAAATGTCTTCTATTGATTTACTTCATATTCATTCTTTGTAAGTTATTTTTTTTTCTTTCTCAATTTTTTAAGGATTGTTGTATTTATTTCTGGGATGAAGAATTTTCTTTTGTTCTTGTGATTCCTTCTAATTTAGTGATTTTCTTTGGATCTTGGAAATTTATATGATGTACTAATGTCATCATTTATTTTTCTATACATTGCACATCTCTTCATGGCAAATGATTAAAAAATTCAACTCAATTCTACTTTTGATAATCAAATTTATTCTTGTTTCTCAAAAGTAGAATTTATTGGCCACAAAACTAAAAAGGCCTATGTTAGTACTAACTTCAGATACAACTTTATCTGGGGACCCAATGTCATTAAAGCTGGTTTTCTCTTTCCTTTTACCAGTTTTTTTAATAGAAAGAGAGAATTTTTCTTCCCTTTCCAAGGTGTACCTAGATAGCTATAACAGCACCAGGCTCAAATCTTCCAAGTTTATGTTCACTGGTATGATCACTGAATTTTCACCAGTTCTACAAAAGTTCATGATGTATCATTTGCTCTAATTAGATTATGAATTCAGTCTCTTATCTAGTCACTATGACCAGGAAAACAATTTGATTATGCAGACCTAAGATATGTGTCCTCTGGTGAAGCCAGACATGGATTCAAATGTACCTGAATTACATGGGTTGAGAATGGGGGAAGTATGATTCCATCAACTTGAGAGAAATTTGAGTACAATATTGGAAAAAAAGTGGGGAGGGCAAGAAATTGATACTATTTCTGCCTGACTGAACCAATAAATTATACATATGTATTTTATACACACACTTTCTCTTATTTTTATATTTGATTTTTCTGTGTACATACTAAAATTTCTTAATCTCTTTTCCTTATATTTCAAGCTTACTATCATAATTTTTACTTTTTAGTCTTTTTATGCTGTATTATAGGAAAATTCTTTGACTTGACCTTCCTGTTCACTGTGTTGTCTTTCACTTATGTTTCTCTATCAAGTATCCATATTTATAAGTTTCATGAAGAAATTTTTATTTCAAAGTCTCAGATTGTAATATATTCTCACATTTTCATTTCATTCTTGAGTCCTGATCTGCTTGTCATCCTATTAACCTCATTTTCTCAGTATAATAAGTAGCATTAGTGTCCTTCAAATGCTGAATAATCCATCTGCTCATTTAGTATCACTTGCCTCTTTTATTCACTAAGATCAGCCTCTGGGATTGTTGGGGAGGTCTGATAAGATGCTAGTGTGCTTCACCCTCCATCTAGGTACAACAGCACCTTGTCCTCCCTGGAGAATTACTGTGCCTCAGGTTCCAGTTGCCCATAATCTGCCTTAGCTCATGGGCAAACATCATTGCTCCTGTTGCTTAGTACAACTCAGAGAAAGGTGTAGTGGGGATGAGCTCCCCTCTCGCTGTTGTTTCTCAGCTTGTAACTTCTCAGGTAAACAATTGCAGACACCCACTTTGTGATCAGGGCCTCCCCATCTTTCTTCCCATTGCAGTATTATTTTGCATGGGTTTGTGTTTTCCTTTGTGTTTAATAACTATGTAAGTCTTATCCTAACATCTTTCTCGAATCCTTTGCATTTCTAGTCTATTGGTAGCATCCAACCTTGTTTTGAATTTATTCTTTCTTATACACACACACACACACACACACACACACACACACACATAGAATTTTGTTTGGTCCACTTTATAGGATTTCAGATGGGATGGAAGATAGGTATGTATGTTCAGATAACTATCTTCATTCAATTGCTTTCTCTTAATTTCCATATAATTAAAAAATTCAATCCTATTCTTGCCAAAATGTATACAAAGGAGAATTTTTTTATATAGCCTGTCTTCAAATATTTGAGTGATATTAGAAGAGCATTGGGTTAGAAAGAAAAGGGAAAACTAATGTTTACTGGGATTCTACCACTCATCAAGCCCTGCCCATCTCTCTCTCTCCTCCCTCCCTCTCTCTCTCTCATGATCACATGCACACACACACTCCACCATGATACCCATAAAATAATTTTTTTCTACCGTGTAATCAGAGATACTTGGTGTACTTTGCTACAAAGAAACCTGAAGCAAATCTTGCCCTTTCTACTTCCCAGAGACCAAGAGATATACACAGATTAACCAACCCAGCCCCATTCCCTGGGTCCTTAGCAACCATGGTCTAGAGTGATTGTTGGAATAGTTAATAAAAATGTAAGTCTGATAAGATTATTTAAAATGTAAGATATTAATAAGGTTAATTTAGTTGGCCCCCAGACAAGGAAAGCCTTCTTAAGAGTCAATTCTATCAAATAAAATAATGTAACAAATTTTAGAATAAAATAAGACATACAAATGTATTTTGATGGTATTCAATTTTTTAAAAATTATACATATTTTATTACTTAATCTGATCAGATGATGGAATTCATCTGTATGTTGGGGATATTTATTTCCATTTATCCTGAAGCAACAACCAAAATTTAGAATTTGTTTCTATGATATATGCCAGTGAATGAGAGATGTGGAAGATTATTCACACTTTCAGTAGTTACAGGATTTGGAAATACAATTAATGTCTGTTATTACAAAAGTCCTCCATGGTGCATGTTTCCCTTCTATGCACATAATTAATACCCAGATAATTTAGCCTGGAGCAGTAAGACTACAAAAGAAAGCTCTTTTCTCTTAAGCACCTCTACTATTTAATACTTTTATTATATATGGAGCTTTCAGAAAGCAAAACTACTTCATTATATGAAAATATTTTATTGGGTTTATCTTAAGCAGTAACATAATAATATCTGTAGTTCAAAGTCCATCATCAGTTTAGAGAAACATTATTGTTTGACTATTTCAAAAATATATTAATTTATCCCAGTCTGAAAAAAAAGACTTTTTTAGGATTCCAAATCATAAGACTTTTAGTAAATTCTGTAAACCACAGTTCACCAATTCATAATAAGGAGCTAAGTCGGATTGAAATTAATAATAACAAATATAAAATGAGAACCTCCTTTTGGTTGTACAGTTGAAATCCAAATTGACATTCAGATATATATGAGAATGTAACAATTATATTTATTTCAGATGTCAGAAAATTTGACTCATCTCACTTCTGAAATACACGCATTATACTTTAAACATAGGAAAATCACAAGAAATTGAATTAAAAAGTGCTTACCTTTATTCATGGAAATTGACTCCTTTTACACAGGATTAAATGACCAAATAGTAGAGCACTGTTCCTTTTCTCAGTCAATAGGTTGCACCACTTTTATAGTACAATATAATTATACAAGGGGTGGTTCATTCTAAGAGTCAATATTATGCCTTTTATTAAATTGCCTTATATAAATTATGAGTGAACACTGTATATTCATAATTTGGGCTTTGAAATTTGATAGTTGCCTACTCAAAACCAATCACCTAATTATTACTTGTACATTTGTCTTATCTACCAAGCTTCTCTATTATTCAGTAGTACAAATCCCAAATAGTTTATAGGAGTAGCCATAGGAGAATTATCTAACTTTTGCATAGAACTAATAACCTTTTTACTACTACAACAGATTACCAAGAGAAACAGAACTACAACAGATTATCAAGAGAAACAGATCATCAAGAGACTAAATAAAGGATAGCAGCATTGTCATTTACTTGTTAAAATCTGTTATGCAATAATAAATTGTGGACAAAACTGAACAATGCAAGGAAAAAGTATAAAAAATCAAATATGACAAATATTTTACACCATGAGTATATGTGTGTCTAACAGAAATATGATTTCAGGAAAAAATGAACTTCTAAATTGAACACTTACAAATTACCTTGTAAAACCTTTTTTTTAAATCAAACCAACTTTGAATGTCAGCTATGAAAACTTGAATGAAAATGCTCCATCTGATGTGTTCTCCATTTTCTTTTCCTAAGACATTTTTATTTATTCATTCTTTTAATTCAAAAACATTTACTTTGTAGTAACTTCATATGAGGAGGTATATAAGGAGCTTCCAACTTAACATGAAAGAGAAGTAGAAATTTGAAGCAGAATGTATTACTGTGATAGTAAAGCATGGGATCTTCTTAATTATGCAAAGCCCTAAACAAATATTCTAAATATGTTTGTGTGTATATGTGTCTATGTGTGTGTGTGTGCACAATAATTAACACAGTAATTTTGCATATTTATGGGGTACAATTGTAGCATTTCAACACATAAGTACACTGTGTAATGATCAGATCAGGGTAACTGGCACATATATTCTCTTAGACATTTATCATTTCTTTGTCTTGGAAACATTCAAAATCCTCTTCACTATCCACTGTGACACACTGAGTTGTCAACCATAGTTCTATCCTACTGTGTCTGATAATCATCCTTTCTTTATTCACCCTCCCCATCCCAGACTCTGCTAACCACGATTCTGTTCTCCACTTCTAGAACAACTTTTTTATTTTCCACCTATAGGCAAGAATATGCAGTGTTTTGTTTTGTTTCTGTCCCCAACTTGTTTCACTTAACAAAATGTCCTCCAGTCCCATTCATGCAAAACAGATATTCTTAGCTTAATCAACTTTTCAAATGGTGGTTTAGCATTGAAGAGTGGCTCTGACACCTTCAATCCATAGCTCCCTGTGCTTCCATGTTCTTTTGGATTGAGCCAGAGAGGGGAAAGAGCATGGAACAGTGGATTTCAACGTACTCATTTCAATTATCCCAAACATTTAGCATAAATAATGAAATGGCTTCCCCTGGTGTCTAAGTTATTCAGGTATAGATGGCCACACTTTTGGTGTTTATCACAGTGATGCTGATCAAAGTTTAAAGTGAATCTAATTATACTCTGAATATAAAAAATAGATCTCTAGGGTCATTGTTTTGGACCTGATATGTTGTAGCCACATAGCTATAACTGCATAGGAGTCAGAGAAATATAGTGCCTAAAAGGAAAAGGAGCAATGTTTGTCAGTAGCCTCTTCCACAGTTGCTGTGGGAAGGCTCTCTGAAGGAAGCAAAGTCCATGATGGATGAGTAGTAAATAGTCAGGAGGAAATTGGGATGGTGAAAGAAGAGCCATGCTAGCAAGATGATTGTAGCAGAAGGAAGATCACATGCAAATCACAAGTGAGAAAAGATGGTGTAATGAAGGAATTTCAACAGGCTCATGAAGGGGTGGAAGGAAAGAGCATGGAGGACCATGGAAACTTTGATAATGGGATTGTTGATTTGGGAGAATGAAAAACTTTATGTTCATTTGAGATTCCTGTATTTTCCCCATAGGATATAAAGCAAGCAGATTAAGGGTGGGGTCAGTAAAGTCAATAATGATGGAATAATGGTCATAAGGTTAGAAAGGCTAAAGTCTTCCACTGTGGCAGTGGAGATGAAGGGGGAGGAGAATTTAGTAGACCTCTGAGACAGAGACTACTGCAGTTGGAGGGCAATCTGAGGGTGGGATGAGCGAAGCAGAGTCTAGAATGACTTGGAGGTTTCTGACTTCCTGGGAGAAGAGAGGTAAGTGTATTCCTAAAAGGGAGGGGGAAAAACAAGAGTCTGTCTTCCAGAAATCCAAGGGATGAAAGAGTTTTTAAGTGGTAGAAAATTTTGACTTTGCAAAATCTGAAGAAAGATAAAGAAAAGGAAGACCAAACTGTCCTCTTTCAAAGTGAAAACTAGAATGTCACCAGGGACTTTGCTAAGAGAAGTTTCAGAATTCGATTTTGCTATTTTTTTAATAGTAAACTTGGCAATGACAGTGAAAATAATGCATTACAATTATCTCAAATATTTAGCATAAATAATGAAACGGCTTCCCCTAGTGGTTAAAGTTATTCAGGTATAGATCGGAAACACGATTTGGTGTTTATCACAGTGTTGTTAATCAAAGTTTAAAGAGAATCTGATTATGCTCTGAATGTAAAAACAAGTAGATCTTCAATTCAGAACCATTGGAGCTCCAACTCAGATATTTTTCCACATGGAAGACTTTCACCTCCACCCTAATTTACTGAGAAATTTGATGATGATAATGCACATGATTGCTATTACTAATACTTCATGCCGAGTGCTGCTATTGGCAGCAATGTCTCCAAAATTTCAATATCAAAATGATAGAAGAGAATGTTATAAAAAAGACTATTAATTCGTAGAATGTATGATAACAAAAGTTTAAAGTATGCAAATCAATAGTTTTTAAACCTCCATGATGAACAATAATGTATTTCAGTTGTTATTTAGTGATCAAAATTAGAAAATTTTTAATAGCAGACACTTCATGTGCATTATATAAATCCCAAAGGATAAAGAACAGCTTATAGAAAATTATCAAAACTGAAATTGGTGGAGTAGGAAATTGTGTTTATATTAAGTAACATCTCAAACATTAAAATGCTATACTGCATTATCTGGAATGATAATATCTCAAAGAACTAAAAGTAATAATACACCTAGTTTATATTTGTTTATACAATTATTTTTCTCTTTAAAAACTAAATGAAGATATATCCTTTGCACTGCATATTCTACAAGAAGCTCAAAAGCCTGGATAATGGCCTGAGTCTATATTAAAATTGTAATAGTGGATTATTACAAATAAAGGAAGTAATCTGCCTTTTATGTTTGGTGGTTTTGAGTTTTGTGTTTCTGTTGACTCACAAAAATAAGATAAATAATTCCACATTAAAAATAAGACAGAATCCACTACCTGTTTTCCTGGTAGGAAATCAGCAAATACATCCCATGTACCTAGCTATCCATACAATGCTCTGCCAAACCTGAATTTTCCAGGCCTAGAGAACAAAAGGCTTGGCAATTACATAGAACTGGAGATAAGGAGACCAAAGTTTGAGTCTCAACCTGCCACCTGGCAGTTTTATAACCTTAGATTGGTCATTTCATTTCTCTGAACTTCTGATCCCTTTTGCTCAGAGTGGAAATAATAAAGCTGGTCTCAGAAGGGTTTTGTTAGAAATAAACTAGACACTGTATGAGAAAATGCTTCTTCTGTTCTATTACATAATTGTCTTGGTTTTACAAGCATTGTTACAAAAAAAAAACCCCTTATTTATGATGCTGATTCTTTTCAGAAATCTTAGAAAGCATTAGGAGCACAGTACAAGGCGGACCATTTATGAACCTCTGAGTTGGACAAATATTAAACCTTGGATTTTTCAAAAGTGAAATGTGCTTTCTTGTGGTTCTTGGGGATAAGAACAGGACTATTTTTTTTTTAATTGAGTTGCTATCATAAAAGGGAAAATAAGGCCTTATGTTTTCTCAAAATTCTATTGCAGAGTCACCAAGATACCATCAAGAGTGGACATTGGTCACACTAATTGAATGATCACAATGAGCCTTTTTTTATATTTATATTTCATTAAATGTTTCACATTTATTATCTTATTCAATTCTCACAACTTATGAAGGAACTCCTTAATTTTTCCCATTTTACAGATGAGAAATTAAGGTATACAGTGGCTGAATGACTTCCCTTAGACCAGGATATGACTCTGAAGGGTTGTTAGAGATAAAGATTCCATGGCAACTTTGGTCACCAATTTTAACATTTAATAATCTCCATGCATCAACAAATTGCCCCATCTACACCCTCCATTGCTTTACTAAAATAATTAATTACTTTCATTTGTAAACATTAATCCTTGAGAGTATGATTCATCCTGACTGTGCTCAATAAATACTTCCAGACAAATTGCCTGCTCAAGAGGAAAGCCTTCCAGATATAAATTTCCTGTGTTATGGCTAAAGAAAACAAAACAAATTATGATTACTCACTCGCTCATCAAGGTCTAAAATTTATCCAAATCAGGGTTAATTTTGAATGAATTGCTTATTTCCCTCATTGGGAAATTCCAAGCAGAAGGCCCAGGGAAATAAGCAGTTAATTTGCAGTAAAGGCCAAATTGAGAGACAGAGTGAACATAATTATCTTCTATTCTTAAATTGTCTCTTCATTATTATTGAGAACATCACGGGTAGTATCTCAGTTAATGTGATTGCCCAGAGACACCACACTGAAGCAGGCCGCCATTGTGAAAAACCCACCATGAATTCTCTCTCCTATCATCATTCCATTTGACAGCACCTCTCTAGCAGACAGTTGCAAGAGGTCCTATAGGAGTCACCTCCCAGAACAACTAAGCATGGCAAAAAAAGGTAAAAATAAAATAAAATAAAAGAGAGACAGAAAACAAGAAATTGCTCCCTCCCACTCCAGGCACCCACATTCTCACCCCCATAGGAGTAAATGGGTTCCTTTGAGAGTGTCACTTACTAAAGCGCTCAGACTTCCTTTTTTATGGTTTGCCCAAAGCAGGCTTTTAGGTGGGACCTCCAGGCACAAAGTCAGCTTTCAGGCAGAAACTTCCCATCTGATACTGTTTGGGCTGCCTTTTCTTTCTGGCCCCAGTACATATACACAACCATGGCTGTTTCCTTCTCAAGCAGTAAGTTGGGGTAGACATAAATTTTGTGTAGCCATTTTAATTTTTAAAATTCTTTTTAAAAATTTTTGGGTTTTAGTTGTCAATAGACCTTTTTCTTTTATTTATTTATATGTGGTGCTGAGGATCAAACCCAGTGCCTCACACATGCTAGGCAAGTGCTCTACCACTGAGCTACAACCCCAACCCTCATTTTAAAAATTCTGTAATCATTTTATTTTATTAAAAGAAATACAGTTAATTGGAAAAAAAATTGTTGCAAGCCAAGCAAAGGTTACTCTGCAAGCCAAACCAAAATCCCTTTGTGTTGTACTGAGAATAAGGAGAGTAAATTCCACACTTGTTTAAACAGAGTAGAATGGTGCTAATCAGGAATAGGAAGGTCGGGGCAATGGGAAAATATTGGTCAAAGGATACAAAATTTCGGTTGTGCGAGATAAATAATTCTGGGGATCAAAGTACAACAATGTCATTATAGTTAATTAATAATGTAGTCTGTACCAGAAATTTGCTAAGAGAGTAAATCTTAAATATTCTCACCACCTAAGCTTGTGCCCACAAACACACAAACCCATGTGCGGGCACACACAAGGTAAGTATGAGGTGATGGATATGTTAATTAGCTTGATTTTGAGAAATCTATCATCTCATACATAATCAAATTATACACCATAAATATAATTTTTTGTGGTGCTGGGTATCTAACTCAGGGTCTTGTGCATACTAAGCAAACATTCCATTCTTGTCAATGACATTTCAGTAAAGTTAGAGGGAGAAAAAAGAATATCCAAGGGCCACAGGACATGGATTTGATGGCTTGCATTTTTAAGTGGTATCATTTTGAGTTCGGAGTGGTGGTATAAATAAGTAGCTCAGGCTAAGCTAGGACCCAGAAAACCATGCAAGGATCTCTACCAGTAGGAGCTGTAGTCCTCTATCTTTTCTTAACATTGCCTTTTAAAAAGATGAAATTCTTTCTTCACAGATGTTAATCTTCCATTTTGACAAGAGATCAAGTGCTCATACATATTGCCAAATGTTGCCTGATCTTCTGTGAAGTTGCCTCATCGCTGTTTTGGTGGTGTGTAGTTAAGGGTGTCTAACCACATGAAAAACTTACATCAGGAAAGCTATCTTAACCATGGGATAAATATTTGGGGAAAAGATAAACTCAGATGTGTTTGTTCAAGAATAGTAACTATGATATAATCTCCATTTCAATTTGTTGATTTTTCCTTCCTTCAGTGACTTTGTGCTATCTTTTGGTGTTTTCTGATACATTTTAAAGCATTATTTTATTTTGATTTTTCAAAAATAATTTGGTGAACCTGCATGTAAAGATGAAAAATATCTGCTTAACTATTATCCTCATCTCAACTAATTCATTTAACTAGATCAAGTTTACATTCTAATATATGACCTGATTTATGAATATTCCATTAAAGATGTGTTTAAGATGATGGATATGCCAATTACTCTGATTTCAACATTACATAATGTATATATGAGTCAAAACATCATGACATATCATGTAAATCTGTACAATTATTGTGTATCAAAAATAAATTTTGAAAAACAGAGTGAATAATTATGTCTGTACACTCAAACTATTCAGAAATAAGATTTTTGTATTTGTGTGTTATGTTCTTGCTTTTCACATTGACTTCTGTTTACCCACATGTGATAGATAAGACATGTTAGACAATGTGGGAAAATCTATGTGAGAACTCATATTCAAAATGGCGCACTGCAGATAGCCACAGCAACCCACACCAGGTGTGGCTCCTTGTGTAGCTGGTGTCTTTAGCCCTCTTTCTTTGAACGTATTAATTTCATTTGATGAACCCTAGGGAATAAGCTATGAATGGTCTAGATGAATTATGGTAACCTCATTCCATTTTATCAGTGATTGATCAGGGTGTGACCATGTGGAACTTGAGGATTGAGGAGATTGACTGGAGAACTGGGGGTTTCTGGAATAATTTTTCTCCTTTCACTTTATAAAAGGTCCTATTTTCCTGCTCACTTCCTTTTCTCAGCTTTGAACACCACCCTGAGAGGGTTTAATGCTTGGGTCTCTAGTAACTATTCCAGAACACAAAGCAAATAGCAAGAGGATAAAAGCTAGTATGGCCCCACAGGTGAACATACTGTGCATCTTCAACACTATTCCTGAGCTACTGAAGCAACCCTGAAACTGATTTTCTCTGTACTCCTTGATAATAAATAAAATTATTAATAAAAAACAGTACTTTCTTTGTCTTGCAGTAAAAACCATTTATTCTAATACACAGCCTCACCCAATTTCTCACTAAAATATCAACAATGGTATAGAAAAAACACTAGTAACTCAAAATAGTAGCAAAATCTTTATGATTGTTCATTACCCTTTATTCCTAAATTTATAAGATGTCTCTTGAGTGTTGGAAGAAAAGGAAGCAAGTCAAAATTCATCAGGGATTGTTGACCCCAAAGTTGGATTCATTTCTCATATTCTCAAGCAGAAAGTCAGCTAACTGGAAGTTCCTCCATGCTGTGCTTATCTGCTACTGAGACCAATAACAATGATGGAATAAATACTCAATGTAATACTCTGCTTTTGTTGCCATAAAAGTTTTTTATTTGAAAATTTATCCAGGAAAGCACCACCGTATTGCAAAGCCTTAGGACCACTTCCTCCATGATGACTCAAGGCATCTAACTAACATGGAGACCTGCTGAGTAAATACAGGTCATGTTAATATAAATTCCTTTGCCATCATATCATTGGTTTAAACATCCTGTGTAGAGTAAGCACAGTAATTACTTTATATAAATATCCAGACAACAGTAACAAACATGAATAATGAATTATCATATGTCACTTGAATCCACAAAGCTATGATTTACTATTACAGAAAGCTACATTTCCATTTTTGTGCTTCTTGAATTATGATCCTCTTGTAATTCCAAAAATTCAAATATTGATTTTAAAAAGAAAAGTCATCAAGTATCTTTCCTGATGCACATGATTCAAAAATACAATATGCAGTTAAAAAAAATTAACAAACTAGAAACCTCTACTGTAGAAGTCCATAGAAAGGGGAGTGGATTGTAAACAAAGAATTTAGATGTATACATGTCTGTGTATACAGAGAATCTTGTCATTCATTCATTAACTAAATCAATATTAACTAACCAAATTTACTTATACATAGAATTTGTAGGGTTAAACTAACAGATTAAAAAATCAGTATGAAAATTGTGTCACTTTCAAGTAGAGAGCACTTCTAGATCCACAGAAGGTGTCCCTACTTACTTTACCCTCAAAACACACCTGCATTTACATAATGCTGTGCAATCTCCCCAGTATGCAGGCCAGCCACACTCTTACTTTTGGTTTTGTTCGACAGATTTGGTTCTGAGACCTAAAGTCTTTACAAAAGTGTCCACACCCCTTTTGCATTCCTACACTTTCCTTCCTTATTTTTGCAAAACTCCTAGGCCTATGAACCTGTAGACACTTACAAGTATTTGTTAACTGATGTAACCCTGCAGGATGCTAGGTAGTCATGATCCAATGGACTCTGAAAGCCTTGGACCACTCCAAGCCTAGTTAGGAAGATGAAATGAGGAAGATGAGAGAAAGAGAAGTTAGGTAATCTCTTTCTCTAATATTGAAAAAGTGTGTACATGCTCAGTTTGGAAACTCATTGACTATTTTTAGAATAAGGAATGATTTGTAGTACAATAATTTTTAGTATAATAATGTTATTGTGGCTACATTTTATAAAGAGTATATATGATTTAGAGATACAGATTGAAATATTTTTGAATGAAATAACATGGTGTCTGGAATTTGCTTGGAAACAGAACAGGAAGTCAAAAGTGAGAGTATAGTTGACATAAAGTTACTTATAAAACAATCATGGTAGCTGAGTGTGGTTGTACAATTACATGGTGGTTCACTATGCTATTCTGTATACAGTTTGAACAACTTGGTTCAAATATTAAAAACACACAAATATTATGTTTAAAATGTAAGAGAAATCTCGACTGGTTTTCACAAGTTGCCTACCCTTCCATAACCTGCACTCAGAAGAAGAAATAAAACACCATCAGGACTTCAGAAGACTCACTGTATCCCTTTTAAGAACAGCCCTGCTTTCCCAAGAGTGTCCACCATTATGACTTCTACCATTGTATGTTTTCTTATTTATATATTTTATACAAAAGGAATCATAGAATATATACTTTTGTGATTTGATTTTTCATCCATCTAGGATAAGGTATTTTAAAATTGTTTCAAATTTTGAATGTTATAAATCATTCATTTTCACTGTAACATATATTCCAATGTGTGAATATGCCACCACTTATTTGTCCATTCTATATTATTCATTGATATTTGGACATTTCAGGAATTTTGCGGTTAACAAATAATTCCACCACAAAAATTCTGTTATATCCTTTGGTGAGCTTATGTTCGTGTTTTAATTTGTTGTTTTATAGAGACCCAGGAATGAATTATTGGGTCATAGTGCATGCATATGTTCAGTTACAGTAGATATTACTATTTTCCAAAGAAGTTATATCAACATATATTCATACCTATGATGTATAAGTGTTCTACTTTCCATTTGCCAACATTTGGTATTTTCCAGATTTTTCACTTTTAATTTCCAGCAAGGATATTATAGTATTTGCAATGTGGTTTTAATTTGTAATTCTCTGATAACAATGAATTAAGCATCTTACTATAGGCTGAGTGGTCATTTGGATATCCTGTGTTATGTATATGTATATGTTTAAATTTTTTTTAATATTTTATATTTGGGGAATGTCTATGTTTTTTTTGGGGGGTTCCAAATTTTATGCTCTTTTTTTAATTTTTATTGTTGGTTGTTCAAAACATTACATAGTTCTTGATATATCATATTTCACACTTTGATTCACGTGGGTTATGA
>NW_026000093.1:22632951-22681437 GCF_001458135.2 Marmota marmota marmota
AGAAAGGGATTCAGTTTCATTTTGTTGCATATGGATTTCCAGTTTTCCCAGCACCATTTGTTGAAGATGCTATCCTTCCTCCATTGCATGCTTTTAGCCGTCTATGTTTTTCTTATTGATAGATACTAACTATTAAGTTAAGATTTTTTTTTCAGATGTTTGTAAAGAACATTATCTTTCACCCTGTGAATTGTTTTTATACTCTTTTGACACATAGAAGTAATTGATTTTAACATAGTCCTCTTTACCAACATTTTCTTTTATCTTTAATGTTTTTGTGTACTAAGAAATCTTTACCCACTACAAGTCACAAAGATGACTTCTTATGTTTATTTCTAAGACCTTTGATGTTTTACCTATCACTTATAGATCTACATCTATATAGATTGGATTTTATGCATGATGTGTGAGAGATAGGGGATCAAAGTACACTTGCCCCTCACATAAACATCCATTAACTCAGGATGGTCATTAAAATGTTATTTGCTGCTAGTGCACTATCAGGTCAGCCTTGTCATAAATCAGGTGTTTAAATACCTATAAATTACTTCCAGATTCTCTATTCAATCCTACTATTCAATTTGCTTATTCGTACACTACTGTAACTCTGTATTAATACTGTCAATAGAATTTTAATGTCCTTATACTAACTTCAGTATTCAGATCATTCATGAGTTGGCTCTCTGTCTAGTAAGTCCTGATTACATCTGAGATATTTGGCACTTAAAAAAACCATGAAAAGTCTAGTTAATGTAAGTTCCCTTCAGAGAGATTTTCATATCTTATATTTCCTTTCTTAGGAACTGTATTAGGGTTTTCCAAAGGAACAAAACCAATAGGGTGCATATATAATTATAAGGGGATTTATTAGATTGACTTACACAACCAGGGGCTGAATAGTCCCATGATAGCCATCTTCAGGCTGAGAAAATAGCTGCTCAGTCCAAGAAACTGCAAACCACAGAACAAGAAGGACCAACCATGTAGCCAGTCCAAGGCTAAAGGCCTGAAAGTGTCTCTGGAGGGTCACTGGTGCAAGTCTGTGTTATCAAATCCTGAGAATCCAGAGTCTGATGTACAGTCAATGGCTAGGGGGGATGGGCGGGGGGGGAGGTGGAAATGCAGCCATTCAAGAAGGCAAGAGCTTTCTTCTTCTTCCACTTTTTGTTCCATCTGGGCCCCCCAATCTTTTGAACAGTGCTTTTCACATTCAGTCCGGTCCCTCTTCACTTAGTTTGCTGTCTCACATGCCAATCATCTCTGGAAACATCCTCACAAACATACCTAGAAGCATGCTTTGCCAATTTCCTAGGAGTTTCTTGATCAAGTTGACAGCCAAGATTAACTAACCATCACAGGAAGACAAGGAGAAAGGATGAAAACCTAATCTACTAAATTATTGCATTAAACAGTGCTACACTGGCATTTTAATAAGACATAGTCTAGGTCTGACTTGTGTATATTTTAAAGCATGTCCTTTAGGGGATTTTAAATGAAAATTTTTTTTTTTTAGTGATGGCTTCCTGAATTTTGAAAAATGTAAGAGATTGATTTCTGCCATCACAGATTGTAAGGTGACCTTACATAGCCTTGAATTTTGCTGAGTATCTTGTGGAGTACTAGCTGACATTTCTAGTCAGTTAAACTACCCAAGGTTCACTCTGCCTCTTAAAGGTATTCCTCCTTTGCATTTTGTACAGAACTAGAACTCAGAAAATTAACACTGAGGAAATTTACCATGCACTTAACCCCTTAACTTTCCTATTAATTTCTGCAACCCCATGTCGCCAATAAAAGTTTGCTGATCCCTCTTTCTTCCCCCAAAATTCTGTCTGTTGTCTAAACTCTGTCTTCAGACATGCACAGAATTTTCAAATACTAACAGAAGAAAAAAATCTGACTGCAATATGCTACTGCAGAAGGGTCTCATTTCTCTACAACTTAAGTGTATTTCATCCTTGCTTCTATTGCTTTATAATGAGCTTAAAAATCTGGTTTGCACACTTTCTCTGAATTTTTCTAGTTATTTCACAGGGAGGATTAGTCTGCTGTTACACATCCTAACCACATGCCTATTTATCTTCATGTATATAATATAATAAAGTGTAAAAAGAAAAATGTGCCTACAGAGGAGTTGTAATAAGTCTAAGATTAGGCATATTCTCATTTAAAAAAAATGTTTAACTAGTATGCTCAAAGGTTAATACCTAGTGCTTTCTCCATGCAATTACTGGGAATGGCCTTCACTATGTCTCTCAGCAAGCATTAATAAAGATCCAGTCTGTAGAAGTCAAGTGTTAATTATCTTGTTAAGAATCTTTCCTATGCTGGGCTGGGGCTGTAGTTCATTGGTAGAGTGCCCACCTCACATGTGTGAGGCACTGGGTTTGATCCTCAGCACCACATAAAAATAAATAAAGATATTGTGTCCAACTACAACTAAAAAAAAATTTAAAAATAAACGAATCTTTCTTATGTTGAGAAGCCCTTCCTTCCTCCAAATTGATGGTATTTAGAAGAATGCACCAGAGCAAGAAAGCTGAAAGGAACCCCTCTTGTCCACCCCCAAAGAAGAAGAAATATTAAGTCTGCAAGAGCAAGTAAGCAGCATCCCCGTCATGGTAGGGGTCTCTGGGGAAATGAAACAATGTAGAAAAGGTAATTTGGCAAAATAAGCCGAATTTCAAAAAAACAATATTGATTCATGGAGACTCAAAGCTAGCACAAGGTAGCTTGTCTGTATTTCCCTACATACATACAATCTGTTCCTGGAAATGAAAGTCAAAGCAACTTCTTGTTGACCAAATTTTGATTTTGTCTGCAAAAAGCAGAACTCAATTATGGAAGAAAACCTACAGTTGATAAAGGAGCTGTGAAAGAGCTTTAGTGGCAAGTTGCAGAGAATCAAATCTAAATTTGCCTAAGCAAAAAGGCAATATATTGGCAATGTGCAAAGATGAAGCTGTTTGCAGACATATGCTAAAAAATATTGATAAGCAGATCCTCGAATAAAAATTTTTGTGGCTGTCACTGAAACAGATGAATGGTGGGCCCACAGAATGTCCACCTCAAAATATATAAGAGACTTAACTAATCAGTGAGTAAAATGGGTTATATTTTATTTCACTGGAGTCATGGGCTTCCTTGAAAATCGGATAAATCTATGTGCAATTTCTCTAGGGAAAATTACACATAAATACACAGATGAACTCACACTATTTTAAGTAGTTGCAGGAGTCCTTGAAATCCATTGGGTACATGGAACAATAATTCCTCAAATTGTATAATAAAGGGAATGAAGTAACTAAGCTAAATCCTGAGTAAATCCCAGGATCTTTGATTCCTATAATGTGTGTTGTACTAAAGCTTCTCCTAGTGTCTTTAGACTGTCATATTTTTTCTAAAGATAATTCTATTTCTACTATATAGAAAGAAGAATCTTATTAACCTTAATCTTAGTATGTGTATATGAAATTTTTTAAAATATTATATTATCAAAAATGCTTGCTTTTACTTTAGTACTAACATTTTCCCAAGAAAAATAAAAATAAGACAGTTTGTAACACTACTAGGAAAGGGACACAGTATATGGTCATACCATTACTCATTGTAATATGTCAGTAAAAATTTTGAGTGAAAAACATCTCTCCACTTGCAAGTTTCTGTAATTATATTGTTTTAACTTTAAAAAAAATATTTTGGTACACTTGTTTTGCCTTTTAAATATGTAAGATTTAAATTATTAAATTTAAAGGAGACAATTATAAAATAATAATTCATAAATTAAACGTGTGATTCAGCTTTAAAAAGCATAATTGCACTCAACACAGAGATCAGGATGCCTGCTGCATCTTGGGCACTTTCCACAAAGCCAAGGTTTGCCCTGTATGTGCCCTCTGCCATTAGTGCAGATTGAGCTAGAGGAAAAAACTCAAGAGCAATGAGATCAGAGGCTGAAAGGGGTGAAGTGACTGTGTCCTTCATGTGTTTTGCTTCTTACAAAAATGTGAATTTGAAGAAATGCTTTGAGCATGAGATGTTGAGCACCAGATGCTGAAGCTAGAAATATACATTTAAATATACATTTAAGTAGAAGTCTGAAGTAAAATATGGGAGGCCATGTTAGTGGGTTAAAATTGATTCAGCTATTTAAAGCCATTGAAAAACAAAATACAAAAACAGAAACTATGACAAGCAGAGGATGCTCTAAGGTCTTCAAACTCTTTTTTTTTTCCCCAGTGCCCATCAGACTGCAAACAAAAGTTCACTCAGAATTCCAGTATGGACATTAGGTAAACCCAAAACTGGTCTGGTTGAATCAAGGATAGAATATTCAAAGCCCTTTTGTAAGCATCCTCCACCCTCCTCCATCAGGCCTTTCCAGGGTAGCAAAAGAAACTTAACAAGTTTACAAGGCACTTTGAATATCATTGAGGTAGAGAAAAGAAACACAGGGAAAAATTTGATGCAAGCTGACACTATCCAGTGTCGGAGAATGGAGCTAACTCTGAGACAAAGAAAAGACACACAATGTTGAGAACTACAGGGTGCTCGGAAATTGCTGGACAATCTCCTCTCCCAAGAGACTCGGGTTCCCACTACTTCTACTTCATTTCTGGTCTAAGCCTGTGCTAAAACTAACTCCAGTTTGCTTGTATGTCTAAATACTCTTAGTGATCCTGAGTGATTTTCTATGTTTTACAAAACGGGAACAAATTTTATCTTAATTTCCTTGTTAACTGATAAAATGTTGGTCCGTGGAAAGGTGCTTTGTCCTTCTATGTATTATACTATGACTCTTGAAAAGTTAGAGAAACTTAAAGGTGACAGATAATGTACTGTTGTTCTAAAGAATATGTCATTATTACTACTCATTCATTTATTTAACCAATATCATTTGAGCCAATTACACTCTGGACTTTTTCGCTAGATGTGGAGTGTACAGTGGTATGCAATTAATACATTGCCCCAGCCAAAAGATAGAGGAATAATTTGACATTAATCCATGTTCATTATATTTTTTAAAAAAAAATGAAATTAAAACACAATATACCAAAACCTATAAGATATAGTAAAAGTGGTACTAAGAAGGAAATTTATAGCAATAAACTTATCAAAAAATTTGAGGGCTGGGATTGTGGCTCAGTGGCAGAGCACTTGCCTCACACACGTGAGGCACTGGGTTTGATCCTCAGCACCACATAAAAATAAATAAACAAAATAAAGATATTGTGTCCATATATAACTAAATTTTTTTTAAATCTGAAAAATTACAAATAAACTACTTAATTATGCAGGAACTAAAGGGCAATAACAAACCAAGCCCAAAATTATCATAAGGTAAGATAAAAAATATCAGAGAAAAATAAACAAAATTTTAAATTTTATACCTAAAAAGTATAAAAGATTCATGAAGAGTTGTTTTTCAGAATATTTTTTTAAAATGAGAAAAGCTTAACTGGAAAAAAACAGTAGACTTGAATAAGTAAGATCAGAGATGAAAAAGCAGACATTATAACAGCACAGAAATGCAAAGGATTATTAAGGACTATTGTGAACAACAAATTGTAAAACCTAGAAGAAATGAAAAAAATCCATTTGGGACACATATCCTCCCAAGTCTAAACCACAAGTACAGAAAAGCTGAATAAATCAATATCATGTAATGAGATTGAATCAGTAATAAAATCTCTCCCAACAAAGAAAACCTCAAGACCGGAGGTCTTTACTATTGAATTTTACCAAATTTTAAAGTAATCTTCTCAAATGATTCCAAGGTATGGAAAAGGGGTAGCCTTCCAAATGCAATCAATGAAGTCAATATTACCCTCATACTGAAGCAGACAGGGATACAAGAACAACAAAACTATAGACCAATATCCCTGATGAAGTTAGAAGCAAAAATTCTCAACAAAATACTAGAAAATCGAATACAACTGAATACACATACACACACACACACACACACACACACACACACACGATTACACATTGTGATCAAGTGGAATTTACTCCAGAAATGCAAGGAAGCTTAAATATATGCATATCTATAAAGGCAATACATTTCATCAACAATATGAAGGATAAAAACTATAGATCATCTCAATAGATGCAGAAAAAGCATTTGATAAAATTCAAAACCCCTTCATGATAACAAAAAAAAAACCCTACAAAAATTAGAGGGAATGCACCTCAACAACATTAAGGGTTCTATATGAGAAACCTACAGCCTACATCATACTAAATTGGGAAAAGCTGAAATCATTTCTTCTAAGATCAGGAACAAGACTAGGATGTCCACTTTTACCAATCTTATTCAATCTAATATTGGAAGTGTTACCCAGAGCAATAAGATAAGAGAAAGAAATAAAGGGCTTCCCAATAGGAAAAGAGGAGGTCAATTTATACCTGTTTTGAGATGACATAGTTTTATATACAGAAGAACCCAAAAACTTTATCAAGAAACTGTTATAACTGACAAATTCAATAAAGTCAGAGGTTACAAATTAAACATATATAATCAATAGCTCATTGTACACCAATAACAAAATTGCTGAGAAAAATTTGAGAAAGCTACTAAAAAATAAAATATCTAGGAATAAATTTTACTAAGGATGTAAATAATGTCTACAATGACATTACAAAACACGCAAGAAATTAAAGAGGATGCCAAAACATTGAAAAACACCAAAAAAGGGGATAATTAATATTGTTAAAATGTCTATACTAATTTAGTCTACAAATTCAATGCAATTTCTACCAAAATATCAATGACATTATTCATAGAAATAGAAAAAAAACAGTTATAAAATTTGTGTAGAACAACAAGACCCTGAATATTCAAAGCAAAGCTGAACAAAAACAACAAAAATTAAAATACCTGATTTCAAAATATACTATGAAGCAATAGTAAAGAAAACCACCTGGCACTGGCATAAAAATAAACACATAGACCAATGAAACAGAATAGAGACCCTAGAAAAAATCCACATATTTGCAGCCAACTGGTTTTTGACAAAGTCAGCATGAACATACATTGCAAAAAGGAAAGTCTTTTCAGTACATAGTTTTGGGGAAACTATTCATATGAAGAAGAAAATCTAGACCCCTATCTCACTGGACTAAAAAATGGACTTAAGACGTAAATGTAAAACCCCAAATTATGAAAGTACTAGAAGAAGAAAACTGCCATAAGACACTGGCCTTAACAAAGATTTTCTGGATTATGAGCCTAATAGCAAAGGTAACAAAACCAAAAATTGATAAATGGGATTATATCAAACTAAAAAAGCTCTGTACAGCTAGGGAAACAATTGACGATGAAAAGATAATAAACAGAATGGGAGAAAAGATAAGAAACTCAAATAACATCAGAAACAAATAACCCATTTAAAAATGCGCAAAGCATCTGAATTGACATCTTGAAAAAAGTATATGAATAAATGCTCAACATATCAATCTTCAGGGAAAATCAAAACCACAATGAGATATTACCTTACCCCAGTTAGAATGGATATTACCAAAAGGCAAAAAAAAAAAAGGCTAATGAGGATGGAGAGAAAGAATTTTTATACATCGAGGGCAGGAAAATAAATTGGTACTGTCATTATGGAAAACAATACAGTGTTTCCTTACAAAACAAGAAATAGAACCACTGTATGAGCCAGCAATACCACTACCCGGTAGACATCCAAAGGAATTAAACTCAATGTTTTGAAGAAACATTTTCACTCACTTATTCAAAATAGCCAAAGTATGGAACCAATCTAGGTGTCCAATGGCAGATTTAATGGATAAAGAAAGTAGTATATAGGCACAAAGGAATATAATTTAACCATAAGAATGGAATTATGCAATCTGCACCAACATGAGTGGAACTGGAAGACATTGTGTTAAGTGAAATAATTTAGGCATAGAAAGACAAATAGTGATGTTGTCACTTAGATTTGGAAGTTGATCTTAAAGAAATAGACACTAGGATGATGGTTACTAGAGCCTTGAAAACGTAGGAGGGAAGGAGGGATGGACAGAGGATGATTAATGGGTAGAGGAATGCAATTAGTTAGGAGGAACAGTTTCTGATATTTCATAGCACAGTATGATAACTATGGTTCATAGCAATTGAGTATTTCAATACAATTAGTAGTCGGGATTTTTCCAAGTTCCCTGAACAAACATATGATATATGTCTGAGTGATAGATATACCAATTACCCTGATCTGATCATTAAATATTGTATGGATATATTGAAATGTCACACTGTATTCCATAAACATGGAGAATTACACTGTGTCAATTAAAATAAAAATGGCTTCTTAAAAAGGATTAAAACTTCAATAATTGTACTTTAGGGATACTGCTGTCCATGGACAGAGCATTAGATTTCTCAGGATGTGCATTGAGTTGATAGTGGGCTGGGTCATTCACTGAGGCCCTAAGGAGAAAACCCTGACCTCCTGCACAGGGAAACTACTTGCAACCTGGAACTGGACAGAAGGGACCCGAGGGAGTCTGAGAAGTCTGAGTCAGAAGAGTTTGGTTCTTTGTTGTTATGGTGGTTTTCAGATTTAAATTTTAAATAAGAGGGGATAGCATTTTCTGTAGGAAATGATAGAACAGAAAGACACAGAAAAGCCCACCAAGTTGCAAAATCCCCATCATTAGGGGATAGTCAGGAGCCAGGAATCTTCAGAGGAGACTCTATGCCAGTTATGCCTGCCTTGAACTTTGCAGAAATATCTCAAATATGCTCTTTCTAGTGTTGTGGGGCAGGTCGCTCCGAAAACACACCAAGTCCCAGTTTTGTCCAAATTAAAGACAAAACTGAAGACAATGAAATTGGTACATTGGTATTTCCCAGGGGACTTTCCAGGTTGGCCTAGCAGCAAGCAAGCAGAAGGGAAGTGGGTCAAAATGACCCTAGTTCAGTATAAGTTAAAGAATGGTTACTAATATCTAGACAATCAATCTCTGACAAGGTACATTGCCCAAGAAAAATGAAAACCAAAGAGAACAATTTTACGTTGTATAAGAGTTGTTGTTTTGTGTTGCCAAGTATCTTGTGCTGGGTAACTATTAATGGGTACAGAGGCGGGGCTTTCCCATGGGAGAAGCATTTCTTATATGATATGGAGTCTCAGGGTAAAATGGAGTCTGTTTGGTCTTTGCCCATTTGCCTGGCCCATAACACTAGCCTCCTTTGAGAGAGAGAGAGAGAAGTGTTAAACTATCTCAAATAGCCTTTGGGGAAACAATAAAAAGTATTTGGTGTTCTGGGCTAGTGGTTATAAAGGAAGGATAGTGTATATGAGGGATTCAGCTTGGAAACCACTCTGGAAATAATAATAAGAAGAACATCTCTTGGGTAAGTATCAAACAACAACCCCCCCTACCCCCAAAACAAAACAAAATAAAATAAATAAATTAATTAATAAATAAACTCTGGAGCAGGAAGCCAGGTGTGCATGTATGACTGGCCCATTCCATCCAGACTCCCTTGTGCTCTGGCCTGTCCAGATGGCACAAGACATTGTCATTCATGTGCATAAGGAATGTCCTTATATTATTCTAAGGAATACTTATTAGGAGTGGTTTTTATGAAGCTAAAAATTCTTTCTTCTAAATTATGTGAATATAATTTAACATATAGAGACTTTTCTTCTGGTGTCTTGGGAGAATTGTTGAGCCTCAAATTATGGAAGGTACCAATGGTAGCTCACAATGTCACAAGTACTGCTGTCAATTGGGATTATTCTAACTCTTGAGGATTTTGTCCTCATCTTAGCTTGAGGTACCTTTATTACTGCTGTTGAACTCTATAAGGGAAGCCTTTTCAATTTTACTGGTATCTTCTAAATTACTTTTGCTGGTCCCTCCACAATAGGTTTCTACATTATTACTACCCTGACGTTCTCCTCAGCCCTTTTCTGAATAAGAAACCTCAATTCACTGTGAGAAGGTTAATAATGATGAATCTGTGCTCTCAGAAAGCACTTCTCGTCTTCCTGATGCTTAATGCTGCCCATCAGGTTCTCACCAGATGAATGCGATGAGGCTTTTAAAAACCCATTAGCTTTCCAAGAACAATCTCTCTTCTTCCTGGGACTCAGATCATTTTCACCCTGTTTTCTTCTGGGAGTGGAATCAATAACAAGGGAATCAACTCTTAACTGAATTCCCGAAATTAAGACCATCAGAGAGATCCTCCTCTCAGTCCACCTTGATTTCAGGTATAACTATTTACAGAAATCTCAGTTGAAGTTTTTCCCAGTTACAATTTCTATCAAAACGTAAAGGGTACTTCACCTAGGCATTCTGTCAAGTAATGTATATTAGAAAGCGTTAAGAATAAAAGAGCTTTTCTTTCTTTCTTTTTTTTTTTTTTTTGCAAAAGTTAAAGCTCTGTTTGTAGAACATGTAGAACATGGAGTTTTAGAATATCATAATAGAGTAAAATATATTGTTTTAAATAAATAAATAAAGTAACAGTAACAACTGAGGTCCTGGGGCAGGGATGCAGGAGGCAGCTAGTGTCATAAGACGTCCCCATCCCCAGCCAGGCCAGGCGCCTGGCTAAGCAAGGAGAAAGACGGTGTCCCTCCTCAGGGCCTGGCCCCTGCCCCTGGTCTCACTTCCTCCCCAGCACTGCCTCGAAGGGGAGGAAGTGACACCCAGGGGAAGGCCGGGAAGTGAGGCCACCATCACATTCAAGTTCAGGGTGCGACAGCTCAGTCTGCCTCCCAACAGGCCCCATACTCGGCTCCCCTTCACGGGCCATGTCCCTTCTGAGAGTCACGCCCTGCCCTTTATAGGCACAAGGCCCCAGAAGTTCCAGGAACACGTCCATGTTTAGGCCCTCGGATCCGGAAGTTCCTCAGGTGTCCATGTTTAGGCCCCCAGACCTCAGGTGCACGTCCATGTTTAAGGCCCAGGATCTGGAATTTCCATGGGTGCACGTCCATATTTAGGCCCCCAGACCCGGAAGTTCCTCAGGTGCACATCCATGTTTAGGCCATAACATCCGGAAGTGCCTCAGGTGCACATCCATGTTTAGGGTCTAGGATCTGGAAGTTCCTCAGGTGTCCATGTTTAGGCCCCCAGATCCGGAAGTTCCTTGGGTGCACGTCCATCTTTGGGCTTTCGGATCAGGATGTTCCTCAGTCCTCCATGTTTAGGCCCCTGGATCCAGAAGTTCCTCAGTTGCATGACCATGTTTAGGCTCTAGGATCCAGAAGTTCCTTTGGTGCACGTCCATGTTGAAACTCTAGGATTCGGAAGTGCCTCAGGCATCCATGTTTAGGACCCTGGATCCAGAAGTTCCTCAGGCGCATGTCCATGTTTAAGCCCCAGGATCCAGAAGTTTGTCAGATGCACGTCCATGTTTAGGCCACCAGATCCGGAAGTTCCTCAGGCACACGTTCATGTTTAAGCTCCCAGGGTCTGGAAGTTCCGCAGGCATCCATGTTTAGGCTCTAGGATCCAGAAGTGCCTCAGGAGTCCATGTTTAGGCTCCTGGGTCTGGAAGTTCCTAAGGTGAACATCCATGTTTAGGCTCTAGGATCCGGAAGTTCCTTAGTCCTCCATGTTTAGGCCGTAGCATCCGGAAGTTCCTCAAGCGCACATCCATGTTTAAGCACCAGGATCCAGAAGTTCCTTGGGTGCACGTCCATGTTTAAGCCCCCACATCCGGAAGTTCCTTAGGCATCCATGTTTAGGCTCTGGGATCCAGAAGTGCCTCAGGCGTCCATAATTTGAGGCTCAACAATTCTCCCAAGACACCAGAAGAAAAGTCTCTATATGTTAAATTATATTCACATAATTTAGAAGAAAGAATTTTTAGCTTCATAAAAATTCAGAAGTTCATCAGGCGCACATCTAAGTGTTCATTCAGTATTTTTTGCATAGAACTTTTAATACAAACTGTGATTTTTCTAGGGTAGGTCATATAAAATTATATCACCCATAAAACAGCTGAAGTCATATTAACTTAAGATCATACCTGACCTGATCTCTTGATCTTCATAATCCTGGTCATGAGTCCCTTTGAGGCTGGGCAAAGCCCTGCTGACCACTGAGATTTCATAGATATCATTTTCCTCCTTGAGATTGTGAGAATAGTAAATATCTATGCAGAAACTGGAAGGAAAGAAGGGAGAAAAAAGAGAAAATTTCAACAAAAAAGAATTTGGAAGACAACTGCAGACCTTTGAAGAATGTTCTGAGTAAAATCAGCATTAATTGAAAAGGATTATATTGTGCACTTATGTTCACAGTAGTTTTATTGAAAATAACCAAAAGATGAAAGCAGCACAAGTTTTCACCAGTGGATAAATGAATGAACAAAATGTGGCATATTCATACAGCAGAATATTATTCAGCCTTAAAAAAACAATACAAGGGGAACCAAGATGGTGGACCAGAAGGAGGTGGCATGCTGTGTTGCTTTCTGACCTGGGACTCAAGAAGTGAGGATACTGCTTCTCTGCAAGCAACATTCCTGCTCCCATGTGGGAATCACAGTCCCTGTGTTGGTGGAAGGCTCCAGGCCTCAGTATCAGAGTAGATCTCCCAACAACTCGCCCACGCAGGACTGCCAGGTGCCCAAGCAGGACCACCTGCATCAACACCTGCACAAAACTTCTGGCCACCTACCTGAGCAGAAATCACAGATGCAGCTCCCACACAGGACACCTGGCAGCTGCCCCCACGCATAATTTCAGCCACCACTTCTGTGTGGACCCCGCTCAACCAACGTGAACTCCCCCAGTTGCTTCCATCTTGAGACTCTGCAGCAATGGAGATAGTCTCCTATGCACCTTAGCCTGTCTGCACTGAGGAACTTCACACAGGCTCTGAAGACAGCCACAACCACACACTGCATGCCACAGACCCAATCTCTGAACTCATTGTCCAACACCATTGCTTGGCTCCCCCCACCTGGCCCTATACCCCATCACTGAAAGCAAACGCCTCCCTCTTGGGTCACTTTCATCACCATCTTTAGTGGGGGCAACTTCAAGTTTGGAACTCTGGCTGGCCAGGCACCCAGTTTCTAACTCCCCCTCTCCCCACCACTTACCCGGCACAGTGGCTGCCCCCCCCCCAAAAAAAAATAGCTCTCAGCAGGGCAGATGCAGAGTGCACCCAAAGCACCACACACAAGACCCTGGAGAGAAAGGTCCCTTATTGGGAAGCAGTAAGGGAGTGAGTGAGTGTGATACAGTTAGAGACTAACAGAGATTAGGGACTGGGGCGAGATTAGGAAAAAGACCAGGGGCTCACATCATAGGAGCAAGCCCCAAAAGAGATCCCTGAGGTGCAGTCTCCTTTTGGGACTAGCAGATGCCACATTCCACTTCCAGTGATACCAGCTAACAACAGATGACCCCACCTATTGGATGAGAAGGGAAGCAGGAAAGATATGATCTCCAACCTAAACAATCCTTTTTTCTCCCTTGGAGATTTTTTTCTTTTTTTCTTTCTTCTTCCTCTCTATTCTCCCACCCTCACATCCCAAACATATGTGAAACCAAGTACTTTGCATGAGGACTGAGATGACTGAATAGTACATTACAATTATGTTGTATATTCTTTAAAAAAAATTTTTTTCTTAGTTGTAGTTGGAAACAATACCTTTGTTTTATTTATTTATTTTTATGTGGTGCTGAGAATGGAACCCAGGGCCTCACATATGCTAGGCGAGCGCTCTACCACTGAGCCACAACCCAGCCCTGTGTTGTGTATTCTTTTCTTTTACTTTTTAAAATTTTCTCTAATTTTTACTATTTTAACATTTTTTACTTTTCTTAATATATGTGTGTGTTTGTTTCATGTACTCTACTGTCTTCCTACATACTTGTCTACCCAAAATTACTTCCTCTCTACTCATCTGCTACTAACCTTCTTCTTTAAATTTCTCTTTCACACTTCTAAGATATAATAACTCTATATCCTCACCTCATACATCCTCAGAATATTGTCCTACACCTCACCCATGGTTCTTTGTCTACTGTAAACCCTTTTACAAACCTACTGATTATATTGTAGATAATAACTGAATTCACCATTTATGTACATTGTAATCAAACTGTAAACATCTATTAGCAACTATTTGTTTTTAGGTGGTAAAAAATTTTGTTTATATTGGGATCTGTTAATATTGGCCTTCCCCTCAAAGGTGAGGTATTGGATCCCTTTAGGGACACTATAAGCCTATAAGGTAAAAACCTTAATGCCTTGGATCCACAGTGCTAGAAGGGAAGACACATGAGCAACATGAAAAGACAAGGGAAGAAAGTACCCCAAACAAATCAAGATACCACATTATTAGAATCCATGGCCAACACAGAAGAAGAAATTACAGAGAAGGAGTTCAGGATGTACATGATTAAAATGTTCTGTAAATTAAAAGATGATATAAGAGAAATACAGGGAGCAAAAGATTACTTCAATAGGGAGATAGAGGTTTTAAAGAAAAACCAAACAGAAATCCTTGAAATGAAAGAAACAATAAACCAAATTAAAAGTTCAATTGAAAGCATCACCAACAGATTAGACCACTTGGAAGACAGGACCTGAGATAATGAAGACAAAATATATAATCTTGAAAAGAATGTAGACCACATAGTGAAAATGGTGAGAAACCATAAGCAGAACATTCAAGAAACATGGAATAGCATAAAAATACCAAATTTAAGAGTTATTAGGATAGAGGAAGGCATAGAGTTCCAAACCAAAGGAATGAACAATCTAGTCAATGAAATACTATCAGAAAATTTTCCGAACGTGAAGAATGAATTGGAAAATTGAATTTTCAAGAGGCTTACAGGATGCCAAATGTACAAAATCACAACAGATCTACACCAAGTCATATTATAATGAAAATGCATAACATACAGAATAAGGAGAGAATATTAAAAGCCACGAGAGAGGGCTGGGGTCATGGCTCAGTGGTACAGCGCTTGCCTCACACATGTGAGGCTCTGGCTTTGATCCTCAGCACCACATATAAATAAATAAAAATAAATAAATGTCCATTGACCACTAAAAAATATTTTTAAAAAAGCCATGAGAGAAAGGAATCAGAATACATATGGGAGAAACCAATTGGGTTATGTGCAGATTTTTCAACCCAGACCCTGAAGGCTAGAAGATCCTGGAACAACATATATCAAGTTTTAAAAGAAAATGGATGCCAACCAAGAATCTTATCCAGAAAAATTAAGTTTTAGCTTTGATGATGAAATAAAATCCTTTCATGATAAACAAAAGTTAAAAGAATTGACAGTTAGAAAACTTTCACCAAAAAACATCCTTGGCAAAATATTTTATGAAGAGGAAATGAAAAACAGCAATGAAAATCAGCATAAAGAAGTATTATACTAAAGGAAAAACTAATCAAAGGAGAAACCAAGTCAAGTTAAGTAAGAAAAATGGCTGAGAATACAAATCATGTCTCAATAATAACCCTGAATGTTAGTGGCCTAAACTCACTGATCAAAAGACATAGGCTAGCTGATTGGATCAAAAAAAAGAGAGAGAGACCCAACAATATGCTGCCTCCAAGAGACTCATCTCATAGGAAAAGACATACACAGAGGAAGGGTGAAAGGCTGGGAAAAAAAATCATACCACTCACATCTCACATGGACTACCAAAGAAAGCAGGGGTTTCCACCCTTGTATAAAATAGACTTTAAGCTAAAGATAATCAAAAGGAATAAAAAACATTTCATACTGCTCAAGGAAAGCATACACCAACAAGACATAACAATTATAAATATATATGCCCCGAACAATGCAGCATTTATGTTAATTGAACAAACTCTTCTCAAGTTCAAGAGTCAAATTGACCATAACACAATAATTCTGGGTGACTTTAATACACCTCTTTCACCACTGAATAGATCTTCCAAACAAAAGCTAAACAAAGAAACTATAGAAGTCAATAATACAATCAATAACTTAGACTTAACTGATATATATAGAATATTTCATCCTTCAATAAATGAATACACTTTCTTCTCAGCAGCACATGGATCCTTCTCTAAAATACATTATATACTATGCCAAAAAGCAACTCTTAACAAATACAAAAAAGTAGATACTTCCCTGCATTCTATCAGATCACAATGGAATGAAAATAGAAATCAATGATAGAATAAAAAATAAAAACTACTTCAACAACTTGAGACTAAATAATATGCTACTGAATGTACAATGGGTTGCAAAAGACATCAAGAAGAAAATTAAAACTTCTTAGAGGTAAATGAGAACACTGACACAAGTTATCAAAATCTCTGGGACACTATGAAGGCAGTTGTTAGAGGAAAGTTCATTGCATGGAGTTCATTCCTTAAAAAAGAAAGTCAACAAATAAATTACCTAACATTACGTCTCAAATCCCTAAGGGAAAAAAATGAACAAATCAGTAGAAGACAGGAAATAGTTAAAATCAGAGCTAAAATCAATGAAATTGAAATAAAAGAAACAATTGAAAAAATTGACAAAACAAAAAGTTGGTTCTTTGAAAAAATAAATAAAATTGACAAACTCTTAGCCATGTTAACAAAGAAAGAAAACACAAATTACTAACATACATGATGAAAAAGGAAATATCACAACAGACACCACAGAAATATAGAAGATAAATGGAAATTATTTGAAAACTTGTACTCCAGTAAAACAGAGAATATTGAAAGCATTGGAAAATTTCTAGAGTCATATAACTTGCCAAAATTGAATCAGGATAATATACATAATTTAAATAGATCAATTTAAAGCAATGAAATAGAAGATGCCATCAGAAACCTACCAAGAAAAGCCCAAGACCAGATGGATACACAGCTGAGTTCTACAAGACTTACAAAGAAGAACTAATATCAATAATCCTCAATTTATTTCAGGAAATAGAAAAAACAGGAAGCACTTCCAAACTCATTCAATGAGGCCAATATCACCCTGATTCCAAAACCAGGCAAAAACACATCAAAGAAAGAAAACTTCAAACCAGTATTTCTAATGAACATAGAGGCAAAAATTCTCAATAAAATTCTGGCAAATTGAATACAAACACATATTAAAATGATCATGTACCACGATCAAGTGGAGTTCATTCCAAGGATGCAAGGTTGGTTCAACATATGGAAATCAATAAATGTAATTCATCACATCAATACACTTAAAGATAAGAACCATATGATCATCTCAATAGATGAAGAAAAAACATTCAACAAAATTCAGCACCCATTCATGTTCAAATGCTAGAAAAACTAGGGATAACAGGAACATATCTCAACATCATAAAAGCTATCTATGCTAAACCCCAGGCCAATATCATTCTAAATGGACAAAAATTGAAAGCAATACCTCTAAAAACTGGAACAAGACAGGGATGCCCTCTTTCACCACTCTATTTAACACAGTTCTTGAAACACTGGCCAGAGTAATTAAACAGATGAAAAAGATTAAAGGGATACAGATAGGAAAATAAGAACTCAAATTAGCAGTATTTGCCAGTGATATGATTCCATATCTAGAAGACCCCAAAAATTCCACCAGAAAACTTTTAGAACTAGTAAATGAACTCAGCAAACTGGCAGGATATAAAATCAACACCCCAAAATCAAAGGCATTTCTGAGTATCAGTGACAAATCCTCTCAAAGGGAAATGAGGAAAATCATACTATTTACAATAGCCTCAAATAAATAAATAAAATAAAATACTTGGGAATCAACTTAATGGAAGAGGTGAAAGATCTATACAATGAAAACTACAAAACGCTAAAGAAAAAAATTAAAGAATACCTTAGAAGATGGAAAGAACTACCTTGTGCTGGGAGCCATTAGCCAAGTAAGTAGGTATGACAATTTCCTTGCCAGCGTACCCCATGTTGCAGTGACATTGAATGTAGGTGACCTTGCTCAAGGACCAAGGCGGATTAGGGTGTTCCCGGTTTAGGTTCCAGGTTTAAGGTTTAAGATTATTCCTGCTGGGAATAGGGCGTATCCTGCTGCCTGAGTTCCCCTTGAGTTCTCACGGGATTTAGACAGTATATTTTGGAGATAGAAGCCCAGTGGAGGTGGGTTTGGGCAGAGAACGTGGATTTCCCCAGAACGTGTTTGTAGACGGCTGGTGTGAGTTCGGGAATAAAGAGTTGCTGTTTGAATCTACAAGCTGTGTGGTGGCTCGTGATTGTGTGCCCAGCCAGACTGCAGCATTTGTGCCCAGCCAGACTGTGGCAACCTTGTTCTTGGATAGGCAGAATTAATATTGTCAAAATGACCATACTACCAAAAGCACTATACAGATTTAATGCAATTCCAATCAAAATCCCAATGACATTCCTCATAGAAATAGAAAAAGCAGTTATGAAATTCATCTGGCAAAAATAAGAGACCCAGAATAGTTAAAGCAATCCTTAGCAAGAAGAATAAAGCAGGTGGCATCACTACACCAGACCTTAAACTATACTACAGAGCAATAGTAACAAAAACAGCATGGTATTGGCACCAAAAATGACTTGTAGACTAATGGTATAGAATAGAGGACACAGAGACTAACCCACATAATTACAGCTATCTTATGTTAGACAAAGGCACCAAAAACATACATTGTAGAAAAGATAGCCTCTTCAACAAATGGTGCTGGGAAAACTGGAAATGCATACCCAACAAAATGAAATCAAACCCCTATCTCTCACCATGCACAAAACTCAATTCAAAATGGATCAAGGACCTAGGAATTAAACCAGAGACACTGCACATATTAGAAGAAAATGTAGGCCCAAATCTCTTCCTCATGTCAGTTTAGGCCCCAACTTCCTTAATAAGACTCCTCTAGCACAAGAATTAAAATCAAAAATCAATAAATGGGTTGATTCAAACTAAAAAGCTTCTTTTCATTAAAAAAAAAACAATTAGATGAATAGACAGCTTACATCTTGGGAGCAAATTTTTACCACAAACACATTGGATAGAGTACTAATCCCTAGGGTATATAAAGAACTTCAAAAGCTGAACACCATATATAATCTGAGATATGATACATTATTGTAAGTTGGTGTATTAAGAATTGTAATGCAAAAAAAATATGCTGTAACAAAATAAAGCTAATGTTATTTTTTTAAAAAGCTGAACACCAAAAAAAAAAAAAATAGCCCAATCAATAAATGGAGCAAGGAACTGAACAGACACCTCTCAGAAGATGATACAATCAATCAACAAATATATGAAAAAAATGTTCAACATCTCTAGCAATTAGAGAAATGCAAATCAAAACTAATCCAAGATTTCATCTTACTCCAGTCAGAATGGCAGCTATTAAGAATATAAACAACAATAAGGGTTGGTGGGGATGTGGGGAAAATGTACACTCATACATTGCTGGTGGGACTGCAAATTGGTGCAGCCAATATGGAAAGCAGTATGGAGATTTCTTGAAAAGCTGGGAATGGAACCACCATTTGACCCAGATCTCCTACTCTTTGGTCTATCCCAAAGGACTTAAAAACAGCTTACTCCAGTGACACAGCCACATCAATGTTTATAGCAGCACAATTCACAATAGCTAAACTGTGGAACCAACCTAGATGCCCTTCAGTAGATGAATAGATAAAAAAGTGGCATATATACACAATGGAATATTACTCAGCAATAAAAGAGAATAAAATCATGGTATTTGCAGGTAAATGGATAGAGTTGGAGAAGATAATGCTATGTGAAGTTAGCCAATCCTAAAACGCCAAATGCTGAATGTCTTCTGTGATATCAAGGAGGCTGATTCATAGTGAGGTTCACAGTGGGTGCATGGGAGGATTAGACAAACTCTAGATAGGGCAAAGGGGTGGGAGGAGGAATGGGAGTAAAAAAAGTTGGTGGAATGAGATGGATATCTTTACCCCAAGTACTTATATGAAGACACCAATTGTGTGAATATACTTGTATACAACCAGAGATATGAAAAAATTGTGCTCTGTATGTGTAATGTGAATTGTAATGCATTCTGCTGTCAAATATAACAAATTAGAATAAAAATAAATTTAAAAAAATAATGACAAAAGAAGATTTAATTAACCACATAAAACCTAATAAAACATGTATCATTTAAATTAAGCATGTTAACATCTTTGTATGTAAGAATTGTACTACATAATATAAATCTAATGACAAATCATTATAACTATTACTAATGAAGTATGAAAATGTAAATAAAACAAATTTAATTGCTTCACTAAAAAATAATCATTACAGTCCTGACGCATTCTACAATGTGTTTGAACCTTAAAGACATTATGCTTTAAGTGAAATAAGCCAATTACAAAAGATGAACTTGTATGATTTCACTTTTATTAGTTATTTAGAGTAGTGAAATTTATAGAGGTAGAATTTAGACTAGTAGTTTTCAAGGCATAATGAAAGAGGAGATGTTGTTAAATTTCCCTCTAAACTGGAATTTTAGTTTTTCAAAATAAAAATATGTCTGAAGATTGTAGCACAGCAATATGCATGTGCTTAACACACTGAACTGTACTGTTAAAAATGGATATAGTAGTCAATTTAGGTTATATATATTTCCTGAAGTTTTTTTAAAAAGAACTAAAAAAGTATATGATAGTATTCAGGAAATCTTATTGGTAGAAACAATGTCTTTTCTTTGTTGAATTTTAAATATTAGTTCTTCTAAAATGTTAAAGATACATTTGTGTATGTATACATGTATGACACATATATATATGAGACACATATACAATATAAATATATATATAATATACTGATATATAATATATATGATATATATATATATATATATATATATATATATATATATATATATATATATATATATACACTGATGGTTTATATAAATAGGAGGGCTTGAATGTCACTGAAAAAGAAATGCACCCTTCAAATGCATCACAAATACACACATTCCAGGAAAACATGAGGTAATCCATCAGCTCAGAAAAAATATGGAAAATTTATACTCTGGAGAGAATAAAACAGAGAGATGTGGATCTCTGTAAATCAGACAGAAAGAAAAGAAGAAAGTATAATTGAAATTGAAGTTAACTGAAATGTTTGATTAAGTAAATTTTTCCATGTTAAAATTTGAGATTTCTATTTCCTTCTCCATTGGAATCTCCCCAGTGGAGAATCTGGTAGCCAGGATTATTCTCCCCAAGCAGAAAACTTGTGTTCCAGATTGAATTACCTGGAAACAGGCCAAGAAACAAATATTTGCATGCAAAAGGGTTTTGAGGAGTACTATTATGAGATATGACTAAGAAAGTGAAGAAGTATAACTGGGAAGAGGGAAAAGTCAACTCTCATGGTTGTTACTGAGATCTCAGCCAATCCCATGGAGAAGTCTTGCATGAATGTCCCCCCAAAGTTTCCCTACATTGAAGCAAAAGTTAATATTTGTTTTTCTTCAACCAATAGAAAATTACCATGGTCTTCCCCCTGGAATTGGACATGATCTTGGATAAGGCAATTAGCTAGGTAGTTAGAAATTATAGTGAAATAACCTAGTAATAGAATAAATAATAAAATAATAATAATAAATTTTCAGATACAAGCCTCACCAAGATATCCAGCACAATAGGTAAAGTTGTAATAAAACTTCAGAGGAGCAAACTAATTTTTTATAAAAATGGGGAAAATTTTTAAATATTTGAAGAGACCCCTCAATAGCAACAATGGAAGATAACACGTTAATGTTTTTAAAAGTCTGAAAGAAGTATTTATCAAAATTAAAATTTTATACCCAAAACAACTATCAATTAAATATTCGGATAGAATAATATTAAGTTATCAAAAGGTTAGCCCCGTGTTTTCTATTTAAATAAGCTAATAGAAGATTTGCCATATGATATCAATGAACTATAAAAAAAATTAGATTTGGAATCCATGAAAAAAGAGTGGGGGAGGTGAAGGTAAGCATCAAGATGATGATGAAAGTCTGACCCTGTACTCTTGGACTAAGAATGGAATAATACAGACTGAAGGAGTAGAAAGTTTTGAGAGGAACTTGCTCAAGAAGATATAATTGATAAAGCATTTAAAGTTTTCAAACATAACAAAAACAGATATATATAACTAATGCTTGTTGTTAATAATTAATAAATATATAAAGTTAGCAAAAAATATTTCATTCCAATGAAAATAAAAAGATGTGTAGGAAAAAAATCACTGTATATTTAAATTTTTACTTTTTAAAAGCACTTATACACTCATACCAATATGAATTATGATAAACTAAAGTTTTTAAAAGACTGTATTTGCACGTGGCAGAAAAAGATCTTCAATTTTCAGCGGTCAATGGAGTTCTGAAGCTGAAAAACCAAGCAGTTAACAATCAAAAAGTATGGTACTTTGAGATATGAAAGTAAGTTATGAAATAGATTAAAATTGAAAAGTTTTGCTATTGTGGTGTGGAAAATCACATATATTTTTAAGTCATGTAAAACTTTTAAAAAAATATTTACCTATATAATTTTGATTAAAATAAGAATATAACTTTTTAATTTATTAGAGTATTTATAGCATTATTTATCCTGCCATTATGACAGTCCTGTTACTGTAAAGTGATTCTCACTTTCCATTTTATAAAACAAATAATTCTACCAATTTTTTTGGATCTGGTGGATGTATATCACCCAGTGGATTTCTAAAACCCTCTGTGTCTCCTCACAGCAAATTTTCTTTATATAAGACGACAAGAAATAGTAAACATGGGTAATTTGAAATAGAAATAATATAATAAGCTGTATGCAACAAAGGTAATAACACGGTGCCAATTATAATTTCTTAGGAAATTCAAACACACAAGAACATACATCATCAATTATGTCCTAACAAATTGAGAAAATCCAATCAGTGCTCCCAATACTGTTTCATTTCCATGGCAAATGTTTCCATGATTTAGGAAGGGTAAGGTGGGGGAAGAAACAGTAGTTAACCCTGTACTATGAAATTTTATGCCCTTACCAACTGAAATGGATGAATGTGGAGGTTGTAGAGCCAGAAAAGGCCAGAGACTACCTAGTATAAAGCCCTCATGAAAGAACTCTGAAAGCCCAAGACATTAGTTGAGTTACCTTATACTGATTGGCTGGAAGACTAATTTTGAAATGAAGCACATTCTTCTTCTCTAGTTGGTGGGCCCTTTAAACAGAGATAAAACTTACAGTGGAGGAAAACACATGCCATCTCCAAATATGACAGCTGTTACATTGGTTATTTAGAGCTAAATATCACTTGAAGAACTGTAACTACAAGAAGGGCCCTTTGGAATTGTCTTTTCCTAAATGTAGTAAGTCATAATGATTCTCTTAGGAGTGATATCCTTCACGTAACCAGGATGGAAAATAGTCTTGATCACTAGAGACTGGTAATTGGGGGGGGGCCAGCAATGAACCTGACCAAACCAACTCTGAAATAACCTTCTTCCACTAGCTTCTATAACCCCTCACCCTGCCGCAGTCCAGCTGCAGCAAAATAACTGGGGGGTGACGAGCAACTTGTGTAGATTGATACAGCAGGAGTGGGAGCCGTTTATTGTAGGACAGGAGGGGTATATATACATTACATACAGTTTATCTTAATTAACATAAACTAGATACAGCAGTCAACCAATAAGGAATCTCCACACTTAATGTCTCGCTGGCGTTACTTCACAAACCACTCCCTCTGGCAAAATGCCAGGCGCCATCTTGACTTGTTTACAGACCCTAACATTACCCCAAATATCTCTTGATATCATCCCTAGAACTTAATACTCTAATCTTGATATCCATTTTTACTGTCATTACTGCACAAGTTTATTGTCTTAAAAGGTTTATACTTTTATGGGCATCACATGTTGGTCATTTCTTTGGACTTCCCTCTCTCACGAAGATCCCTAGGTATGTACAAAATTAATAACTGTTTTTTATGCTTTTCTCTTATTAATCAGATATGTAGTAATTGGGTTCCTAGATCCAACCAGAACCCACAGAAGAACTAAGAGAGATTGGAGGAGATTGCTTGCACTCGCTCTCTCTCTCTCTCTCTCTCTCTCTCTCTCTCTCTCTCTCTGTCTCTCAACAGACCATAAATAAAACCATAGCAGACTTTAAGTTACAAGGAAGATGTTCCCAAGATGTTCCCAAGACTAGTTGTAATGCGTCCACAGAAGAGAAAGGGACTAGTAACAGATATGGGAAAACACAATTTACTCTAAAACTATAGGTTCTCAGAGTATAATCATTTTTATCTGGTCAAGAAGAAGAACTTGAGTAGAGCATCACAGGGGGACAGCAGTAGCATTAGCTGGCTGTGTGTCCTGCTGCCTCAGGCCGTCCTGATCAGCTGGCTGTTGGATTGGTCATACAGAAACCCTAGGCTAGAGTACTGACTCCTACTGGCATCCTCAAGCAATGAAGGGCAGAGCCAGGTTTTAGTCCAGGGCAACCCAATATTGTAAAAGGAACCGGTTATGGGGAAACAGATTTGTGAAACAGATCCCCAACAGTGGAGTTGTAGTTGTAACTGGAATATATATAAAGAGTTCTTAAAACATAATATGAAGACAAAAATTCAATTCAATTGGGAAAAAATACATCACCAAAGAAGACAGACAGGTGATAAATAAGGAAAAGTTGTTCAACATCAGTAGACATCAGTGAAATGCAAATAAATTCATAATGATATATTACTGTATTTGCCAGAATAAATAAAAATTTTAAAAAAATTTATCAAACCAAGTGTAGGTAAAAGTATGAACTAACTGAAACCCTCACATACTTTCACAATAGCATGGATAATCTCAGAATAATTATGCAAGGTGAAATGCCAAGCCAGACAATGAACAGCACATACTATATGATCCTGCTTCAAGAAGAGGATTCTGTTTTCTGTTTTTATGGAGTCCTGTTCACCTCCTTTTTTTGATGATTATAACCTCCTTACAGCAAGGAATAATCTTTCAACACCACATAATGAGTGCCAGAACTTAGTTAGAGGACACAAATCACAACTGAGTTCACAAAGGTGTTTTCTTCAACCTGAACAGAGTGCTTATAAAAACTTGACATTAAGATCTAGGCTAGCATTTCTGTTTGATAACTTTCTCCTGGAGCCAGAGGCAGCTACAGAGAATTTCCAGGTCACTGCAAGACTCACTATTCCCTATTAGCTTGTTTAGGTCTGTTTTTCTATAACACAATGCCTGAGATAGTAAGTTGTAAAAAATATTTATATTTATTTCTCACGGTTCTGGAAGCTAAGTTCACACTGGGTGTGTAGCTCAGTGTTAGAGCACTTGCTTAACTTGCACAAAGGCCCTGGATTTGTTTCCCAGCACCACACATACAGAGAGAAAAATTTGAAGGGCCATATCTAGCAAGAGTCCTCTGGCTGTGTTCTGTCACATCCGAAGGGCAAGAACATATGAGTGGGAGAAAGAGGGAAGATGGCAGACCTCATCTCTTTTATCAAGATACCATTTTCTTAATCACCTTTCTACTCCTATGATAATGGCATTGTCAAGAACCTAGTCCCTCAATGACTAATCCACCAATCACCTCTTAGAGGTTCAGAGTCACAACCAGTTGGGCTCATGATTAAATTTGCAACATTCAAATTCTGGCAGACACAGTCAAACCAGAGCCATTATATAAGCCAGATATAAGGTCAGCTTCCTTATATCTTTGACTTGCTCAGCACTTGTTCTGGGTAATGAGTATATGACCTTAGATCCGTTTTAAATTAATAAAAATGATCATGGAATGGATGCAGATATGTTATAAATTAGAATCAATCATAAAGACCAGGATTTTTTTTTTTAAATAGAGAATTGCCTTTCTTAAAAACTGAGTGGATTGTGATGAGGCATTTTTTATTCTAGTGTTTGTTATCCCAAGTTAGAGTCATCTGTTTTCATGATTTAAAATGTCTACAGATTGTTCTGCTTTCATACAAATAGTTTCTACTTTCATACAAGCCATTCGATGTTCACCTCAAAAATGTTTTGTAAGTATATAGTAAACCAGATCAAGCCTGGTAAAGGAATGCAGAAATGTAACTTCAGGTGCCACAGGATGTGTCTTCAAAGCTTACATAAAGGTAATTACAGGAATGCCCAATTTAAGGAGCCCCCATTAACTTGAAAGCATCGTGTTGCAATCCATTTATAACAAAACAATGGATTCTGAGGAAAAAGTTCAGATTTAATACACTTTTCCCATCAGAATCTTAATAATATCTGCTCCCAGATCCATTATTGCTATTTGGCAGTTTTTCCCACTTCACTAATATAGCAATTTATTTCCTAAAGTCATTCTATTAGAATTTAAGCCAGGAAGTCATTTCTAATTGTAGTTAAATGATGCTGTTTACCACAGTCTTTAGAAGGTCATCCTGGAACAGAGAGATGAGTCCCTTTTATCCAGAGAAGTCAAAGGAGCACATATAGAAGGCTCTCATTATGGGTGGATTTCTCAAACACAGAGAGTGGACGTGGCCATTCAAAGTGTTCCATAAAACATCTTCTAGAAAGAAATAGAAGCAGCACAGCAAGTAGGAAAAATAACTACTATTTCAAAATTAAGTTACCCCTCAAATCTACAAATGAATGTTCTTCCCCAATATATGTGAAGGAGGTAAATAGTGCATTTAAAGATTTAGAGATTATGAGAGAATCACCCTTTGAAAATGAAAGAAGAATATGTAATTGACTTATTCTAATAATAGATGATCTTCAACTTTTTTGACCATTATGTTTCTCGGTGATGGGGCTTCACTCTTGCAAATGTCCAGGAAATAAGGATTCCTAGAGAATAACCTCTTATGATACAGAGGAAAGTGCTGCAGATAGACTTGGCCTGACCTTGGAGACATATAAATCTATCATAAATTCAATGGAGTCCTGTGAATTAGCTAAGGAAATCCCGGATTTCCCGGGCACTAACAATGAAAAGCTACAAAAATGATGTATGTATTCCGACTGATGCCCAACTCAGTGTTTAACAATTAATGTATGCATTGTCACTAAATGTTTTACACTGAGCCCTGTACATAGTTGTTGTTCAAAAGGTAGTTTGTTTAATTTCATGGATCTGACTTTTGGCATCCCCCAGCAAGAGTGTGGCCAAAGTGTTACTCCATTGAAGGCATCATTTAATTGGTCTGTCCCCATAGTCAACAGAATCACAGATGCAAATATCTCTAGTAATGCTTAGAGTGAGGTTGGTGAAGTTGAGAAGTCGGTGGTGGTGGTTCCTTCTGACAGTTGGGAGGGAGAATTTATTCCATGCCTCTCTCCTAGCTTTAGGTGGTTTCCAGGCAAACTTTTGTGGTCTTTGGCACGCAGAAACATTTCCTTGATTTCTGTCTCCCTCTTCATGTACGTATTGTTCTCCCTGTGTGCATGTCTATGGGCTCAAATTTCCCCTTGGACAAGAACCACTGATATTGGGTTAGAGGCTTATCCTACTCCAGTATGATCTCATCCCAATTAATTACATCTGCAATGACATTTTCCAGGTAAGGCCACATTCGGAGGTACTGTAAGATAGGTCTTCAACCTAAGAATTTTGAAAGGACACAATTCAGCCCCTAACACCAGGTGTGCTTAAGACGGTGTTCCCATCTCTCGAAGGCTACCCTTTGTCTTGTACCATCACTGTCTTGTATAATAATGGCCTGGGATGGTGGCTGCTTTGATAGACTTTACTGCAAATGGTAACTCTTCGGGCAGGCAAAGACCAGGTTTTAAGAGCAGTCTTGACCAATTCAATGTAAAGGAGGTTAGGAAGCTCCTCAGCCATGATATCCAGTGTCCACCACTGCCATCTGTTAGTGGGGATGGCTTCTCGAGGTGTATGGTCAGGTTAGAGTTCTCTGCTCCGTTGCCCTAATGCAGCACTGGGTGTTGGCCCTGGCCAGAAGAGTAACTACCAGATTGAGGTGGAAGGCTCCTGCACTGCCCAGAAACACACCCAGATGGGTATTGTACACGTGAACATTGACCGGTCACCACGGATTTTATCATGTAACAACTTCAGAATCACATGGTCTGCAATGATGATGTTTAATAAAACCACCAGACTCTGTCATGACCTTCAATTTCATCATTCAAAAGTTAGTTTCTCATGCACCCTATAGTAGTACCACGTTTACCAGTTTATCATTAAACATGTAAGTGGAAAGAGAAATTTAAAATTGTTACAAGGCTAAGTTAAAGTACATCCCTGGGTTTTCCTTATCTATGTAATCCATGACACTGCCCAATTAAAAGATAAAATTTCTCATATATCATATTCTTCTCCAAAGGTTAGATTAGCTAAATAAAATGAAAATTTTTTTTTCACTGGTCATTAGGTAATAATCAATAGCACTTATTAAGCTCACACTAAGTAAGTTAATGATTAAATAGAAGAATTTCAGTTATCAAAAATCCTTGGGAGATATGTCAATTTAGAGAGCTGAATTTCTAGATGGCTGACCATTATTGCTTTGACTCCTAAAACTTAAAGAACTAAGTAAACAAATAACCTTTAAGTATGACCTTTTACCTGACTAAATTCAATGTTTTGCTATTTACCTTAAAAGTCACTTACCTTTAACTCCTCTTGAAAATATGTTCATCAGTACAAAAATATTTTTTTCTGGATTTTATATAGCAGTATCCCATAATCAGTTGAAAAATCTGTGTCCCTATAGTGAATCACCCAAAATTGCTATTTCAAACTCTCATATTTCATTCTGATTTTTCTTCAGTTCTTTTTTTTTTTTTTTTTTTTTTTAGATTCTGGCTCTTTGTATATGCCCATATTAACCCTCTTGTTCAAACCCTACTTATATTGACCTTCTTGCTGAATCCAAGCCACTTTGGAAATCAGGCACTAAGATTTGTTGGATTTCTATGCAAAGCAAGCAGAAATGGATTGAGATTAGATATCACACGTGAAACGTTCATACGTTTTTGTGTCTAAGATATGATGGCACTTATTTGAACTTCTCAGACTCTCTCAGTACCTTATCTCAGCTTGTTTTTTATCTGGAAGTTATGTATCCAGAAGTTTGAGGTTTCAAAATGCCTGAGACCTGGGCAGGTGAGCCATCACCTACTACATAATAATAAAAAGTGCACTTTCACATATGTTGCCTCTTCTTCTCTGAACCCAGTTTTCTATATCAGACTTTCTTAAGAACATTAAATCTTTCAAAGAGTTTATTATCTTAATGAATTACACAGGCACCCAAATGAAAAGTACAAAGGAGTAGATATCAAAGATCTTAATAGATTCTCTCTAGGATATTAAATGGAGTTATACATTAGTGAAATTAATCAGAAAAGAAGTACTTGTACCCATGGGACTGAAGAGATATCAAGATGAGAGGGTTCTCTAGGGAGCAGGAGTCAGGTAAAATTACCTAAATGGGGAAGGTTCTTGGCAGTGGGTGGGTAGAAATGAGAGCATAGAAAGGCACCTTGGTGTGTCTGGGAAAGTGTTAGGGAAGGAGCTTCAGGACAGGGAGAAGCAGGGAAGTATGGGACCATTAACTGCCTCTCAAGCTACACATTTCATTCTCCATTCTCCTAGTAAAGGATTCAAATGTGTTATTTCCCAAATGACAACAACAACAAAAATCTGATATAGAAAACTGGATTCAGAGAAGAAGAGATAATGTATGTGAAAGTGCACTTTTTATTATTACTTAGTAGGTGATGTCTCACCTGCCCAGGTCTCAGATTATATCTTCTAAATGTAGAAATGCTGAACATTCACAGCAGAGATGAGATTATCCTTTGGTCCTTTCCTCAACACCTCTAGCATAGTATCAGCTAAGGCTAATTTGGGTGCAACTTGATGCAAATCTGAGAGTGTCTGAATCCACCCTATGGATATCCTCATAACCTTATCATCTCCTTTACTCCTCCATCCCCACACATAGCCTCTGGTTTCTTTGAAGTTTCCCTGTGGTCAGGGCTCCTTTTCAGCAGGAGCCCAGCCTAACAGGTCTCACATTGTCATTCCTAATAAGACATTAGTAAAAATAATGATGTCTCTATCCTTTGTGTCTTCACACCATATTTGGGTAGAATTGGTACTTGATACCTGTGTGTGGGAAGAACTATCTGGCTAAATCATATTAAAGTGGCAATATTCAACCAGTTTTGACTTTAAAAATATTTTACAAAGTCCAATTCAATATTTTTTATCCCTATTTTCTGTGAAAGAAATTGTATCTACTGGGTTCTTGGTTCTCTGGTTTACACAGATCTATGCATCCAAGGAAAAGCTCATGGGGTGAACTGTCATGTAATTCAATCCAAACAAAAACAAAAGCCAAAAAAACCTGCAGTTTTGCAATTCAATGTTACTCCAATTTTATTCCAAGTTTTTCAGGTTTCATTTTCTATAGAAAAGAAAATTACTTGCTCTTTCTCAATGGGTGTACTTTTCATTTTGACTCCAACAATTTCCTAATGTAGCAGTGAAGGGATTAGGGTTTACAAAATTAAGAGAACCAGTATATAATCAGTTTTACCATTGTGTGTTTATAAAATTCTTTGAAAAATATTCTTTGAGGATCCAAAATTTTGATTTATGTTATTGTTTGTAATGAAAAAATTCTTTACTCCTTCAGATGTCAACAGATGGTAGCTATTACTTAATAAAGATTTACAAATAGGATTAATGAAATCCATGTTGCATGCAGGGCTACATCTGTTTCTTTTAAAGCAAAGATTGTCTCTTCTAAACGTGGAAATGTTGAAACGCATTCCTTTTAGATATCAGCCAAAGAGTGAATTCTCAAAAAAAAAAAAAAAGTATTTAAAATCATAGACTTTTTAATTTGAAAGTGGTTAGAGGCCATTTAATCCCACCTTTAATTTTTCTTAAAAGAGGAAACAGACGTTAAGTAAATTAAGGAATTTACCCAAGGTTAGGGTAAGGGCTAGAGTTAGGGTTTGGATTATAAAAAGAATCAAATTGGAGGATGATTATTAGGAGCAAAGGTCTAGAGAGCATTGGAGGATTTTATTTTTAGGACTGAGACATTTCTATTTGTACGTGCTGAGAACAAAGAAGTAATAGAGAAGGAGACTTAGATTGTTCACTCTTTGAGGATCATGCCCAAGTCCTATTCCCTTTTTGTCCTCAGTGCCTATTTATGCTAAGTATCAAGTAATTGAATGAATGAACGAAAGAACGAATGAATGAATAGTCACATTTATTTTTTAAAAATGTGTCCCACCTCTGAATACCACCTATGAACCTAAAGGTTTCTACCTGCATTCTTGCATTCCCTAAATGGTTCCCCTATGGTTTCAGGTTCCTCTCCCCTACCTTTTCTTAGATTTCAACTCCCAGTCACTGGTTTTTAACCTTAACTGAACTTTGTTATCCAGTGGTGATTTACAAACACAGATATCCTTGTTCTACTCCTGGAGATTCTGATTTGATTGCCTTAGGGTGTGGTTCTTAAAAGACCCCATCGGATCCATGTAGCCTACACTGAGAACTGTGCTTTCCTGGAGATTGGGAAAGTAGCTTCAGTCCTAGGTTTGATCCCCAGAACTGCCAAAGAAATAAAACAAACAAGAACAAAATGTGATGCTTTTCTCATGTTGATGAGCACCATCGCTCCAGGGCTGATGAGCTGGCCTCTGACCTCAGTACTTGCAACACACCTGCCCTTCATCTCCGACCTCCTCAGGCAATATGAAAAGCTGCTGCTTATTCAGCCAGAAGCAGATCTACTGCAAGCTTTTTGTGCACCTGAGGGGTATGCACTAGCAGCAGGGATTCCTCTCTTTATTTAGATTGGCTGAAATATTGGTTTCCAACAGCTACCTCATAGGCATTGAGGTCATCTATAAAAGTGAAGCCACAGAAAATCAGACATTCTTTTTTCCTCCCGAATGGCCTTTCCCACAGCAGAGAGTAGTCCAGCTACTTGTCTCACACGCTGGGTTCTTCCTTCTGCAGCCCCGCCCTGCACTACCCTCACTCCTTTGAAGCAGATGCTATATGTAAGTTTTCGGTAAATCGTGTTTAACATTATCATTCTCAGGATGAAAAAATTACTTAAGGATATTAATACTTAGATCGTTCCTCTGGTTTTACATTATAAAGAGAAGCAGTTAGTTCAGGTTGATCACGGGTCTGTTTCACTTCGGTGTATCATGAAGACCATGTTCCTGTTAGCTGCAGCACTTCTGCCACCTGCTGGTTACCCTCCAAATAACAGCTGGTTACCCTCCAAATAACTTGGCGTTTGGCCAGGTATTGGAAATTGAACTGAGGAGCATTTTACTACTGAGCTACATTCCCAGGCTCCTCACCCTGTTTTTTCTTTTAATTTTGAGACAGGATCTCACTAAGTTGCGTGGGCTGGGATTGAACTTGTGATCTTTCTGCCTCAGCCTCCCAAGTTGCTGGAATTACTGGCATTCATCACTGTTTTCTGCTTAGCATTTTTGCTCTTTAAGTTTCTTCTGTATTTCCTGGACATCACTTCTTAATGCTTTTAATTTCTTTCTTATTTGTCCTCTCACCACTGCATTTCTAGACTTTAATAGACTAGTATCTCTTTTAAATTCATATTGTAAAGCTCAGGATGTATTTACACCATACAGCTGCTGGTCAAGTGATTGAATAAACAAGAAACCAATTTGATCAATTATTTGGGATCAAACACACACACACAAACACACACACAAACACACACACACAAACACAGAGAGAGAGAGAGAGAGAGAGAGAGAGAGAGAGAGAGATTTTCACTTTCCTTCTGTTTAACTACACAGTCAGTATCCACAGGCAGTGTATCCCAAAGCCTCGTCATGCTTGGGTCAGGCAGCCTGACAGCCTCTTTACTTGACAGCACCTTCAGAGTAACCAAATACTATGGAAAATGAGCTACTGAATACATTTCTACCTTCATCTTCTTAGTCATTATTATGGTCAATATTAATATTTTATTTTTTTACTATTGTTTGCCTATCGTTACAGGCTAACATCACTATTCTCCAATAAGAAGATATTCTAAGAGAAAATTAATCTAAAGAGATATTTTTACCTTTTATCCCATGCTTTTCTCAGTAAAAAAAGTATTTTAGAGACCTTTGACCTGTAACTTTATAACCCTAAATTTAAACAATTTAGATCATTGATTGGATTAAAGATGGTGAAAGGTTTATTTTATTTTTTTAAATAAAAACCAAGCATACCTTGATAACACGAAAGGCATATTTTTGTCAGTTAGAAGATCTGGGGAAGTAAATATAAACTTAAAATTCTTAGTTCAGTTTTTCCTAACCACCTAAATGATAGCAGCATATCCAAATTTTGTTGAGAGAACATTAAAGGGAAAGAAGTTAACCTCTACTTATTTGGTATTGCTAAACACTTACTTGCTCTAATTAGGTGTATGAATTTGAATCCTCAAAGGTTTCTAATTCTAATACTGGAAAATGTTTTATATTTTGAACATTAGACTTCATAATTACTATGACCATTTCTACAATTTTCCTACCAGTAAACTGTATTTTGATTGCATGTCTCCTTTCTTGGGCAATAACAGACCTGTCAATTATTATTTTCTAGATCAACATTGTCCAACAGAACATTTTGTCATGGTGATAATATCATATCTGTGCTGACAATATGGCGGCCACTAGCCAATATATAGCCATGTGCCAGTGTCATGGGCTCTACTGGCATGTAGTTCTACCAATAAATGCATTTGTGCTGCTGAGAAACTAAATTCTAATTTCATTTGCTTCAAAACAACTTTATATAGCCACATGTGGGAGTAGTCACTGTTAATGGAGAATGCTGGTACCAGATAATACAAATGACTTGTCCAACAGAAAAGTTTCTTCCAATATCAAATTGACTCAGTGCTACTTTGTGGGTTAAACCTGCTCAACTATTTTAAGCATATTCAGTCAGTCTTATTCCTACTCCAGCTCTATCAGATCCTCTTTAATGCCACTAGTTCTTTCTAAAGCTCAATCCACTTTATGGTTTGTATATGGTGTGTCCCCCCAAAACTCCTGTTAATGCAGCAATATTCAGAGGCAAATTATTAGATTATGAGAGCTGCAAACTCGTCAGTTGCAATCATCAGTTTGAATGGACTGACTGGGTGGTAACTATAGGCAGGTGGGGCATGAACTGGAGGAGGTGGGTCACTGGGGGTGTGCCCTGGAAGGATGCATCTTCCCTGCGGAACCCCCACCACCACCTGCCCCATCTTTCGGAATGTCATGTCTTGAGCTGATTTTTCTCTGCCATGATGTGCTGCCTCATCTCAGGCCCAGAGCTATGGGGGTCAGCCAACCATGGACTGAACCTCTGAAACCATAAACTCAAAATAAACTCCCTCCTCTAAATTGTTCTTGACAGGTCTTTGGGTCCCAGCACCAAAAAGCTGACTGAAACAACCCCCAACTCATGCTTTCCTATTTCTTTTTACTGACATATTCTTTTTTACCTTTTATGCGTCTCTCCTTCATTTGCTGCTTCTGACCATTGACCACAACATCCACACATTCTCCCTATGTCATTCAACTTTATGGTTTTGATTCCTATTTCTGGGCTCTGGATTTACAAACCTGTAGCTCCTGAACTTGGCTATACTGCTCAGCACAGATCCAACTATCTGGCATAAATGTGCAGACGCACAAGTCTTTATGTCCCACTAAGTCTGCTCCTTCTGTAGACCGTATTTCCAGTGTAGCCTGTACTTCTAGTATAACCCATCAGTTACCCAAGCCAGATACTGAGTCCACCATCTCAATGTTTTCCCCTTCACCCTCCTCCACAGTCTACTAATTTTAGTCCCTGATAATTCTTAAGCCCATCTTCTTTCTCCTGGTTCTTATGGTTGGCTACTGCCTTGTTTAATCTTTCATCATCTCCCTCCTACTCAAAGTTTGCCTTATTTTGTTTTGTCTGCTTTAAGTCCGTCCTCCTTTAGACTGCCATGTCTTTCTAAAGACACCTTCTCTGCTTGATGCCCTCCGATGGCTCCCACATTGCCTCAGGATCTGTGCATGTCTTTCATTGTTCTCCATGACATTTTCCAGGTAACTTTCCAGCCTCACCTTCTCAGACTCTTGACTTGTCATGTTTTCAACTGCTTGCAACTCCCTTGCACGTGGCTGTGTTTCTCTCTTTCCATACCTCCAAGGCTTTATCCATTTTGCTTCCTCCACTGGAAACATTACGCGCCTACCACCTTCCCTGGCTAATATCACTTTATTTCTGTGCAGCTCGAGAAGTATTTTCTCTAAGAAGCCTCTGTTCAGTTCCTAGGCTAGCCCAAATCACTCTGCTCAGTGCCTTTGCAAGTCTTTGGCATTGGAATTGTAATTGGTGGTTTTCTCACTAGGCAGCTTGAATGCAAGCTTTTTATCTTATTCAAATAATGCAGCCAGTAGATGCTCAGAATTTTATTAATCTTTTGAATTTGAAACTCACATCAAATTGTCAGAACAGGCTTTCTCATTGTAATAAGTATATAGGAAATAGAATGTGACTGTATATAGAGGAAAATTTTGCAGCAGCTCTGGATAGGACTTCCCTACATCCAGATTGTTCCAAGTTCTCTACCCTCAGTTCCCAATCATGGTAGATTTCTTTGCAAAATCATCACAAATGCCTGCTACAAAAATGAACATTCACAGTTAATTCTATCAAATAGTACCAGTGAGGTACAGCATTAAAGACCCACAAAGCCAGAAGAAATTTCAGAATTTGTCTTCATAGTGTTGTTAAAAGCCTGATTTTGAGGACTTGATATTGACCTCACCTGTACCTGGCAAAGTCTGGCAATTCTTTATAAGTGGATTCCTCAAGAGCATGTGGCTCACCAGGCTAGCTCAGACTCTGACAGCTTCCTGGCCTGCCTCCACTCCTCAGGCTCTACTCAGGTGGAAAGCATCACATTTGAGCTAAAATACAACTCCTCATACAGACCTCCTTGTCTACAGAACTTGTTCACAATTCAAAATTAGCCACACTAGCAAGAATGGTTTGATCTGATGAGTATAGTACAGAGCACCAATTTCTCTTCTAGATCAGAAGTCAAAACAGTTAAAATTTTGCCAACTCTAAGGCATTATATTTACATGATTTCCTCCTACCCATAAAGGGGATGATGACCAAAAGGGAATATGATTTTTCTATGGATTCATTGAATTGAATTTCCCCCAGTCCTTGGGCTTTTGGATATACAAACTCTTAGTCCTTTTGGATTTCAGATTTGCACTACAACTGTGCAGGAATACTATAATGAAGTCACCATATGACAGTCTATGCCCATCACTTTTGGGAAATCTTAAGGGAAAATCACTGACACTTTAAAAAGTTGCTCCAGAGTTAGACACACATTCTCACATATACACATTACAACAAAGAGTTGTAGATTATTTTGAATTTGTAACCTTGCCCACAATTCTGTCATCCAATCAATTTTCTTTGTATTCTTGCCTTTGTGCTGCTATATCAAAATACCTGAAACTAGCTAATCAATAAACAGCAAAATTTCATTTCTCACAGTTCTGGAAGCAGGACATGCCAAGATCAAGCAACCAGCAGGTTGACTGATGAGGGCCCCTCTCTACTTTCAAGATGGTGTCTTGTTGCTGCATCCCCCAGGGGGGTAAACACAGTGCCCCTACATGGCAGAGTCCTTTTATAAGGCATTAATCTATGAGTTGTCATGACCTCATCACCTCCAAAGACCCCACATCTTTATACTGTTGTGAGTTTGGGGAGGGGGCACAAACATTCAAACTGTAACAATTCTTCTTGTTTTATTATTTTTATTAAAAGTAGACTACTTAAAAATCGCCTTCTGAGACAGTATTTTTCTTATCACTCACTAAGCAGCTCTTCTCATTGTTTTACAAAATTCGGATGCCACAAAGCAGAACTCTCATGACATGATTCCTTTGCAATGTAATATATATTTAAGGTCGACTGATGACAGGTGGTGAATTTGTAACATTCATCTCTGTAAAAATTCGGTAACCAAGAAATGAAGGTTACCTAGCATAAATATTCAGCAAAGTTACACTCTTCTGAGAAAAAAAACTAGCTTTGATTCCACCCAACTGTAGCTGTAGCTTTCTGTTCCACCCAACCATAGCTGTAAAAGAGAGAGAGGCTCAAAACTGTCAATTCTGTAATTGTTGTTCTTTTTCCAATTAGGAAAATAGAAGTTCTTTCCACTGGACTCACTACTCCCACTAATTGAAATTGGATCCTTTGAAAATTTTTTTTTATAATCTACAGATTTCTGTGCAGTTTTGTAAACCAATCTGTGACATAGCTTTGACAAAAATGTATATTTTTATATTTTATTTTATTTTTGAGCGGCAAGCATTAATTATAGATGTTAATGGGGTTTGTGTGTTATTTTCACAATGCATGGAGTGTACACTATTTAAATCCAGCCTCCCTTTATCCACCCTTCCTAACCTCTATTAATCATTATTCTACATTCAGGTGGACATTATTTAGCATCCATATGTGAGAGAACATATGGTCCTTGTCTTTCTATATGTGACATATTTCACTCAACATAATTTATATTCCCCAGTTCCCTCCATTTTGCTGCAAATGACAGGATCTTTCTTCTTTATAGATGAATAATATTCCATCATGTATTCCTACCACATTTTTAATATATTTACACATTGATGGACACCTAGGTTATTTTCAAATTTTACCTACTATGAGTATTTCCCCAATAAAAATGGACATGAAACTAATACCAATACTCTTCGAATTATTTCGCGAATTAGAAAAAGAGGGAGCATTTCCAGACTCATTCTATGAGGCCAATATCACCCTGGTTCCAAAACCAGACAAATACACATCAAAGAAAGAAAAGCTCAGACCAATATTTCTAATGAACATAGATGCAAAAATTCTCAATAAACTTCTGGCAAATCGAATACAAAAAACATATCGAAAAAATAGTGCACCACGATCAAGTGGGGTTCATCTTAGGGATGCAAGGTTGCTTCAACATATGGAAATCAATAATTTATTTCATCACATCAGTAGACTTAAAGATAAGAACCATATGATCATCTCAATAGATGCAGAAAAAGCATTTGACAAAATACAGCACCCATTCATGTTCAAAACACTAGAAAAACTAGAGATAACAAGAACATAGCTCAACATCATAAAAGCTACTTATGCTAAGCCACAGGCCAATACCATTCTAAATGGAGAAAAATTGAAAGCATTCTCTCTAAAAACTGGAACAAGACAGGGATGCCTTCTCACCACTTCTATTTAACATAGTTCTTGAAACACTGGCCAGAGCAATAAAATGAAGGAAATTAAAGGGTTACAGACAGGAAAAGAAGAACTTAAATTAGTACTATTTGCCAATGATATGATTCTATACCTAGAAGACCCAAAAATTCCACCAGAAAACTTCTAGAACCAGTAAATGAATTCAGCAAAGTAGTAGGATACAAAATCAACACAAACACATTTCTGTATATCAGTGACAAATCCTCTGAAAGGGAAATGAGGAACACTACCCCATTTATAATAGCCTCAAAAAATAAAATGAAATACTTAGGAATCAACTTAATGAAAAAGATGAGAGTCCTCAACAATTAAAACTACAGAATGCTAGAGAAAGAAATTAAAGAAGACCTTAGAAGATGGAAAGATCTACCTTGCTCTTGGATAGGCAGAATTAATATTGTCAATAGGACCATACTACCAAAAGTACTATACAGATTTAATGCAATTCCAATCAAAATCCCAATGACATTCCTCATGGAAATAGAAAAAGCAGTTATGAAATTCATCTGGAAAAAACAAAAGACCCAGAATAGCTAAAGCAATCCTTAGCAAGAAGAGTAATGCAGGTGGCATCACTATACCAGACCTTAAACTATAACACAGAGCAATAGTAACAAAAACAGCATGGTATTGGCACCAAAATAGATTTATACACCAATGGCACAGAATAGAGGACCCAGAGACTAACCCACATAATTACAGTTATCTTATAATAGACAAAGATGCCAAAAATTTACACTGGAGAAAAGATAGCCTTTTCAGCAAATGGTGCTTGGAAAACTGGAAATCCATATGCAACAAAATGAAATTAAACTCCTATCTCTCACCATGCACAAAACTCAAAGTGAATCTCTTTGATATGTTGATTTCATTTCCTTTGGACATATACCCAGAAGTGGAATAGCTAGATCACATGGTAGATATATTTTTAGTTTCTCAAAGAGTCTTCATACTGTTCTCCATAATATTTGTACTAATTTACTTTCCTACTAGCAGTGAATGATAATTCTTTCTTCTCTACATTTTTGCCAGCATTTGTTATATATTTTTAATAATAGTCATTCTAACTGGGGTGAAATGATATCACATTGTCATTAAAGGTTCAAATTTCTCCAGATGCTTTGCTTTTTAATGCTGAACATAATTTTTCAAAGCTAGACCCCAGGTAGCATGCACACACAAATTCTTCAGATCCTACCAAAACGGCCTCATGTAAGTCATGAACACAGATTTTCAAAAGCCTTTTGTTCTCCCTTGAACTCTGATGCTATTGCTTCCTTCCATGTGAACTTCAATAAGTGTAATTCTGAGCCTCCATCCTTGGTCAGGTTGTCCCAGGGAAGGTGAGACCCACATGGTTAAAAGCATCAACTTTGGAGAAGACAGTTCAGGAAGGATACACCTAGCCTGCTTGATTCAACTCTGCCTTTGTTCCTATTTCTGATTCAGTGGGATTACAGACCTGAGCATAAGTGTTCCTAAAAGTGCGCATTGAGGCTGATAGAGGGGTGCAACAAGCTCCCATTTCCCCCTTCACCTCAAACCCCACCAGTGTCCTCGAGCCTGGCTTCCTTGTGAATTGTACCTCTGGTTGTCAAAATCAACAGTAGTCTCCAAATTTACATTTGTTATAACAAGTTTTATGTCTTCCTCGTGTTTTATTTCTCAGTTGATTCAGATCTCAAGCTGAGATAAACTGTTTTTACTTGAGGACCTATCATATACCCCGCTGGTGAGTGTATGAATGAAGAACACTGAAAAAAAATATAAAGAGAAGAATTTGGGAAAGCAAACTATTAGCAGAGGCAGGTTTTTGTGGCTGTGGACTTTGGACTTTCAGTGTGTTAACAGTTATTTTGATCCTCACAGTTTCTACAGGATTGAATTAGTTCAGATAAGCTTTTGAAATTGTGCGGTGGCTGATAGTGAAATGTTTTATCAGACTGGGAAACCTCAACATAAGACAATTTCATATGCAAACAATGGCTTTTTGTATGAAAATAGAACTGTCATTTGGAGTCCCAAGAGAAGGGTGCTCAGACCTTGCTGGCACTCACAGAAGCTTGGGTGTGAGCAATAAACAAAGAGACCAGAAGAACTTGGTGAGATTATAGGGGCCCCAGCTGAACAGAGCCTCGGGCAGCCACAGGGAGCATAAAGTGTAGCGTGGCCAAAGCAGCTCACCACACAGGTGCAACTACCTAGCCAGTCACTGTCAAGGTGAAAGGGCAACTAGAGAAAAGAGACTTATTTAGGACTTCTGCATGTTGGAGAGAGAATATTTTTTGTTGGTTTTACTGTCTTCTCAGCTGGGTTTGCTAAAGCAGTTTAGTTCTACACATGCTGTATAATGCTGTCTCTAAATGACCTATACTAAGCAGCTGGATAGGAAAGGCTAGATTAGCTGCCCTAAATTCCACCTGCAGGCAATGCCAATAAGGGAATTGGAAATACTGTATTGAGTTCTGTTGCTTTAATCACAAACTGCAGTTTTGAAATATTAACTAATTTCTAGGTGGCAATGCATAGGTATACCTGGAGAGAAAGCACGTGATATACATGGAATTCAAAAGGAAACTCTAAATTAAGGCCTGAGGTACGCTCCTTATTTATCTCTTATGGTGATGCTTCTCAAACAACAGGGTACATCAAAATTATCTAGAAGGGTTATTAAACACAAATTCCTGTTTCCGATTCAGTGGGATTACAGACCCTAGCATAAGTGTTCCTAAAAGGAGGCTGATAATGGTGGTTGAGGAGCCACACTTTAAGTACATGGTTCTAGGTGAACAGGCATCAGAATCATCAATAGCAGATCCACTCAGTTCATGTATCAGTCCCAGGTGATTTTTGCAGAAGAAATGAACCTAGGTTTGAGGGTAATTTTTCTCCTAGGCGGGCACAGATGCTTAGGGTTCTACGTGTTGCTCTAGATGAGAAAATATTTTTGTTCACATTTATTCACTCAGTGAACCTTTGTTGACTATCATCCAATGTTCAATAAATTGTTTATCAAGAGTCAATTTTGTGTGAGGTCCTAGAATTATTGTCTAGGTTCAGATCTTAAGCATTTCTCCAAAAGAATTGTTAAACTTCTCATGCTTCCATTTTCTCATTTGTAGATGGTAAAACTAGTAATAATACCTACCCGCCTCGGGGCTGTGTATTTTTTGGTCAAGAAATGACACAGAGACCAGAAGAACTTGTTTAAAACACTCCCTCAGAAAGTAGAGTCAGTCACTGGCAAATGTGGAATGTCTGGGTGGCATCAGGAGAATGTGCTATGAATACTCTCAGATAGGAAGTTCAAATGTCCCCTCCAAAACTCACATTGAAAGTGAATCCCCATTGTGAGACATTAAGAAGGTGAAGATTTAATTCAACTATAGTATTTGGAAGTGGAACTTTGGGGACATGATTGAGGTCAAATAAGGCCATAAGAGTGGTACCCCAATCCATGGAACTGTGGCTTTATAAAAAGAGGAGGAGATGAGCTACAAGGCCCAGTCCCTCTCTCCATGTGGCACCTTGAGCCACCTTGGGACTTGGTAGAATTCCCAACAGCAAGAAGGATTTCACCAAAAGTGGCTGCCTGATCTTGAACTTCCCAGCCTTCAGAGCTATGAGTGGATTGAAACTCTTTTCCTTTTAAATTACTCAGTCTGTGCTGTTCAGTTATAGCAACAGAAAACAGACCAAGACAGGAAGAGTGTTGGTTTTGAAGTGCTGATAGAAGGCCAGGGAGAATGCAGCATGGAGAGGTTTAGAACCACTCTCTCTTCAGAAAGTAGAACCAGAGTGGCTGGAGCAAGGCTGGAGAGGGATGGGCAGGACTAGATGATTCCAAATGTTATTTTTGTCCTGTGGGGCCTTTCAATTGAGCTGGGAAAATAAACTTACACAGATAATCATCAAATGCAAGGCAGCACGTGATAAGTTCCAAAGGAATATGGAGAACCTCTTGCACCAGGAATCTGCCAAGAGAAATCCACCATTCTTTTCAGTCTAATAATGTCTACTGTACCTAGCTGCCCTCCCTGTCACTAATGCTCATCTGCAAAGTTGTGGGTTTTCCATGTGTTTTGACCTTAAAGACCCTATTCTTAGAAGGTGTCAATTAGCTGCAAGGTCTGTTTGCCAAACCATTCCTACTGACATGTCAGTGTAAACTCCAGTTCTGGTGCACCATCTATCTGCAGAGATCTCACTTGTCCTTTCTTGGACCTTCATGATCTTCCTGATTCACCAGGCACAAACTCTGGGCACATCTGCAACCACCCAGTGTCAAGGTGACTCTTCTAGTTACAGATGTGGCTCAACCTTGAACGCAGGTTAGGTAATTGGACTGGGATCTAGCATGTATTTCCATCCTACGTTCTGCTCTCCTGCTCAAGATTTTTGCCCTGAATCCACAGGCCCTGTTGTCTCCCTACTTCTAATCCCAGTAATGATGGGTACAGGATTTTTGAAGGGATAAAAGTCCACATGTGTTAGAATGGTTGGCTAGCGGGGTTTCATATAAGAAGTAGAGCTCATGCCACTGTGACAGAGAAGAACTGAACATAATGAAGGAAAGAAACATCACGAGGAAATTTAATATATGGAAGAATGTGGTCAAAGGGTTTATTCAGGAAAGTAGTGAGGAAGAAATCAAGAAAGGGTAGAGTGGAAATGAGATTTGGAGACCTAAGAACTGAACCACAGACAAGACCCATGAACAAGGATTTTCCAATGTGCTTTTAGTGGCAACCTACGATATGTGGATTTGTTGGAGATTTGATGCAGTCACATAATTATTGCTTCTACAATGGAAGGAAATCTACATCTAAAATGAGTGCACTCTACAGACGACACCAGCAAGTCAATGACATTCATTATGTTCAATCATGCACCAAGCGCAGCTTTACATACAGGATGGGAAGGTTATATGATAATCACCAGAGTTAACTTCTTGCACTTAAATCCTGCAATCATACAGCTGTGACTTTGAGCAAGTTGCTCATCTTTCTTATGTTCCAAATTCCCCACTTACAGCATGGATAAAAATAGTACTTACTTCATAAACTTGTTAGGAAAATCAAATAATTTGACACATGTAACGTGCTTAGACAAGACCAGTAACATATATTAAGTGCTTTATACTATTATTTCAATATATATTACTGATATTATTCAATGTTTCAAATGCTGCTTTGGACAATGGGATAAAAATTCACATACTGTTCATATCAGTTTTTTCCACTGATGAAACATACATTTCTTTTCTTTCTTTTTTTTTTAAGAGAGAGGGAGAGAGGCAGAGAGGGAGAGAGGGGGAGAGAGAGAGAGAGAGAGAGAGAGAGAGAGAGAGAGAGAGAGAATTCTAATATTTATTTTTTAGTTACCGGTGGACACAACATCTTTGTTTTGTACGTGGCGCTGAGGATCGAACCCAGGCCCCACGCATGCCAGGCGAGCGCGCTACCGCTTGAGCTACATCCCCAGCCCAATATATATTTATTTTCACTATGAAATCTATTTTCACTATGAAATATACACTAAGTCCCTAAAATTTTTGTATACATTTACATTAGCATAACATGTATCACCAATGAGAGAGAGAACTGAGGTGGCATAACATTTATCACCCATGAAAGAGAGTACTGAGGTGTTACTGATGACAGCAACTTAGAGTGACAACAGGCCCTATTGTATGCCTGTTAAGTTGGTGAATGGCTCCGTAGCAGACACCTGTGTCACCACCACCAGTTTAAGACACAGAACATTACTAGAACCTCTGCAGCCCCAGTATCTCCTGTACCTACTAGCCTCTCCCTTATGGAAACAATTTATACACTTTCATTTTCACGTTAACCCCCACCCGAATTTTTATTGTTAAGCAATATCTTTATTTTTCTGGTTTTAAAATTTTTAGAAAATGATTTATATTTTTAATTTTTTTGCTCAATATTATAACATTAATCTATCTGTAGGCTATAGTCATTGTTAATTCATTTTCTTAGCTTTTTTCATATTTCCATGTATAAGCACCCCTTAGCTTATTTATCCATTATTGTCTTACTATTTATTATTGTCGTATTCATCTATGTTGTTTTCCATTGTTTAAGCTGCTTCGTGTCAGAGTCTGTTTTAGAAAAAAATGGTCAACTGTCAGTGTGTCCAATGGGTTGGGGGAAAGAGGAAGGCAACAAACATCAACTGGACATCTTTCAGTGCCAGCAACACGCAAGGCACTCTCACCTACACATAGGACAAAATTAGGACACGAAAAGATTGGGAGCTTTCCTGGTGACAGTTCCATGAGATCTAGTAAGGGCTTTGACTTGAGTTTATTTCTCACAGCAGGAAGCACATAGAGGAAGATCCTGATATCTGTGGTCTCACAGCTCTGGGATGTTGGACTGGCTCTGCCACTTTCTTTCTATGCTTAATGTCTCCCTACAGACCAAAGCTGATGACACTGATTTTCTGGGATTGTTGTGACAGTTACCTGAGACTGTGGTTTCAGGAGTTAACCACTTCATCTGTATGCCCTAAGTGAGGAAACTGACCTTTAGGAAAGTTAAGCACTTTTATTTTGTTTCTGCTGTGGCTCCTCTATCCCAGTCCCCTGCCCAGTGAAGACTGGCTGAATAAAAACTGTGTTGGTTTTTCTTTTCTATTTTTTATTGGTTCTTTTTAGTTATACATGACAGTAGAATTCATTTTGATATAATTGTATAAGCATGGAATATACCTTATTCTAGTGAGAGCCAAACTTTGTGCAAAAGAATACCAGAGCAAAATTAAACTGCTAGATACAGCTCTTATGAGAGACAATGTGATTTCAGACTTTACATCTTCATCATTATGACACCCTAGTATATATATAGGTGTGTTTGAGATTGTTGGGTGTCTTAGTCTGTCTTAGTCCATAGGACCTGCTATAACAAAAATGCTATAAACAATGGAAAGTTATCACTGAGTTCTATAGACTGAGAAGTCCAGGATCAATGTGATGGTCAATCTGTCTAAAGACTTGCCCTCTGGATCGTAAATGGCAACTTCTGGCTATGTCCTCACATGGAGGAAGAGGCTATCTAGCTCTCTGAGGTCTCTCTTTTAGGGGCACTAATCCCATTCATGAGGTCAGAGCCCTTCTGACCTAATCACCTTCCAGAAGCTTGGTCTTCTAATGTTATCACATTGGAAATTAGGTTTCAACATATAAGTTTTGGGGGACACAAACATTTAAACTGTACCATTAGGTTATAGATTCTTCCAAATTCATCAACAGAAGCACCAGGATTTATGCCTCTTGATCTCTCTTTGAACACAGAATAAGCAACTGTTTGGCTAAAGAAGTGAATTATCCTTTTTTTATTTCTGAAGTTCTTCTCCAAATATAACAACATGATAATTTATGAATATCCATAAGATCAGTGGAAACTCTCTGAACTGTTAAGTAATGCTCCTTAAGTGTATTACTAAGGTGGACCTCTTGCCAAAGAGTTAAATTAGTCCCAGGTTCACAAAAATTAAAAAAGAAATAAAATAAACTCAGAGAATACATATTTTTTAGTCTGCTTTTTTGCTGCTGTGAATAAATGACCCAACCTGCATAATTGTGGAAAAGGAAGATTTTATCAGAGGGCTTACAATTTTAGAGGTCTTAGTCCATTGCACCGGGCTTGAGGTAAAGCTGAACATTATGCTGGAAGGGTTTGGTGGAGGGAAGCAGCTCACATGGTGGTCAAAAAGGAGAGAGAGAGAGAGAGAGAGAGAGAGAGAGAGAGAGAGAGAGACACTCCACTCCTCAGATACAAATATATACCCCAAAGCACATCTCCAATTCCCACTTCCTCCAGCCATGCCCCCCATCTTCAATTACCATTCAGTTAAACCCTATCAGGGAATTAATTCACTGATGGGTTTAAACCTATCACAACCCAATCATTTCTCCTCTGAATCTTTTTGCATTGTCTCACAAGTGAGCTTTTGGGGAACACCTCACATCCAAACCATAACACACATACAGAATGTACACAAAATTTTTCATTAACCAACAATAAACTTTTTATGGATATAGCCCTGAATCACTTTTAATCAGAAAAGACCCTGACTTGGTAGTCAGCAAGCTTATCTTCTTATTATGACCATGTTTATTTATGGTAAAAATGCCCAATGTCTGCTAAATAGCTAATGGAGATGATTCTGATGCTTAGTGTTGACTACAAGTTTAGCTAAGAATCTGGGGTTTCTTTTTATGGGAGACACCTGTGAGTTTGTCAGTCTAAGACAATTGCTGATTTTGTTACGACTAGCTCTGCATGCTAACAACATAGCTATTCATAATCTAAAACTCACTGATATATTTTCTTTGATTCAAAATTTTTGGTCTTGCAAAAAATTTAGCATTCTAGTCTTCACCCTCTCAAACCTGAAAGAGATAATACATCTTATTAGGTTACCTGATTTACAATAAGATACTAAAGCTTTAAGAAAATATGATTTATCACGGACAACAAGAAATGAAAGTGGGAGTCCTAGGCTCGGTCTTTCCCACATGAAAGAGTCTCAAAACAAGAGAAAAAAAGAAGAAAGTAAAATCTTTAAATTGGGACTGATTTCTAAATCATAGCAGATGGTAAACTAAGGGGAAAAGATGACTCACCATGTCTATTTAGAGAAAGCAGTGAACAGACTGTTACCCATCCTTTTTGGAGTTTGTTTGCCTGTGAACAAGTCTAAGAAATCTTCAAAATTTATTAAATTACCCCATCATAAAATGGCATATAACTGAAAAAGAACAGGAAATCACTTCGATCAGTCTTTATAGTTTAGAGAAACATAAACCCACCAAACTAGGGTCCATAAAAATGAATAGCAATTCATTTGGGTAACTTGGAATCTGTATGCCATCATCCACTGAGATACGCAGCATTCTATTTAGACTATCCACCTTTCTTGAAAGTATCATGTATTTAAATTTTTGTTTACTGTTTCACTTAAATATGTTGGCATATGCAATGGATTTCTTTCTAATGTATAGCAAGAATCTTAGTCATACCTTTAAAATCTGTTTCACAAAAGCCAGTTTACATTTTTTCAACTCTCTTGAGTAGAAGATTTTATATATACACTTTCAATGATAAAATCTTCAAAACCTTCCATTAATACATACAAAGGGTACATATGTGTAAAAAAAATGGTGGGATAAAATTCGAACAAAGCTATACACTTTTCCATATCAGAGTGAGTCTAAGGAAAATAGGACAGGCAAATAGTCTGGAGATTCATCTGATTAAAACAAATATAATTTGGCTTTCATAAAACTGTGTGCAGCCAGGTTCACTTGGTACATACGGGATTGAACATAACAAGCCCCTCACCCAGATGGCTCCCAAAGTTATCAACCCCCTCTTATATTTCTGCCCATTTGGAAATGGCATAGAACTTGTTAAATTCTTTGGATCAATTATACATGCAAAGCTCCACGTGAGTGCAAAAGTTCATGTATTATGCACAATTTCATGTCTCTTTAATCTACTGTAAGCTGGAACAGTTCCAGTTTTTCTATAACTTGCTAATTTTATAGAAGGTCCCTCAATGTGGGATTTTTCTGATGTTTCCTCCTCATTTGATTCAGGTTCTGCATTTTCAGCAGGATACCACAATGTGTGACTATTTTATTGCAGATGGGGTTAACTTTCACTACTCAGTTTGGGTGCCACCTACCTTTTAAAAAAATTAGTATTTTCTCTTTCTCATTAATAAATGAACTATGTAACATTCTGTTTCTCATCAGACTTTTACCCATGAATGTTAGCAGCCATTGACTTTTTTTTTTTTTACTAATTTAGTTATTACAACGATGGTTGCAAAATGTTGATTTTCTAACTCTATCATCCTATGTTAATCCACTTTCTGTCTTTGTAGCAAATACAAAAGACGATTAACTTTTTAAAAAGATAAATACTTTATTTTGGCTCACATTTCTGGAGGTTTTGAGTCAAGATTGCTTGTTTCTATTGCTTTTGGAGCTGGTAGGAACGCAGCACATCAGAGCACGGTGTGTGTCGTAGGCCAAGGTTGCTCACTTTTTGGCTGGGAAGTGAAAAAAAGAGGAAGAGGCTGTGGTCCCACGGTTCCCCGCCCCACCTCCCACC
>NW_026000093.1:22681462-22757189 GCF_001458135.2 Marmota marmota marmota
CACCTCCCACCCACCCCAATGACCCGAAGACCCCCCTTCTAAGCCCAATCTCTTAAAGGGTCTACCAGCTTCCAAAGCCCCGTGTTGGGGACCTAACTTGAACACACAGATCTTTGGGGGATTTTCCAGGTCCAAATGATAGCCATCCTTTTACATTTTACATTATTTACATTATTTAACGATCTATTGTAAACAAGAATCTTTCTCCACATCTCTCCTCCTTTATTTATGGGTTCATTTATTTATATCAGAGGAAAGCAACTTATGGATTCTTATTTTATTCTGTAGTAGCTTCGTCATCCACTAGCTCCCAGCAAATCACTGCAAAATAGTGGTTTAGGGCAATAATAATCATTCATTGTCTCTGCCCACTCCACGGGTCGTGAACTCAAAATGGCTTGGCTGGATGATCCTGGCTTGGGACTCTGATAAAGTTGCAGACAGGGTCAGCTAGTCCTCTGAAAGCTTGACCGGACCAGAGGTTTCACCTCCAAGAGGGCCACTCACACAGCTGGCATGTCAGGGCTGGCTTTTTGTGGTGGTCCTCCTCGTCCTAGAGCTATTCTAGTGCCTTTGTGGCAAGACCTTGGCCGCTGCCACCCTCAGGGAGGCCCTGCTTCAGTGTGGGATGAGACCACACAGAGCTGTGACTCTTGGGAGGTTAGCATCACCAACGACCATCTTAGAGGTTGATGACAAATGGAGTTTTACTGTTTACTCTTTTTAAAAAAATTTTATCTGACAAATTTGACTTGATTGGCAACTTTTAAATGCCCAAATTTTTAAACAATTTATTAGACAATTTTTAACAAAATATTGAAATAGTTTTCTAACAAAGTTTTTTACTCTGATTTTTTTAAATTTGTTTTAATTAGTTATGCATGACAGTAGAATGCATTTATGCACTTTGATATATCATACATAGATGGGATATAATTTCTCATTTTCCTGAGTGTACATGTTGCAGAGTCATATTGGTCATGTAGTCACATATATACATACAGTAATAATGTCTGTTTCATTCTACTATCTTTCCTGTCCCTGGATTGCCTCCCCTTCCCTCCCATCACTTCCCTCTACCTAATCTAAGGAAAGGCTATTCCTCCCTAGTGCCCCCTCCACCTTATTGTGAATTAGCATCTGCATATTAGAGAAAACATTTGGCCTTTGTTTTTGTGGGATTCGCTTATTTCACTTAGCATGATATTTTCCAACTCCAACCATTTACTGGCAAATGCCATAATTCCACTCTTCTTTAAAGCTGAGGAATATTCCAATGAGTATATTTACCACATTTTCTGTATCCATTCATCTATTGAGAGACACCAAGGTTGGTTCCATAGTTTAGCTATTGTGAATTAGGCTGCTATAAACATTGTCATGGCTGCATTACTGTAGTATGCTGATTTAAAATCCTTTGGGTATAAACCAAGGAGTGGGAGAGCTGGGTCAAATAGTGGTTCCATTCCCAGTTTTCTAAGGAATCTCCATACTGCTTTCCATAGTGATTGCATCAATTTGCAGTCCCACCTTCAATACAGTACATTTGCAGTACATTTTTCACCACATCCTTGCCAACATTTATTGTTGCTTGTATTCTTGATATGTGCCATTCTGACAGGAGTAAGATGAAATCTTAGAGAGTTTTGATATGCATTTCTCTAATTGCTAGAGATGTTAAACACTTTTTCATATATTTTTTGATCAATTGTATTTCTTCTTCTGTGAATTGTCTGTTCAGTTCCTTAGCCCATTTATTGATTAAGTTATTTGGTTTTTTGAGTTCTTTATATATCCTGTGGAAGCTCCTTCAAGTTGGCTTCTATGTCCCTTGGACATGTCCCCACAATCCCTTCAGATTCCCTACAATGAGAAATCTCAGGTTCATCATCCTTGCTCCAGTCTAGAATCAAGTGTGTCTGTAAAGATTCCTTTTACTGAAGAATAGTTTTGAAAAACCAAGATCTAGGCTGTAAGTGTTATTGTTACTAGACCCTCTCAGCCAACAGAGCTAGGAAATAAATATATGCATATAAACATACATAGCCATTTCTCTATTTATAACCATAAATTTATACTGATACCTCCAACTCTAATCTAACACCACAAGATTCATTCTAGCCTCCCCCAATACTATATTTTTAAACTCTTTCTCCAGCACTGAGAAACCTGGTTGTGTTTTTATCAATGAAATGAACACATGCTCAATACCAAAAAACACTTAAAACTGTTAACAAATTCTTAACTCATACCATAGGAAACACGAACTGATGAGATTAATATTTGTTTACAGATTTTTTATCTTTAATCAAAGATATATCACCAAAATATTTGGCTCTTTCCCCCCTTCAATGTGGTCATATATATTTAAATATATTTTGCCCCAGTGTATATCATATTCTAGTTTCCCCCTTATTTTCCTTTTATTTTTTATTATGAAAAAAGTATCAATGTAGTTCCAAAAATCAAAACTCTTTAAAAAGGCTATTAATTCTGTTTCATTTCACTTCTAGCCCATCTTACTACCCTTATAGGAAAACAAACTCAACAAACTCATTTATTCTTCTGTGTGCCTTTTTTTTTTTGCTAAAACAAGCAGAGACACGTTATTACTCTTGTTTCCTCATTTATTTCACAAAAAGTTGATATTTGCATGATCCTGAGATTATTTCCTTAAATTTTGTGCTTAGGTAACTTGCTTGCTTTGTCATAGATCATCTTTCTGCTGAAAACAGTTGACAGAGGGGGAAAAAAAAAGGTAACTATGCCTGTTTTACAGGTAGTCAAAAGAGGTATCCAGGATCAGCCAGAAGTGGACACTGTAGCATTGTAACCCTCTCAGGAAAGGCCTGAAAGACAGCAGGGAAAGGAAATCCTCTTACCATGTACATCTGGCAAGTCATCTCAATGTCTTCTTTGAGACAGTCAGACACAAAGGTCTATACTAATACATAGGCTAGTGTTAATGATTTGTGTGTGTGTGTGTGTGTGTGTGTGTGTGTGTGTGTATATATATATATATATATATATATATATATATATAAGCATTATATGTTTAAAGCAATAAAGAGTACAGTGGTTAACCCAGCCAACTTGATTGGGCCATAGGATGCCCAGATATTTGGTCAAACATTATTCTGAATGTTTTTGTAAGAAACTTTTTTAAGAGTTTAATATTTAAATCAATAAACTAAGTAAAGCAGATTTACCTCCATGAGGAGAGTGGGCTTCATTCAATCAGCTGAAGGCTTTAATAGAGAATAAAAAAAGGTTCATTCTTCCCAAACAAAAGGAAATTCCTCATGCCTAACTCCTTTGAGTGGGGCGTCAATTTTTATCTGCCTTTGTACTTGGACTGAAATGTTGGTTCTTCCTGAGTCTGCCCATCCTCAATCTGGAACTTACCCCACAGGCTCTCCTGATTTTCAGGCCCTATAACTTGGACTGGCACTACACCATTCTCCTGGGTCTGTTGGTTGACATTGCAGATGTTAGGATGTGTCAGTCAACCTTCATTGTTGTGTGAGTCAATTCTCTGTAGACCCTTGCCTAACACACAGATGTTATCTAATTTTTCTGTAAATGACTAATGGTCAACAACTGTATGTATCAATAGACGATCTCACAGGTGAGTGCCATTACTCATATTTTTTCCACAGTAGAATGTTATGTATGGTTTGGCTCTAGTTACCTCTACTATTAGACACATTCCTCAGGGACCCCATGAATCTTTTTTTTTTTTTTTGCTAAAACAAGCAGAGACACATTATTACTCTTATTTCCTCATTTATTTCACATTCAAGTGTGCATATAGGTGTCGATATGCCCAAGTTAAACTGAACAGCTATAAGTACTAGTTTGAAAAAAACTAGTATTTCACAATTGATAAGGGATATGGCTCAGGGCAAAATCTGGAATCCTCAGGGTGGTCTCAATTATATGTGGTGTATATCACCCTCTGTTTTACTTGTGCTTTCTAAGGATAAATTAATTTCATTCAATGAGTTGTGGTGTGGTGGCTCATGCCTGTAATCCCAGAGGCCCTGGAGACTGAGACTGGAGGATCGCAAGTTAAAAGCTGGCCTCAGCAAAAGCAAGGTACTAAGCAACTCAGTGAGACTCTGTCTCTAAATAAAATACAAAATGGGGCTGGGATGTAACTCAGTGGTTGAGTGCCTCTGAGTTCAATCCCCGGTACCCCACCCCAAGAAAATAATATATTTGTCTCTCACATTTGATTTCTTTAAACCAAGTTCTTTTTCCTCATTCTCCAGCCATTCTGTACATTTTCTTTGATAATGTTTTCTTTGAGATAGTTTGGGTGCAAAATATTGAGAGATGGATACTTGAATTTCAAGAGAGTCAATTTGTGTCTTTCACTTTTTTTTTCCCTACCAAAGTGAAGGCTGAAATATGTACTCTCTTCTCTATTCAAATTAGATGTTAATTGGAATATAAGACAATAGGTCACAACTCAGAACTCCTTCCATTGCCTTATATTTTGTATACATAATTTCATTGATTATGAATCAGAATTTAAAAGAGGACTAGAGAAGCCCAAGAAAGAATTCATTAACATGCTGATTAAAAGCTCTTTTTGTTCCACCTTCGCCACTCTTCCTTGGCATACTGTCTTCTTTATGTATATCCTGGGCATGAGAGATTCATCTTCAGCCCTCCGTACATCTTCAGGGTCTGCTGGAACATAATAGGTGCTCAACAATGGGTTTTGATAGTAGCAATTATTTTTTATTTAAGTAACAAAAAGATTTATGTGAGTCACTGTCCTATGAAAATGTAATCAGTCAAACAATGGCGTGGATTTGACTTGACTATCAAAAATTATTTTATTGTCCATCATAGTTTTTGTTTTGAGCTTGTAGGCTTTTGGTGGTTTTTGTGTTTTGCTGAATAGGCACACTGCTAGATATTTGCATTTTTACCCTAATGTTCCTATCTTGCTTGGAGGGACTGAGTTTATTTGCCATTGTGTAGGCTCATCCACATGACTCCCCTGCAAAAATATAAAAAAAAGCAGATTGTTCTGTTTTCTGTTTTTGAGATGTGTGAGCTTTCTTCTCTCTTTTTCAGTTTTCTCGACTATTTCCATTAATCTTGAACTAGTATTCTGTGTAACTGTATAAAATTTCCGGCATTTCAGGAGTAGGCCTGTCACATGCCACAGGTTCATCTGAGCTTTACCATGTGATGTGAGAACCAATGAAGCCTGGGATCCTTCCTAAAGTGGACTCATCAGAACCAGGATCTTGAGTACTGGGATGTTTTCTGCTTGTACAACCTAGAGAGAAAGCATTAAAAAACCTGAACCATGTTTTAGATTGAAGAATTAAATGTGAAAAAATATCTTCCATTATTGTGAAACTTATAATTAACATCACAGAATCTTGTGCTAGGTACTGTAACAAATAAGAGATCGAGGAGCCCAATGATTTGAAAACAGGGACATATTAATTTTAAAAAGGCATGAAAATCATAAGAAAAGAATCACATAAAATAGGGCCAGAATAAAGTATATTAGCATAATTATTATCAATTTTAATAACATTATCAGTATTGTCATACAGAGAAGGTGCTAGGATATTACAAAGTTATCTAGTTTACTTAGATGAGCAGATGTGAAATAATCCAGAAAAAAAAATGTACACAGCATTATTTAAATTTCAGACTATACTCACCAAGGAAAGCACTAGAGGTTTCACAACTAACAATTTTAAACTGGGTAGGAATATAATCAGATATTACATTATGAACAAAAGTTCTGAAATTACAAAATAAAATAGCTTATAAGAGACAAAATATTAACGGAATTTCACAAATTCTCCCAAAAAGTTGTTGCTTTTTTTTAAAAGTTGAGCTTTCATAATAAGTCAAGTGTATCATGAGAAAAATAGTCAACTTGGCTTCTTCTGGTACAGTCATGTCACATCCCCAGAAGAGGCTAAGATGGTTTGATATGTGACTTGCTGGAGACCATTTAAATCAGGAAGCATTCTGAAGAATTCATAGGAGGGATTCCAAGACTATCTCTCTGACAAAAGATTAGGACAAAGACTCTTTCTGTGAAACTCAAATGTATGTTTCTAATGTTGCTGAGCAACACACTCTCAGGAATGTGTTGATTGAAGATTATTTTTGCTTAACTATCAGTCTCGGCCCTATCTCGCAAAAATAGAAGGGAGACCAATGGAGAAGAGGAAGGGGACAGAGCGGGAGGGAGTGAAGGAGGGTAGAATGGCTTCATGGAAATGACGTACTTTAAAACAGTTACCATTCTAATAAATGTCATCAACATTACAGATATTGTCACTGTGGGAATAAGGGGAACAAAATCTCCCAAATTATGCTATGTCTATGTACAAATATGCCGCAATGGACACAGCTTTCATACATATAATTATAGTGTACTGATTAGAATGATAATAATAAAAATAGAAGGGGACAGGTGAATCAAGCGGGGAAGGTAAGAAAGAAGGTACAGGGCACTGAGATTGATCAGATTATCTTATGTGCATGAGTAAATATGGCACAATGATTCCCACTATAATGTGTAATTATAATGTACCAATGAAAAAAGAAAGAAACCATCTTGATCCTTCCTGGTGCCAAGTAGCTAGTAACTAGGTACAAGAATGATGAGATTATGAACATGTATTTGTTTAATGTTTTTAAAAATTAACAAATTTCTATTGCCTACCAATTAGTTCAGATTTAGTTCAAGAACAAAATAAAATGAAAAAAAAAAACCCAGGATTTATGTTTATAAGAATTGTATATATATATATATTTACCTGAATAGTTTTAGGAAGTATAACTGAGGTTGAACCTGAGATTAGAATTTTGGAAAAATACAGAAGAAAGATTCATTAAATGTTCAAGGAGATATCCAATGAACCGCAGGATCAAAACAGACCTGCAGAACTTCTACGTAACTTGTATAGAGAACCCTAAAGAAAAGGAAAAAAAAAACACTGGAATCAGAAATAATATAATAATATAGACTTACCAGATAAGAGTCATGTAGCTGTCATAAATGTGGGAAAATATAAAATAAACATATTATACAACCAGGAGCACAGAATGTAAGCATGAAACATGTCAAACAGTGATAGTATCCGTAATGTTGATGAAGTTTGTTGGAATGGTGACTGTTTTTAAAGAACTTCACTTCCATTTCCCTTTTGTTTTAATTCAATATTACCGGGAATTTAATTGTTGGTAATTTATCATTATAAAAATTTGTCTATGATTATTAGTCATTTAGCAGAATGTCTTTTCCTGCTATTTAGTAAATACCATCTTCTTCCACTGGATGGCAGAAGTGGTTAAAAAAAACCAAAGGATTGTCACAACATTACAGTGAAGAAGGACTGACTTAAAGGACCAAGTACAATCAAATGCATGAACAGATAGATGCTAAACCACAGTAATCTAGTTGTGTAACTCATGACACACAGTGTAAAATTTCATGAAATAATATAATATATAGAAATGAGTAACTTTAAAAATATTGGTTTTTATTTTAAAACTTATTGGCATCACTAATTATGTTTCTTACATTAGAATAAGAAAATCATTGCAATTAGTAATTATACTCCTATGTGGATTAGCTGCCATCATATATACAAAGAAGTATACAAATAAGTATGTGGAAATGTCAAGGCATTTCTTTTTTGTAGATGAGCTTTTTAAAATAACCACTTGTTTCAAACTACTTTAAGAATAATGTCCTCATCATTTTCTTATTCCAATACCCCAAACATTGACTGGAACCTACAGATATTCAACAAATATTATTAAAAAGAAACAAACTGAAGTTATACTCAATCTTATGTGGATATGTAAATTACGTAAAATTCCCTTCCAAACATTCCTGGATTTCTATCTTTGCAACTACTGTACAGGAATGTCAACATTTTATTTACTCACACAACAAAAGTATTGAGGACTTACTGTATATCAGTAACCGGCTATGTGTCTTAATTAGTTTTCTATTACTATAACAAAAAACCTGAGATAAGAAACTTGTAAAAAGGTCATTTTGGCTCACAGTTTTGCAGGTTCCACTACATGATTGGTTGGCCTCATTGCTTTGGGCCTGTGGTGAAGCAGCACATCATGGCAGGAGCTATAGTAGAGAAAAACTGCTGGCCTCATTCTAGGAAGCAAAAAAGAAGAAGGAGCTAGGGTCCCATAGTCCCTTTCAGGGCCATGCCCCTAAAGACCTAAGTACCTCTCAAAGGTCCTACCTCCCAAAGTCTCCACCTCCTCCTAATAATGCCACTCTGGGGAACAGGCCTTAAAACCATGGGCCTTTGGGGGACATTCAAGACCCAACGATAGCACTAGGTGCTGAAATTTGAGTGAATAATGCCAGGAGTTCACCCTCAAGAAACTGGCATTTTAATGGAGTAGAAACTATAAAAAAAATTCTGAATATACAGATCTGCCTAGACGCACTGCTATTAGAGAAAAGAAAAGGGAATGATAAATTCTACTAAGGGGCAAATCTTAGAAGCCTTCCAAAAGAACCACGGATGTGTCTTGTGACCTGTTCACTAAGCAGTCAAAATAGATGAGTCACTCATCAGTTAGCAAGGAGAATATTGGAACCATAGCACTGGCCAGAGAAAAGATTGAATTAGAGTTCATGCAGTTCCTGTTAAAATTCAGATGAATGGAAGTGGGTGCAACAAGGAGAGTCTAAGAGTGTGGAAGATGTGATCCCTTTACTCGTTTTGAAAATAGAACAGTCTGGTGCAGAACATATTTCTGCCTCCACACATCCCTCGATATCTTGGTCAAGAGCTGCAGGGGAGAAATGCACCTGGTCCCAAAGGGTCATTAAAAGGATCTCTGCAGAGAGCCCTGGGCTGAAGGTGCTCCTGCTTGGCCTCCCTCTCTTCTACCTCCTCCTCCCTTTCTCCTCCAGAGTTAAGGCTTCTGCTGAAGGGCTCTGATAGCAGATCAGTGTCCAGTCATCCCATGTATCCAAGAGACAGAGACATCTGCAGGTTTTGGCAGCGTTGAGGTGGAATTGAAGGGGGGGAAGGATACCATCACGTTGCCTCTTCTCTGTTGCTTCAGCTCTCACGCAGCAGAATTCAGTGGTGTGGATGATTCTGTGAGAGCGACTTTCTATCGGACACTTATTTGGCTTATTTGGTTCTGTTGGTAAATACTTGAACACACTCTCATCTTCATCCCCCACAGCTAGAACTGTCAGCTACGAGGAGCTAAAAATAAGAGGGACTCACAGGCATTTTAAACAAACACTGCCGTTTACAACAGAACCTCTCTTCCTTTATTCTAAGAATTCAACAAAAGTCCAGGCAGTGTTTTTTATTTTTTCCTCACAGTTCAGTATAACCTAGTTAAAAAAAGTGCCATGTTTTAATATCTGTAACCTAGAATTCTTATCCCAGCAAAACTATTTTGACTCCTTCTAGCCCAAGTGTGATAAACATCCCTGAAGGAGACTGATCATAGATACATCAGTACTTAATTTTAAATGTGAATCCCCCTAAGGAAATAGGTGTCTTCATTACCCAGTAAAATTCTTTCATCCCCTCAGTGATTTTCTCCCTGTCATGTAAGTCCTTAGGAAAAGTGAAAAGACAGCTGACATCATTTGGTCTTTGTAATGTCACTAGCTGACTGCTGAGCGATTTCCACACATCCCACCTTGTAAGGAGCATGGAGAGACATCATCTCCATTTCAATCTCCTTGAGGAGAAATCGGATAGAGGATCAAGAAACATCTCCAAGATCACATTGTTAAAGAAATGCCAATGGGGGAACTTGAGTCCTTGGCTGATCTTATTTTAAAGCTCTACTTCTAGATTTGTAAATTCTAATCTGCGCTTGACCCAAGGAAGAAATGGTAGACTTCCTTCCTCTAGCACTGGTTTTGTAGGAAAGGGTTAGTAATAAGATGACCCTCTACAACATATGAGATCAACATAAGAGAAGATCCCTTCAGCCAACACAATTGAGCACATGGTTCAGTTATAGATGCAGGTATGTTTTGGTGTAGGTTAGACTTACATTTCATAATAACGAGAATGAATTAGTATTTAGATTATAAATTATTTTATTTCATAACTTCTTCATTCTCACGAAATATGTCAAAATAAAACCATTGCCTCATCAGATGATTTAATATTGAACTTATGGATGACCTATAGTTCTTGGTATGTGTTCATGACTTCCCAGTGCTCCAGATTTTTTATATACCAGGGGATAATAACCTATGCCTGGCACCACCAAAACCCAGCAGGTAGACGTTGAATATCACCTTCTCTTATATATATATATATATATATATATATATATATATATATATATATTTGAGAGAGAGACAGAGAGAGAGAGAGAGAATTTTTAATATTTATTTTTTAGTTTTCGGCAGACACAACATCTTCGTTTGTATGCGGTGCTGAGGATCGAACCTGGGCCACACACATACCAGGTGAGCGCACTACCGCTTGAGCCACATCCCCAGGCCTAACCTTCTCTTAAATTTTAAGTTACCTTCCAATCAAGCAGTTGCACAATGGCCACATTCTTCATGTAAAAGGAGAAAGCATCCCAGCCTTTCTTAGCTCAGCTACTTCTCTGAGTTGGCCTAGAGACTTTCACATCTTTATTTCTCTTGGGATTTGCTAAGGCTTATTGTCAGAGCTTTGGAGATACAAAAAAGTAAACTCACCCTCCAAGTACTGACTCCATTAATATATCTTATTCATTTCTGACCTGTCTCTTGTCTGAAATATTTATTTTGATACCAGATTAGCCTTTTTCATAGGAACCAATCTAAAAGTAGGCCTTCTATCCATTTTAAGTTTGTCTTAAATCCTCTGATTTTCTTCCCAGGAATGCCTGAATAAATTTAACTATAAGTGGTCTTTTTTTTTCAGATCTAAATTTTATTGGTGTTCAAAATGTGTTAGCAGTGGAATGGTTTTTGCTGCAAGTAATAAACAACCTGGATACAAATAGATTTCAACTAAACAACTAATCATTATTTCACATAACAGGAGATCCCTGGACAAAGTAGGAATCAACTCTGGTTAACTCATGATACTGAGGATTAAGCACAAAAATCGGGAAGGGATAGAACTACATGGAGAATCAAGGATCACTCTGTCTTTCCTCAGCTATTTGTAGGTATGGTTCCATTTTCAGGCTGATAACAATTCTGGGTTTCTCATCATCACACAAGGAACCCTTCTTTTCTTAGGGTCTTTTTCTGGAGCCATGGAAGTGGTTCCAGGAAGTGACTGCAAACTTCTATCACATCTCATTGGTCATATACCCTTGCTTGAACTGCTTACCTGCAAAGGGAATGGATCCCAAATGATTGGCTTTGTCCAGTCACCTAGGTGGAATGAATGTTGGGGAATCAACCACATGCAGAGGATATCTTTCAAATATGCTATAGATAATGTTGCTTCTGCTGTACTAATTGGTCATATACATGGTATCATGACCTTAGGCTAATGCAAGCAAAAAAAAATATTTTACCATTTAATAAATTGAAAATGATTAGTTGCAAAACTATCAGATGTGTTGGTGAAATGTTCCTGCAATCTTTATAGGTCCTACTATGTATTGGATCTCTCTGATACAATGCCAAGAAATTATTCAAAGTTAAAATTGGAATGAATTGTATATATATATTTCATCCTTAGAGAACAAGAATGTCCCTTTTAATATTGTTTATAATATGATGGTAAGTGATACTTTCTACTGTTGCCTAATTTTAGCAGAGACCCCAGGGACTGAAAAAGAAAAATCACAGGGATCAGTCTGGCTATGCCGGACATACTAAGAGATGGTGAGACTGACTTTGCCAGCATTCATGCAACATCCACTTCCCAACACCGGAAGAATGAAGTAGCACTAGGTTTCTCTGATGAGCATTGTCACTAAGTGTACATTGCCTTCTCTTGCTATGGGTCAGCAGAGGTGAGTGTTAGTATAAGTGAGGGAGGTGGTAAAAGAGAGCTCAGCACATGCCCATCGATTGTTTAGAACATATGGAGACTGGTATACTACATTTGTATATTAAATTTGTAAAATTTATCTAGAAAGATATAATGAGGAGGGGCTGACAACCCACTCTAATACAGAGCAAGAGATTATTACAGTAGGAGGGAGGTACCCTTCTACCAAGTGCAAGAATGAGATATGTTTCCCACAATCACCAAAACCCATAGAAAGAAGGTGGTCTTACATCCTCTTAAAAGTGATCTGAGTAGAAAAAACACCAGGAAGGTAGGGTGTGATGGAAGTCAAAGGAAGAGAATGAACAGCAAGAACAAAGCTTCTTGGCTCCCAAATGAGGGTAGGTTGTGACGTAAACATTAATGGTAACTTTGGTAGTGAAGGAAGAAGCCAGGCCATGACAGGTTGCATTTTCAAGGTGATCAGTTGCAGGTTTGGTGGAAAGGAACTGAAGGAATTCCACCTTTATGCATTATTTATTGCTCCATAACAAGTCATCCCAATATTCAGCAGCTTAAAACATCACACATTATTTCATTGTATCTGTGTGTTGGGAATTTTAGCAAAATTATCTGAGTCTTCTGATTTAGAGCTTCTCAGAAGGTAATAATCAAGGTGTCAGTAAAGGGTAAAGGATCACATGAATACTTAGTTGGAAAGAAACCACCTTCAGGGACATGGGATTGTTGGCAGAATTCAGCTCCCAAAGGACTTAGACTGAGGGACCCTGTCCCCAGCTGGCTGTTGGCAAGAGCCTGCCATTACTGCCTTGCCATGTGGGCCTCAACTATGGCACTATATTAGTTTTATATTTTTTGAGTGACAAATTACTATAAATTTTTAAACTTGACAATACCCACTTATCTCCCACAGTTCTGTATAACAGAATCTAGAAGGGCTTGATATGGTTCTTTATTTAGGGTCTCATAAAGTTGAAGTTAAGATGTCAGTCATAGTTCTAGGAAGATGGCGGCGAGGGGAGTGCATTGCCGCCGTGTGCTGCTTCACTGTGTGGGAGTATGACAAGTCAGGACAGCTAAAGGCTATCTTGTTAGGAATTTCCAGCAATAGTGGGGTGCTCCGGAACCTGGAGGAAGGATTTTCATCGCACGAGGATAGGCTATGGGGACTCAAACGCGAGAGGTTTGTCACACGGAGGGTAACACTGCTTATTCAGCAAATCGCCCCGCGGCTAGAGTCTGCAGCACGCGCTGGGAAACGAGGAGATAGCGACGCAGGGATACAGCGCTGCAGTTTCTGCCAGCCACGCAAGCACTGTACTCAGGGCTGAATTCTGGGTTTGAGACGGGGGAAGGAAGCGGTCCATCTCGGTTCTCCACACCGGTCAGACCACAGAGGAGGCCAGCAGCCACCATGTTGGAAAGCTGATGTCACCATCCCTGTTTTCGACTGACCGCAGCTCATTCAGCCATAGAACAGGTAATTTCAGGCTGCCATTCGCCTGCGGCTTGCAGACAGATTGCTCGGGCTCAGTGCCTGGGTGCTTCTTAGAGCCTGCTCTTATCGGAGCGAGCACAGAGCGCGGGGCGGCCGAGTTCCGGCTCCCGGAACCGCCCTGGCCCAGGGCTGGGGAGCCTGCGGAGGCTGCTTCTTGGAGCCTGCTCTTATCGGAGCATACACCGAGCACGGAGCGGCCGAGTTCCGGCTCCCGGAACTGCCCTGGCCCAGGGCTAGGAGCCCACGGAAACTGTTTCTCGGTCCGGGTCCTGCTGAGGGCCGGTCAGGACTCACCCGTTGCTTTGGTTGCCCGGCAAGGGGAACGAAATGCTGCCATTCGCATAGGATACCAACATGGCAGAGATCTGATGTCAGCAGAAAGCGGCGGAGGAGAGAACTTCATCAATACCAGCGGTGACATAAGCAGTTGGTCTCCTGGTAGGGGGGGTGAGGCACAGTCACCCGAGTCTCCTCAATTTGTCGTTGAGCCAGAGGGGAGAAGCCGGGCCGCCGCCAGCGCCCGGAGCAGGCCCAGCGGCTCGCCAGCGTGGTGACCGCGTGACCCCAATTGGAGAGGGGGCGGAGCGGAGCCGCCACTCGCACCCGCAAGGTGGGCAGACCCGCGACCCAGTGGTACATGGGCGTGGTAGGAGGGGCAGGGCAGAGCCGCCGTTCGCGCTTGCAAGGTAAACAGACCTGTGACAGCCGGGCGGGTCAGGCCCAGTGGCCTGCCAGTGTGGTACACATGTCACCCCAACTGGAGTAGGGGCAGAGCAGATCCTTCTCCCACGCCCGGATCAGGCCCTGCCGGTGTGGTGGTCACGTGACCCCAATTGGAGTGGGGGCGGAGCGGAACCGCCACCCGTGCCCGCAGGGTGAGCAGACCAGTGATCAAACTGCAGATCAGACCCAGGGGTCCGCAGGCGTGGTAGGAGGGGCAGGGCAGATCCGCCGCCCGCGCCTCCAAGGTAGGCAGACCTACAACAGACCGGCGGATCAGGCCCAGGAGCCTGCCGGCGTGGTACAAACACCACCCTAATTGGAGTAGTGGCAGAGCAGAGTCGCCGCCCGTGCCAGGAACAGGCCCAGCGTCCTGCAGGCGGGGTAGTCACGACACCCCAATTGGAGTAGGGGCAGAGCAGAGCCTCCACCCGTGCCCGAAAGGTGGGCAGATCTGCGACCGACCAGCGGGACAGGCCCAGTGGCCTGCCGGTACGACAGACACGTCACCCCATTTGGAGTAGGGGCAGAGTAGAGCCGCCGCCCGCGCCTGCAGGGTAGGCAAACCTGCAACCGACCGGCGGATCAGGCCCGGTGGCCTGCCGGCGTGGTACACTCGTCACCCCAATTGGAGTAGGGGCAGAACAGAGCCGCCGCCAGCGCCCAGAACAGGCCCAGTGACCTGCCGGCGTGGTAGCCACGACACCCCAATTGGAATAAGGAGAGAGCAGAGCCGCCGCCCGCACCTGCAGGAAAGATACGCAAGCAGTATGAAAAGACAAGGAAAGAAAGGACCACAAGCAATGCAGGTCAACGCAACTTTAGAAGAGGTAACAGCTGCAGCAGATGGAATGTCAGATAAAGAATTCAGGATATACATGCTTCAGATGATCTGGAGTATCAAGGAAGACATTAAACAGCAAAATCAGACAATGAAAGATCACTTCGACAATGAATTACGCAAACAAATCCAGGAAGCAAAGGATCAACTATACAGGGAGATAGAGGTTATAAAAAACAAACAAACAGAAATCCTAGAAATGCAGGAAGCAATAAACCAACTTAAAAACTCAATGGAGAATACTACCAGCAGAGTAGAACACTTAGAAGATAGAACATCAGACAATGAAGACAAAGTATTTCAACTGGAAAAGAACATAGACAGCTCAGCAAGACTGTTAAGAAACCATGAGCAGAACATCCAAGAAATATGGGATAACATTAAGAGACCAAACTTAAGAGTCATTGGGATACAGGAAGGTACAGAGCTCCAAACCAAAGGAATGAGCAGTCTATTCAATGAAATAATACGAGAAAACTTCCCAGACTTGAAGAATGAGACAGAATCCCAAATCCTAGAAGCCTACAGGACGCCGAATGTGCAAAATCATAAGAGATCCACACCTAGACACATTATAATGAAGATGCCCAACATACAGAATAAGGAGAGAATTTTAAAAGCTACAAGAGAAAGGAAGCAGATTACATTTAGGGGTAAGCCAATCAGGATAACAGCTGATCTTTCAACACAGACTCTGAAAGCTAGAAGATCCTGGAATAACATATTTCAAACACTGAAAGAAAATGGGTTCCAACCAAGAATTGTGTATCCAGCGAAATTAAGCTTCAGGATGGAAGATGAAATTAAAACCTTCCACGATAAACAAAAGTTAAAAGAATTTGCAGCTAGAAAACCATCTCTTCAAAACATCCTCGGCAAAACATTACAGGAAGAGGAAATGGAAAATAACAATGAAAACCAACAGTGGGAGGTAGGACAGTAAAGGGGGGGGAAATAATCAAAGAGGAAAACAAACCATGTTTAGTAACAGAAATAAACAAATATGGCTGGAAGAACAACCCATATCTCAATAATAACCCTAAATGTTAATGGCTTAAACTCACCAATTAAGAGACACAGGCTAGTAGAATGGATCACAAAACAAGACCCAACAATATGCTGCCTACAGGAGACGCATTTGATAGGAAAAGACATACATAGGCTGAAGGTGAAAGGTTGGGAAAAATCATATCACTCATATGGACTTCGGAAACAAGCAGGAGTGTCCATACTCATATCAAATAAAATAGATTTCAAGCCAAAGTTAATCAAAAGGGATAAAGAGGGACACTACATACTGCTTAAGGGAACCATACACCAACAAGACATAACAATCATAAATATTTATGCCCCAAACAATGGTGCAGCTATGTTCGTCAAACAAACTCTTCTCAAGTTCAAGAGTCTAATAGACCACCATACCATAATCATGGGAGACTTCAACACACCTCTCTCGCCACTGGACAGATCTTCCAAACAAAAGTTGAATAAGGAAACTATAGAACTCAATAACACTATTAATAACCTAGACCTAATTGACATATATAGAGTATACCACCCAACATCAAGCAGTTACACTTTTTTCTCAGCAGCACATGGATCCTTCTCAAAAATAGATCATATATTATGTCACAGGGCAACTCTTAGACAATATAAAGGAGTAGAGATAATACCATGCATCTTATCTGATCATAATGGAATGAAACTGAAAATCAACGATAAAAGAAGGAAGGAAAAAGCATACATCACTTGGAGAATGAACAATAGGTTACTGAATGATCAATGGGTTATAGAAGACATCAAGGAGGAAATTAAAAAATTCTTAGAGATAAATGAAAACACAGACACAACATATCGGAATCTATGGGACACATTGAAAGCAGTTCTAAGAGGAAAATTCATTGCTTGGAGTTCATTCCTTAAAAAAAGAAAAAACCAACAAATAAATGATCTCATACTTCATCTCAAAATCCTAGAAAAAGAAGAGCAAAACAACAGCAAAAGAAGTAGAAGGCAAGAAATAATTAAAATCAGAGCTGAAATTAATGAAATCGAAACAAAAGAAACAATTGAAAAAATTGACAAAACTAAAAGTTGGTTCTTTGAAAAAATAAACAAAATCGACAGACCCTTAGCCATGCTAGCGAAGAGAAGAAGAGAGAGAACTCAAATTACTAGCATACGGGATGAAAAAGGCAATATCACAACAGACACTTCAGAAATACAGAAGATAATCAAAAACTATTTTGAATCCTTATACTCCAATAAATTAGAAGATAGTGAAGGCATAGATAAATTTCTTAAGTCATATGATCTGCCCAGATTGAGTCAGGAGGATATAGACAACCTAAACAGACCAATATCAATTGAGGAAATAGAAGAAACCATCAAAAGACTACCAACTAAGAAAAGCCCAGGACCGGATGGGTATACAGCAGAATTTTACAAAACCTTTAAAGAAGAACTAATACCAATACTTTTCAAGCTACTTCAGGAAATAGAAAAGGAGGGAGAACTTCCAAATTCATTCTATGAGGCCAACATCACCCTGATACCTAAACCAGACAAAGACACTTCAAAGAAAGAAAACTACAGACCAATATCTCTAATGAACCTAGATGCAAAAATCCTCAATAAAATTCTGGCGAATCGGATACAAAAACATATCAAAAAAATTGTGCACCATGATCAAGTAGGATTCATCCCTGGGATGCAAGGCTGGTTCAATATACGGAAATCAATAAATGTTATTCACCACATCAATAGACTTAAAAATAAGAACCATATGATCATCTCGATAGATGCGGAAAAAGCATTCGACAAAGTACAGCATCCCTTTATGTTCAAAACTCTAGAAAAACTAGGGATAACAGGAACATACCTCAATATTGTAAAAGCAATCTATGCTAAGCCTCAGGCTAGCATCATTCTGAATGGAGAAAAACTGAAGGCATTCCCTCTAAAATCTGGAACAAGACAGGGATGCCCTCTCTCTCCACTTCTGTTCAACATAGTTCTCGAAACACTGGCCAGAGCAATTAGACAGACGAAAGAAATTAAAGGCATCAAAATAGGAAAAGAAGAACTTAAATTATCACTATTTGCAGATGATATGATTCTATACCTAGCAGACCCAAAAGGCTCTACAAAGAAACTATTAGAGCTAATAAATGAATTCAGCAAAGTGGCAGGATATAAAATCAACACGCATAAATCAAAGGCATTCCTGTATATCAGCGACAAATCCTCTGAAATGGAAATGAGGACAACCACTCCATTCACAATATCTTCAAAAAAAATAAAATACTTGGGAATCAACCTAACAAAAGAGGTGAAAGACTTATACAATGAAAACTACAGAACCCTAAAGAGAGAAATAGAAGAAGATCTTAGAAGATGGAAAAATATACCCTGTTCATGGATAGGCAGAACTAACATCATCAAAATGGCGATATTACCAAAAGTTCTCTATAGGTTTAATGCAATGCCAATCAAAATCCCAACGGCATTTCTTGTAGAAATAGAGAAAGCAATCATGAAATTCATATGGAAAAATAAAAGACCCAGAATAGCAAAAACAATGCTAAGCAGGAAGTGTGAATCAGGCGGTATAGCGATACCAGACTTCAAACTATACTACAGAGCAATAGTAACAAAAACAGCATGGTACTGGTACCAAAACAGGCGGGTGGACCAATGGTACAGAATAGAGGACACAGAAACCAATCCACAAAACTACAACTATCTTATATTTGATAAAGGGGCTAAAAGCATGCAATGGAGGAAGGATAGCATCTTCAACAAATGGTGCTGGGAAAACTGGAAATCCATATGCAACAAAATGAAACTGAATCCCTTTCTCTCGCCATGCACAAAAGTGAATTCAAAATGGATCAAGGAGCTTGATATCAAATCAGAGACACGCCGTCTGATAGAAGAAAAAGTTGGCTACGATCTACATACTGTGGGGTCGGGCTCCAAATTCCTCAATAGGACACCCATAGCACAAAAGTTAATAACTAGAATCAACAAATGGGACTTACTCAAACTAAAAAGTTTTTTCTCAGCAAAAGAAACAATAAGAGAGGTAAATAGGGAGCCTACACCCTGGGAACAAATCTTTACTCCTCACACTTCAGATAGAGCCCTAATATCCAGAGTATACAAAGAACTCAAAAAATTAGACAATAAGAGAACAAACAACCCAATCAACAAATGGGCCAAGGACCTGAACAGACACTTCTCAGAGGAGGACATACAGTCAATCAACAAGTACATGAAAAAATGCTCACCATCTCTAGCTGTCAGAGAAATGCAAATCAAAACCACCCTAAGATACCATCTCACTCCAGTAAGATTGGCAGCCATTAGGAAGTCAAACAACAACAAGTGCTGGCGAGGATGTGGGGAAAAGGGTACACTTGTACATTGCTGGTGGGACTGCAGATTGGTGCAGCCAATTTGGAAAGCAGTATGGAGATTTCTTGGAAAGCTGGGAATGGAGCCACCATTTGACCCAGCTATTCCCCTTCTTGGTCTATTCCCTAAAGACCTAAAAAGAGCATGCTACAGGGACACTGCTACATCGATGTTCATAGCAGCACAGTTCACAATAGCAAGACTGTGGAACCAACCTAGATGCCCTTCAATAGACGAATGGATAAAAAAAATGTGGCATTTATACACAATGGAGTATTACTCTGCATTAAAAAATGACAAAATCATAGAATTTACAGGGAAATGGATGGCATTAGAGCAGATTATGCTAAGTGAAGCTAGCCAATCCCTAAAAAACAAATGCCAAATGTCTTCTTTGATATAAGGAGAGTAACTAAGATCAGAGTAGGGACGAAGAGCAGGAGAAGAAGATTAACATTTAACAGGGATGAGAGGTGGGAGGGAAAGGGAGAGAGAATGGAAATTGCATGGAAATGGAAGGAGACCCTCAGGGTTATACAGTGGAGGGGGTAGAGAGAGAGGAGGGGAGGGGAGGGGAGAGGTGGGGAGGGGGGAGGGGGGAGGATGGGAAAGGCAGCGGAGCACAACAGACACTAGGATGGCAATATGTAAATCAATGGATGTGTAACTGATGTGATTCTGCAATCTGTGTATGGGGTGAAGGTGGGAGTTCATAACCCACTTGAATCAAAGTGTGGAATATGATATGTCAAGAAATTTGTAATGTTTTGAACAACCAACAATAAAAAATTAGAAAAAAGAAAAATATAATAAAGATGACTTACTAGAATAATTGAATTTAAAAGACTATAAAAAAAAAGATGTCAGTCATGTTTAGCCCTTGTTTGCAGTATATGGAAAAAATCCACTTTTAAATTCATTCAGGTTGTTGAAAGAATCTAGCTCCTGTAGCCATGGTACTGAGGTCTCTGTTTCCTTGCTGACTGTCAGCTGAGGGCTGATCTTTTCTTTTGGAAGTGGCCCTTATTCCTTATCAACTGATCCCCTCTATCTGCAAATCCAGCAGTAAAATGTTGAATCCTGTTTATGCCTCTAATCTCTCTAGAATTATCCCATTTTGCCTCCAGCCAGACTCACATGATTAAAGTGGGCCCACCTAGATAATCCCTCTGAAATTCAACTGTGCAATTTGACACTACACAGTCATGACCATGATAATGTCAGATTCATAGATTCTGGGGACCAGGTTAGAAATGCTGTGTGTATCCAGAAGTTTGATTCATCAAAATGTAATAGCCAAGAAAGCAACACAGCCTGCCAGCAAGAAGCAAGTCACAGTCATGTGTGAGTGAACTAATCATGGAAGTGATATCCATTACCTCCACAGAATGCTATGGGGAGATGCAATTCATTAGACCAGCCCATACTCACTGGGTGAGGACCACCAGGAGGTGTGAATAGCAGGAGGTAAGATCATTGGGTCCATCCTACCATGATCTGCCTGTCAGACCTTGCAGTGTTCCCCTTTTCTCTGTAAAGTAGGAGGCTGAGAGTGAGCAGGGATTGCTGTGGCCAGATGTTTGGAAAGAATGACGAAATGTTTGAATAGTCAGTGTGGGAAATAAGGAAGCACTCAAATCGGGGAAGCATAGAGAGATTCCTGGACCATACTGTGAGATAACTGGAAGTAAGACCTAGGAATTTAGCTTATTATCAGACTTACAAAAAGCTTTCAGTTTTTAAAAAATCTATCTATTTGGTGTAACATAGATACAGGAAGACATGTCTAGATTCATGAACTCTGACTAATTTAGTTAGAGCAAATATATGATTCTTTGCAAGGCAATCTGATGACATCCATAACCCCAAGGAGATTTCCTATCCAAAGTTGCACAAATTTATGCTCATGTACCTGTTTATTATAGGGGACAATAACCAAAAAAGTTAGTCATTAGGACAGTATAATTAAAACAAAGCAAAATTGGATAAATGCTTAATATTGGGAAAAAATGAGCTAAAGTTGATTTGGTACCTGTTTTATCTGATTTCAAAATTTTTTTTAGGATTCCCTCATCTTGCACAATTTGAACAATTATACATAGAATGAATCTACTGAAAGAACATAGCATTCAATAAGCAGATAAAAAGTAGATAATTTTAGAATTCTGATGGATATTACTGGGCAGAAAAATATCATTCTGACCTTAGACAAGTTACTTAACCTCTCTGGGCCTTAGTTTCTTTGTTTGGAAAATTGGAATAATATTCTGTCTTTCAAAGTGTCATAAGTGCTAAATGAGACAACATATGGAATTATAGAATAAATAATATATGGTATCTATTAATATATGGAATTTATTTATTCATGTATTTATTATATGTATTGTTAATACATATATTTATAAATGTATTTTTCTATTTTTTGTTCAATTTACTATTGTTAATTCAAGTGTTGCCATTCTAACCTAACTTATTCTAAACCAAATCAATGCCCAAGGTCTGTTCTGAGATTATGAAGGCACTTGAAGTCAAATTTTGGACTTTTCTCTTGTTGTGAAGGAAGTCTAAAAACAAATGCAAACTCCTTTCAATAACAGACACTTTATCTTAATTTTCTGTTCATTCAAACAACTGATTTATAATCACTGTGTTCTAATGTTGGCAAAGAACCCAATTATTTCTCTAATGGAATTGACCTATAAATTTTCATACTTCAAAAGCCTTAGTAAATAAATATTAATCAGAGAATCTCACAAAAACTGTGAATGAAAAATATACATATGAGTGTAACCAAGAAAGAAGTGAATGTAATTAGGCTGCTACTTGATTTTGATATTGGAGAACGAAGAAAGGAAACCACTAATTTCATGATAACTGGGAATCTACTTGTTGCCAAAACACAATGGATCTTTTGTTGTAGACTCAAAAAACATGTAAGATATTAATTGAATTTTAATTATATTGGCCTTTGCAGTGACCCTTTTCATTCACATAATACTTGAGTTTTGCAGTACAATTAAATAGAAATTGGAAAAGGAATGAAATACATTTCAGTATAAATCTGCTGTCTTTAACAGAATGATTTTTCATTGACCATCAAGAATACAAATATATACATCAAGAATATACACATACTTACTACTTTATTTAAACTACTTTAAATGATACAAATAAAAATAAAACTACTTTAAATGATACAAATAAAAAAATGATGCAAAATAAAAGCTGGAGTGATCATTTAAAATTTCTAATTACTTTCAATAGCTTGTTCCACCTGCCTCATAAGCAACACAACTATAATTCAATTCTCACAAAATTATTTATTTGGAGTTATTAAATCTTTAGATATAATATATAACTAACAATGCCAAGACTAAAAATCAAACCCACAACCACATGTCCATGCACACATGTACATACACACACACACACACACACACACACACAATGCCCCTTAGCTATATTATGTACATTTTTATTGACTATATATTGTTCATTCATTAATTTCATGCATTCACATCATGATGGCAGGCATTGACCTATGACCCATTAAATACCATATTAAATGATAAATAGTTGCTGTTCAGAATGTACCACAGGCAATTGTAATACCCTGTCCTAAATGTTCCCCAAAGTAGAAGGCATCATGGGATCATATAGGAAGATCAGATTCTATTCCCTCCTGCCATCCAACAGATCACTTTCCACCTAGGTAACATTGACCATGTGGAGACCAAAAAAATGAAAGATTTGATACGTAGATATAGATATTCCTAAGAAAGTTAGTCCATGAGTCCTACGGCCTATGGGCTTTAGTCTTCACTGAATTGTTACATTTTTTGAATATAATATTTTTAAATTATGAAAATTTTCTCTCAGATATCTAATTTACTGTGGAAATAGCCAGTTTCATCCATATCTTACCATTCAATTGCTTTTTAAAGTATAGCATGGTTATAATTATATCAATAAGTATAAGCATAAAACATACCTGAAAGAAATTATATTAGATCTGTTGAACAATTGCTGTTTTGGTGTTGAAAGGAGGGAGATTATCACTTTGTACATTATGAATTTTTGTATATTTAAAATTTTAAATATACACGTGTTATATCCAAGATCAGAAAATAATGATAAGTATATTCCTTTTTTCCCCCAGGACCTCAAGACCTTTTCTAGCTACCACTCTTCTGTTTTGCTTCTGAGCGAAACTTATTTAAAGATTATTTTATACTCCCTCTCAATTTTTCATCTCTCATTCCTTCCATAAGCTAAAGTCTGTTTTCCCTACCCTAGGTTCCCTCACCAAGGTGAGAACACAGAATCTCACCTTTACTTTTGATGTAAAATCAAATGGACACTTTCAAGCTTATCTTACTCTCCTTTCTTGAGCCACTATCATTTTACTTTTACTTTTTTTAAAAAATTTGGTACCAGAGATTAAACTCAGGGCACTCAACCACTCATCCACATCCCATGCCCTATTTTGTATTTTATTTAGAGACAGGATCTCACCAAGTTGCTTAGTACCTCCCCATTGCTGAGGCTGGCTTTGAACTCGAGATCCTCCTGTCTCAGCCTCCCAATCCACTGGGATTACAGGTGTGCACACTGGTACCCCAGCTCCTCCTTTTCTTCTTTATATCTGATTTTCAGAAACAGTAAAAAATGGACCTTGCTTACCCAATACATTCCCAGTTTTGTTTTAGAGCCTATGCTGTCTGGTATTAGTAGGATAGCCACTCCGTCTCTCAGGGTGTTGTTCACAGAATACCCTTTTCCTCCATCCTTCCACTTTCAACTTGTGTATATCTTTGAACTTAAATTCTGTCTTCTGTAGACAGCAGACAGTTGGATCATGAGTTTTAAAATCCAGTCTGAGATTTTCTTTTAATTGGCTTGTTTAATTATCTTGCTTTTAATGTAATTGTTTTTTTATTGGTTGTTCAAAACATTACAAAGCTCATGATATATCATCTTTCATACATTTGACTCAAGTGGGTTATGAACTCCCATTTTTACTCCAAATACAAATTGCAGAATCACATCAGTTACACACTCACATTTTTACATAATGGCATATTAGTGACTGTTGTATTCTGCTACCTTTCCTATCCCCTACTATCCCCGCTCCCCTCCCCTCCCATCTTCCCTCTCTACCTCATCTGCTGTTGTTCAATTCTCTCCCTTGTCCCCCCCCTTTCCCCTCACAACCTCTTATGTGTAATTTTGTGTAACATTGAGGGTCTCCTACCATTTCCATATGATTTCCCTTCTCTCTCCCTTTCTCTCCCCCCACTCGACACTGTTTAATGTTAATCTTTTCCTCATGCTCTTACTCCCTGTTCTGTTCTTAGTTGCTCTCCTTATATCAAAGAAGACATTTGGCATTTGTTTTTTAAGGATTGGCTATCTTCGCTTAGCATAATCTGCTCTAATGCCATCCATTTCCCTGCAAATTCTATGATTTTGTCATTTTTTAGTGCTGTGTAATACTCCATTGTTTATAAATGCCACATTTTTTTTTTATCCATTCATCTATTGAAGGGCATCTAGGTTGGTTCCACAGTCTAGCTATTGTGAATTGTGCCGCTATGATCATTGATGTGGCAGTATCCCTATAGTATGCTCTTTTAAGGTCCTCAGGGAATAGACCGAGAAGGGCGATAGCTGGGTCAAATGGTGGTTCCATTCCCAGCTTTCCTAGGAATCTCCATACTGCTTTCCATATTGGCCGCACCAGTTTGCAGTTCCACCAGCAATGTACAAGTGTACCCTTTTCCCCACATCCTCGCCAGCACTTATTGTTGCTTGACTTCATAATGGCTGCCAATCTTACTGGAGTGAGATGGTATCTTAGGGTGGTTTTGATTTGCATTTCTCTGACTGCTAGAGATGGTGAGCATTTTTTCATGTACTTATTGATAGATTGTATGTCCTCCTCTGAGAAGTGTCTGTTCAGGTCCTTCGCCCATTTGTTGATAGGGTTGTTTGTTATCTTGTTGTTTAATTTTTTGAGTTCTTTGTATATTCTGGATATTAGGGCTCTATCTGAAGTGTGAGGAGTAAAGATTTGTTCCCAGGATGTAGGTTCCCTATTTACCTCTCTTATTGTTTCTCTTGCTGAGAAAAAACTTTTTAGTTTGAGTAAGTCCCATTTGTTGATTCTAGTTATTAACTTTTGTGCTATGGGCGTCCTATTAAGGAATTTGGAGCCCGACCCCACAATGTGTAGATTGAAGCCAACTTTTTCTTCTATCAGGTGCAGAGTCTCTGATTTGATATCTAGGTCCTTGATCCATTTTGAATTTACTTTTGTGCATGGCGAGAGAAAGGGGTTCAGCTTCATTTTGTTGCATATGGATTTCCAGTTTTCCCAGCACCATTTGTTGAAGATGCTATCCTTTCTCCATTGCATGCTTTTAGCGCCTTTATCAAATATAAGAAAGTTGTAATTTTGTGGATTGGTCTCTGTGTCCTCTATTCTGTACCATTGGTCCACCTGCCTGTTTTGGTACCAGTACCATGCTGTTTTTGTTACTATTGCTCTGTAGTACAGTTTGAAATCTGGTATCGCTATACCTCCCGATTCACACTTCCTGCTTAGAATTGCTTTTGCTATTCTGGGTCTTTTGTTTTTCCATATGAATTTCATGATAGCTTTATCTATTTCTACCAGAAATGCCGTTGGGATTTTGATTGGCATTGCGTTGAACCTGTAGAGAACTTTGGGTAATATCGCCATTTTGATGATGTTGGTTCTGCCTATCCATGAACAGGGTACATTTTTCCATCTTCTAAGATCTTCTTCTATCTCTCTCTTTAGGGTTCTGTAGTTTTCATTGTATAAATCTTTCACCTCTTTTGTTAGGTTGATTCCCAAGTATTTTATTTTTTTTGAGGATATTGTGAATGGGGTGGTTTTCCTCATTTCCATTTCAGAAGTTTTGTTACTGATATACAGGAATGCCTTTGATTTATGCGTGTTGATTTTATATCCTGCCACTTTGCTGAATTCATTTATCAGTTCTAGTAGTTTCTTTGTAGACCCTTTTGGGTCTTCTAAGTATAGGATCATATCGTCCGCAAATAGTGATATTTTAAGTTCTTCTTTTCCTATTTTTATGCCTTTAATTTCTTTTGTCTGTCTAATTGCTCTGGCTAGTATTTCAAGGACTAAATTAAATAGAAGTGGTGAGAGAGGGCATCCCTGTCTTGTTCCAGATTTTAGCGGGAATGCCTTCAGTTTTTCTCCATTTAGAATGATGCTAGCCTGAGGCTTAGCATATATAGCTTTTACAATGTTGAGGTAAGTTCCTGTTATCCCCAGTTTTTCTAGTGTTTTGAACATAAAAGGATGCTGTACTTTGTCGAATGCTTTTTCTGCATCTATCGAGACGATCATATGGTTCTTATCTTTAAGTCTATTGATGTGGTGAATAATATTTATTGATTTCCGTATATTGAACCAACCTTGCATCCCAGGGATGAATCCTACTTGATCATGGTGCACAATTTTTTTGATATGCTTTTGTATTCGATTCGCCAGGATTTTATTGAGAATTTTTGCATCTATGTTCATTAGAGATATTGGTCTGTAGTTTTCTTTCTTTGAAGTGTCTTTGTCTGGTTTCGGGATCAGGGTGATGTTGGCCTCATAGAATGAATTTGGAAGAGCTCCTTCTTTTTCTATTTCTTGAAATAGCTTGAAAAGTATTGGTATTAATTCTTCTTTGAAGGTTTTGTAAAACTCCGCTGTATACCCATCTGGTCCAGGGCTTTTTTTGGTTGGTAGTCTTTTGATGGCTTCTTCTATTTCTTCCTTTGTTATTGGTCTGTTTAAATTGTGTGTGTCTTCCTGACTCAATCTGGGCAGCTCATATGACTTAAGAAATTTATCGATGTCTTCACTGTCTTCTATTTTATTAGAATATAGGGTTTCAAAATACTTTCTAATTATCTTCTGTATTTCTGTAGTGTCTGTTGTGATATTGCCTTTTTCATCCCGTATGTTAGTGATTTGAGTTTTCTCTCTTCTTCTCTTCGTTAGCATGGCTAAGGGTCTGTCGATCTTATTTATTTTTTCAAAGAACCAACTTTTAGTTTTATCAATTTTTTCAATGGTTTTTTTTGTTTCAATTTCGTTGATTTCCGCTCTGATTTTAATTATTTCTTGTCTTCTGCTATATTTGCTGTTGTTTTGCTCTTCCTTTTCTAGGGTTTTGAGATGTAGTGTGAGTTCGTTTATTTGTTGGTTTTTTCTTTTTTTGAGGAATGAACTCCAGGAAATGAATTTCCCTCTTAAAACTGCTTTCATTGTGTCCCATAGATTCCGGTATGTTGTGTCTGAATTGTCGTTTATCTCTAAGAATTTTTTGATTTCCTCCTTTATGTCTTCTGTAACCCATTGATCATTCAGTAACATATTGTTTATTTTCCATGTGATGCAGGATTTTTCCTTCCTTCTTTTTTCATTGATTTCCAGTTTCATTCCATTATGATCAGATATGGTGCATGGTATTATCTCCACTCCTTTATATTTACTAAGAGTTGCCCTATGGCATAATATATGATCTATCTTTGAGTACGATCCATGTGCTGCTGAGAAGAACGTGTATCCACTTGATGATGGTTGATATATTCTATATATGTCGGTTAAGTCTAGGTTATTGATTGTGTCATTGAGTTCTATAGTTTCTTTATTCAGCTTTTGTCTGGAGGATCTGTCTAATGGCGAGAGCGGTGTGTTGAAGTCACCCATAATTATTGTGTTGTGGTCTATTTGACTCTTGAACTTGAGGAGAGTTTGTTTTATGAACGTTGCAGCACCATTGTTTGGTGCATACAAATTGATAATTGTTATGTCTTGTTGGTGGATGGTTCCTTTTAACAGTATATAGTGTCCTTCTTTATCCCTTTTGATTAACTTAGGTTTGAAGTTGATTTTATTCGATATGAGTATGGCCACTCCTGCTTGCTTCCGAGGGCCATGTGAGTGGTATGATTTTTCCCAACCTTTCACCTTCAGCCTGTGTATGTCTTTTCCTATCATATGAGTCTCCTGAAGGCAGCATATTGTTGGATTTGTTTTTTTGATCCAGGTTACCAGCCTGTGTCTCTTGATTGGTGAGTTTAGTCCATTAACATTTAAGGTTACAATTGAAATATGATTTGTACTTCCAGTCATGTTTATTTATTTATTTATTTTAGTTTGGCTAGTTTTTACTTTTTGGTTATTTTCCTCCCCCTTTACTGAGATACCTCCCGCTGTTAGTTTGGGGCGCTATTTTTCAATTCCTCTTCTTGTAGTATTTTGCTCAAAATGCTTTGCAGTGCTGGTTTTCTGGCTGCGAATTCTTTTAGCTTTTGTTTATCGTGAAAGATTTTAATTTCATTGTCAAATCTGAAGCTTAATTTTGCTGGATACAGTATTCTTGGTTGGAATCCATTATTTTTCAGCGTTTGAAATACATTGTTCCAGGATCTTCTCGCTTTCAAAGTCTGTGATGAAAAATCAGTCATTAACCTAATTGGTTTACCCCTGAATGTAATCTGCCTCCTTTCTCTCGTAGCTTTTAATATTCTCTCCTTGTTCTGTATGTTGGCTATCTTCATAATTATATGTCTTGGAGTTGGTCTATTACGGTTTTGAATGTTTGGGGTCCTGTAGGCTTCCAGGATTTGGCAATCCATTCCATCTTTCATCTCTGGGAAGTTTTCTAGAATTATTTCATTTAATATGTTGTCCATTCCTTTGGTTTGAATCTCTGTGCCTTCTTCTATCCCAATGACTCTCAAATTTGGTTTTTTTTATGACATCCCATATCTCTTGAATAGATTGCTCGTGGGATTTAAGCATCTTTTCTGTGTTGACTATATTCTTTTCAAGTTGATAAACTTTGTCTTCATTATCTGATGTTCTGACTTCTACTTGATCTAGTCTATTTGTAATATTCTCGTTTGAGTTTTTAATTTGGTTTATAGTTTCCTGCATTTCTAGGATTACTGTTTGATTTTTTTTTAAGATCTCTATCTCCTGGTAAAGCTCGTTCTTTGCCATTTGAATTTGTTTGTTTAATTCATTTTCAAAATATACTTTTATTGCTTGGACTTGCTGCCTCATGTCTTCTCTAATATTCCTTTCCATCTGAGTTAGGTATGCCTTGAGTTCTTTCCCTATCCCTGTTTCTGATGCTTCTAGGTCCTCCTGTAGAATTAAGTTGTCCTGCATTGTTTGTACTCCTTTTTTCCCTTGTTTTTTCATGATGTTCACGTTACTTTCCAGCTCTATTTGATTGATGTGTTTCTGCTCTCTTCTATAGATTTGTTTTGGTTTTGTATATCTCTGTTGTCTCTCCTTTGTGTTGGTAGACTATGCCTGCTAAAGTGGATTCCGCTGGGAAGGAATTCCGACGGCCAAGCTCCAGTGACGTCACCTCTCTGCTCTGGCGGGCCCCAGGCTCCTTGCCGGGGTGTCCGAATGGGGAGGTGGGACTGGACCGTCTCTGGTTGGTTTCAGCTCCCGGTCACCGGCGGGCGGGCGGTCTCCAGCCGCCCAGTCGCGCGGGCAGCCGGCGGGTGATCAGTCGCCAGCGGGCGGGCAATCTCTAGCCGCCCAGTCGCACAGTCGGTCGCCGGCGGACGGGCAGTCTCCAGCTGCCCAGTCACTCAGGCATCGGGTGGGCTGTCACCGGCAGGCGGGCGATCTCTAGCCTCCCAGTTGCGCGGTCGGTCGCCGGGGGGTGTGCGGTCTCCAGCCGCCCAGTCGCAAGAGCCTGGCCTCTAGTCCCCTGGTTTCTCCTGCTAGTCCTGGCTTCTCCTGCTAGACCAGTCTTCCCCTGAGTGATGCCTCTCGGCAGTTCAAACTGTACTCTGAGCCTGCAGTTTGCTGGGTGTGGAGGGTGGCTATTGGGAACCCCAGCACTCTATTGTTTTGATTTTTCCCGCTTGCCCCTCCCCCAGCGCTGGCAAGATAGGTTTCGTTTTCGCCACTGATAGGAGGGGGAGTTGGAGGTCAGATGTCTCTAGCTTTCCCCGCGTCTTTATGCAGGCTCATTCTGATAATCCCTCCCCTGGAAAGCCTAGGAGAGATTTTATGCAAATTCCCTGCTGTATGGGAGATGGGTTGAGTAACACACACCTGTTTTATTGTTGCAATCTGTAGGAGACTGGCGGTGGTTACGTCAGCTCTCCAAGATGGTGGCCGCTGGCTTCCTTGGTGGAGTTTCCGTTGTGGGGGATAGAACTGGACCGTTTCCTTCCCCGCCTGAAATCCCGAACTCAGCCCGGGGCTCAGTGAGGGCACAGCCGGCAGGATTCCACAGAATCCATAGCAACGATTCTCTCTGCTTGCTGGTCGCTTCTCGGCAGCGCCCCCCGTCTGTAGCCGTGGGGCAGGCCACGTTGATCAGTCAACCTAATGTAATTGTTAATATGCTTGAATTTACTTCTGCCATCTTCCATTTATGGTCAATGTGTCTTTTATTCTTCTGTTCCTCCTTTACTGCTATCTTTTCTATCAGGTGGATACCCACCTGATTCTAGCATAACATTTTAATTCCCTTGTTAATTTTTAGTTTTTTTGAAATATGTTTAAGAATTACTGTAGGCTTATGATACATACATCATGACTCATTCCATTCCACTGCTCAGATTCACACTAACTAAATCTGAGCAAAATACAGAAACTGTACTTCCATGTAGCTCCATCTCTCCCCCTTTTCTGTGCTATTATTGTTATATATAAATGTCTACGTATTTTAAAAAACACAAAATAAGTTTATTTTCCAACTTGTGTTTTAAAGAAGCTGAGAGGGAAAAAAAAGGAGAACAAGTATAAATTTATAGTTTGCAATATTAATCCTTAAATATAATATTTCTTTTTCTCTTCATTTCTTCTTGTGGATTTACCATTTGATGTTATTTCCTTATTTTACAGCAGTTTTGTTCTTACCTGATTCCTTCATACTGCTATTGCCTAATGTATTACATTTCTTTGTTTTATAAGCCCAGCAGTACAATGTACATATATGTTGATGCACACGTTCTATGCAATTTATTTAAACATCAATCAAGAGAAGAATGATAAAATGTGCAATTGTGCCATCTTTTATAATTACCTACCTAATTACCTTTATTGTCTCTCCTAAGTTTTCCTCATGGATTCCAATTGCTGTCCTAATATTTGCTTTTGGCCAGGGGAACATCAGTATTTCTCATAAGACAGATTTGCTAGCAACAAAGTGTCTCAGATTTTATCTGGGAATGCTTTTCTTTGCCTTTTATTTTGAAGATTAGTTTTGCTGACTACAAGATTCATGGTTGAAAGTTTGATGGTTTTGTCTTTTAGACTCTAAACATTTTGTATATAGAATCCTGCTGCTTTTTGGTTTCCATTGCTTCCAAGTAGTCAGTTGTTAATCTCATGGGGGTTCTTTTGCATATTATAATTTTTCTTCTTACTGCTTTAAGGTTTTCTCTTTCCACATTTATACTATAGTAGGAATGTGATTTGCTTTGTATTTATTCTACTTTGACTTTCATAGATGTGTAGATTAATATTCTCCAACAAATTTGAAGAGTTTTCAGTTATGTCTTCTAATATTTTTTCCTGCCTTTCTCTTTCCTTTCTTTTAGATCTCTCATTATGTACATATTGGTGTGCTTAAAGGTACCCCACATTTTTCTGAAGCTCTGCATATTTTCCTTCATTCTTTATTCTCTCTGCTCTTTAGATTGAAAAATATCTATTAATCTATTTCAAGGTCCCTGATTCTTTTTTAAACCAGCTCAAATCTACTAGTAAGCCCTTCCTCTGAGTTTCACATTTTGATTAATGTACTTTTCAACTCCAGAATTTCTATTTGATTACTTTTAATAATTTGTATCTTTTGATATTCTATTTGATGAGATTGTCATCGTAGCTTCTTTCATTCTTTAGACATGGTTTCCTTTAGTTCTTTTTTAAAATTTTAATTTGTTATCTATGACAACAAAATGCATTACAATTCATATTACACATATAAGCACAACTTTTCATATCTCTGGCTGTACACAAAATAGAGTCATATACTTCGTGTCTTCATACATGTACTTAGGGTAACAATGACCATCACATTCCATCATTTTTCCTACTCCTATGTCCCCTCTTTCCTCTTCCTCCCCTTTTCCCCTTTGCCCTATCTAGAGTTCATTTAATCCTCCCATCCCTGCACTCCCCCTGCCCCACTGCAGCATATTATGAATCATCATTCTTAAATCAGAGAAATTATTCGGCATTTGTTTTTTTGGAATTGGCTAATTTCACTAAGCATCATATTCTCCAGCTCCATCCATTTACATGCAAATGCCATGATTTTATTCTCTTTTAATGCTGAGTAATATTCCATTGTGTATATATACCACATTTTCTTTATCTGTTCATCGACTGAAGGGCATCTAGCTTGGTTCCACAGTTTAGCTATTGTGAATTGTGCTGCTATAAACATTGATGTGGCTGTGTCCCTATATTATGCTGTGTTGAAGTCCATTGGGACTTCATTGCGCGGTCGGTCGCCGGGGGGTGTGCGGTCTCCAGCCGCCCGGTCGCGAGAGCCTGGCCTCTAGTCCCCTGGTTTCTATCCCAAGGAGTGGGATAACTGGGTCAAATGGTGGTCCATTCCAAGTTTTCCAAGGATTCTCCATACTGCTTTACATATTGGCTGTACTGATTTGTAGACCCACCAGCAATGTACGAGTGTGCCTTTTTCCCCACATTCTTGCAAACACTTATTGTTGTTTGTATTCTTAAAAGCTACCATTCTGACTGGAATGAGATGAAATCTTATCTCTCACTGTGCACAAAACTCAACTCAAAGTGGATCAAGGACCTAGGAATTAAATCAGAGTCACTGTGTCTATTAGAAGAAAAAGTAGGCCCAAATCTCCATCATGTTGGATTAGGCCCAAACTTCCTTGATAAGACTTCTATAGTGCAAGAATTAAAATTAAGAATCAATAAATGGAATGGATTCAAACTTAAAAGCTTCCTCTGAGCAAAAGAAACTATCAGTGAGGTGAATAGAGAGCCTACTAATTGGGAACAAATTCTTATCACACGCACGTCAGACAGACCACTAATCTCTAAAATATATAAAGAACTAAAAAATTTTAACACCAAATAAAAAAAAAAACAAATAACCCAATCAATAAATTGGCCAAGGAACTGAACAGACACTTCTCAGAAGAAGATATACAATCAATCAACAAATATATGAAAAAAATGTTCAACATCTCTAGCAATTAGTGAAATGCAAATCAAAACTACTCTAAGATTTCATCTCCTTTAGTTCTTTGAATATATTTTTGAGGGCTGATTTGAAGTCTCTGTTAAATTCAACACCTAGACCCTTTCAAAAGAAATTTTTATTGCCTGCTTTTTAAAAAAAAATGTATAAGTTTTGCTTTCCTGTGTCTTTGTCTGATAATGCTTCTTTGGAAAATGGGTATTTTAGATTTTATTTTATAACAAGTCTACATGTTGCTTATACCTCCAGACATAATTTAAGTCCTATAAATTATTTACCAAATAATGTGAATAATAAGCACTAATTCATCTTATTAGTTTTAAAAATCTCTCCCTCTCCCTTTTTTCTATTTTCTTAGATATAGCACAATGTCAAAAACATAACAGGAATCCAATATTAATTGTGCAGAAATAAATTCTTCGTAATGGATAGAAGGTAGGGAAGCTCTGGTGGAGTTGCAATAGTCAGCAGAGCCAGAGAACCCAAATGGGATTCCCATGAAGATAGCTCATAGAGTTCTTTTCTGGGGTTTTGCCCCATTATGTGATCTCAATTTAACAGCCTGTTACAACTTTGTCACATTTTCTGCTCAAAATCCCTGAGTGGCATCTTATTACACACACAATAAAATGCTCATTGAGTCTCTGCCTCATATCCTTCTACTCTCCTTCGACCTCTTTCTGCCTTCACCCCACTAGCCTCTTTCCAAGGTATTCTTCAGCCTCACTCATTTGCATGGTGGGTTCTCTACTAAAATCACGTGGTTCTCGCTTTCATTTCCCTCCTGTCTTGCATCAAATGTCACTCTGTCTGCCCCATTCCTTATCCTCCATTCCTACCTTTTCTCCTTAGCATTTATCACTATCTGATATATTATGTAACTTGCATTTTTACCTTACTTATTTTCTTCCTCCCTCACTAGACTAAGAATTATGTGAGGGCAGGGTTTCTTCTATTCCTGCTGTATCCCCTGTTTGTAGAAGAGTAACTGGCACATAGTCAACACTCCAAAATCATGTGTATAATGTATGACTAAACAAACATAGCGTTATGCATGGTTAATAGATAATAGTTCACTCACTCATCTGGCATTTACTAGTCACCAACTGTATGACAAGAATGTTTCTATACACTCAAGTCACATTGGAAATCCAGACAGAAAAGTCTTTGTCTTCGTGTAGTTGTAACAAACAACTAAAGAGAAAGTATAATTTTTGATGTGTACACATACCATGAAAAAATTTATGGCAGGATAATAGGCAAAAATATGAGAACACAGACACTAGTGACTGACAGAATTAGTTCAAGGAAGACCTCTCCGAGGAGGTGACATTGGATTGTGGTAATAATTATGGTGACAACAATAAGGAAGACAGTGATAATAACAGTGGCCAAAGGTTAAGTACAGAATTGCTGGACACTAAATGCAGTTTTGTAAAATTTCCACTACATACTGCTGATTTCCCAGAACAAGTTGTCTCTTGTATCTAATTTGCTAAATGCTTGAATGAAAGATTGGGTAAAAATGTGTGAATAGCATTCGTACCATTCCTGGTTCAGTTACATTTTGTTCTTTTCCAAATTGCTTGTTTATGCTTTCAAAAAATATTTATACTTTCTAGGAGGGATCATAACATTTTTTAAATGAGGCCATAACCATCACTATTTCTTATTGAATAGAAAAGTTCATAATTCTTGAGATGAGTAACTAATAAATTCTCATTTTGATGAAAATTTGGCCTAAAGCAAATTGGACGTGTCTGATTTCTTTTCAGTAATCAGTTGAAGTTTCCATCAGACAACCAGCCAAAGATGTTCCAAGTAATGATTTTACTTGACATTAATGTTGTTTCTTCATCTGGGTGGCCACTACCTATGTCCCTGCTCAAGAAAAAAAAAACGATTCTCAACATAATCCTGAGAATCCAAGGCTTACAGCAAAGTATATACCTGAAGTAAGCAACCTACAATTTCCAGTTCTAGCATAAGACATATTATATACCACATTCATCCACCAATTTTTTAAAATTTCAAATTTATTTGCTCCTTCTTCTTAAATCTTCTCACATCCAATAATTCCAACCATCTTTCTTCTCTTTATTTATATCCATATCATCTTCAATATTAAGAATTTTTACTATAAATAATTCAATTCCTTAGTACTAAAAATAATGTATGTTCATTTTAACTTTAGGTAAATTTTCAAAAGGTAAATAAATGAGTTAGTGACCTATATATCCTTTACAGAATTAAAGTTGTGGTGTTATATTCTATGATAATGATTAAAAAGTACAGAATCATTAATTTTAAATTTATTGTGTGAGATAATCGCATGGGCACTGAGCAACCACATAAAAAGAATTTGTTTTCAATTACCTCTTGTATGTCTATATACCTGAAGGTTATAAGTACATAATCAAAAAGTGAATAAGCAGAATAGGCCATGGGTGGTATGAGAGTATGTCAACGATTTTCTGCATGTCACTGTGCAATGCTCTTCATTGAATTGATGTATGTTCATTAGTATTCCATGCATCCTAATCTTGTACAAAAGAGAGTTTAATAATAAGTAATTTTAAAATAATACTGGCACAATTTAAAAAATATGTTTACATAATGTTACACCGCACTTTTTTGAAAAAAAAAAAAAAACTGGCACAAAATTTGGGATGACTATGCCATGTTATATAGTAAGCACAAATTATAAGAGACAAATATTGCATAACTAATGTGAAAGAAGACATTCGAAAGAAATACAAATTATGAAACACCTCCCAATATGTACCCATTTGTTTCAAATAAGCATTGCAAGATATTATTTTGAAATATTAATCTTTTGGGTATAAACCGAGGAGAGGGATAACTGGGTCAAATGGTGGTTCCATTCCCAATTTTCCAAGAAATCTCCATACTGCTTCCCATATTGGCTGCACCAATTTGCAGTCCCACCAGCAGTGTATGAATATACCTTTTCCCCCACATCCTCACCAACACTTATTGTTGTTTGTCTTCATATTTGCATGTAAATGGATGGAGTTAGAGAAGATAATGCTGAGTGAAGTTAGCCAATGCCAAAAAAAAACAAATGCCAAATGTTTTCTCTGATATAAGGAGGCTGATTCATAGTGGGGTAGGGAGGGGGCATTGGGTAAGAAATGATGGTGGGATGTGAGGGTCATTATTATCCAAAGTACATATATGAAGACATGAATTGGTGTGAATATACTTTGAATACAACCAGAGATATGAAAAATAGGGCTCTATATGTGTCATAAGAATTGTAATGCATTCCACTATCATATATAAATAAAAAATTAATTAAAAAAGAAATATTGGGGTTGGGGTTAGCTCAGCAGTAGAGCACTTGCCTAGCACGTGTGGGGCCCTGGGTTCGATTCTTAGCACCACATGAAAACAAAAGTATTATGTCCAACTACAACTAAAAAATAAGTAAATATCTTTTAAAAAAGAAACATTAATTGTTGATCTCCTTTTCCATGTTTCCTTCAAAATTACCTCTTCCATCAACAATAAGAAGAATGCAACTGCCAGGAAAAGTCATAGCATTTTTATAGTGAACTGAAAACAGAAAAAAGCCAAGGCTGTTTGTTTGTTTTTAAAATAAGTTTATATGTTGAATCAGGAATCCCTTATTCTGAAAAGCAAATACTTTTTGAAAATCTGTAACTGCACAAATTTGTCTGCTAGGAATCTATTGCTTGATTAGAAGGAACTAAGCTGGATATGAAATTTGTGGGAGAAATAACATTTTTAATGGTAGCAACTCTTTATTATAGATATATGCATCCATAAAGCAGTGTACCCACTTAAATTTGGTATAAATTGTATTGAAACACACATATCATTTTGGAAGTTGCTTTTTTAAAAAAAATAACATTATGTTTTGCAAATTAGGAACACTGATACTTGTAGATAATGTTTATTTATTTTATGGAATACCCTTGTGTAAATACCCCACAATCTACTTACTTTCCTATTGGTGTACATTTGGTTTCAATTGTTTGTTATTATAAATGATACTGCAAAAAAAGCATTTTATACACATCTCTTTGTGTGTATTTGTATGCCAGCATAGAGTAAATAACTAGATGTGGAATTTCTAGGCGACAAAATATGCCTTTCTTTATATTTAATGGATCATGTCAAATTGCTCTCCAAAATTGTTGTGCCAATTTATTTTCTCAACAACCCTCTATGAGGGTTTTCATTTTCTTACATCCTTATCTGTAATTGATATTGTCAAATATTTGGAAATATGATGGGTAGAAATATCACATTCCAAATTTGCATTTGTTAAAGAGAATAATTTATTCAGATTCAACTATTACATCTTAATGCTTACTTATTAGTGAAAATAATTATATTTTATACTTAATGGCTGTTGGGATTTTCTCTTTCATGACTTGCCTATTCATGTCTTAGCTATTTTTTTGTCTTGGGTTTTTAGTATTTATTAATTTGCAGAGATGTTTACCTCTAGATAGTCTGCATGTTGATTCATAGTTAATCAAAAACCAATAAAAACTTGCAAACAACTTCCAGAAGTCTGTGGCTAATTACTTACATGTTTTGTGGTATCTTTATAATGTAGAAAATAGTTATTTTTACTGTAGCTTAATTTTTAAAGCATTTTGTAGCGCCCCCTTGCCCGCAAGGAAGACGCAACACTCAGGAATCTTCTTTCAGCAGTTTATTCAGGCCCCTGACAGTTCTTCTCCTCAGTTCTCTTTCTCTTCAGTTCTCTCTCTCGGATGCCCCTCCCAGCCTTAATAAAGCATCTCAAGCCCCAATGCAAAGCAGCCACGTGGAGCTTTCTCATAGAGTGATGAAAAGTCATGTGCCAACTCTCCCAAACAAGGAGTTGTTTATCACAGACCACAGCAGAGCCAGCGCCATCATGTAATGGCGACCATAATTTACATAAACGGCAGAAACGGCTCACCACAGCATTTTATATTTTAGTGTTTAAGCTTCATATCTGGGTCAAGAAATCCTTGATTTTCAGTGAAAAGAGTCACTTTTTCAATCATTATAAATGTTGTAAGGTGTTCTTTCTTGATATTATGATCTTCAATATACCTGGAATTTATTTTGCTCTCAAGCAGAGTCTAATTTTGTTTTGATTTCATATAGATAGCCAATTGTTCTTGAGTCATTTATTGAATAATCTGTCTTTTCTCTATTTATTTATAATGGTATCTGTGAGCATTCCAATTTCGCAGGGTCCATTTCAAGACACTTGATTCTATTACATTGATCTGCTTGTCTCTTATTATATATCAGTAATATTTTCTCTTAAATTTTATACCATCATCTTAAGGCCAGGCATGGTACTTTTCATTATTTTCCCTCAAAATTTTCTTTCTTTTTATTCTGCTATATGAAAGGTATAAACTCCAGCCAGTCAATTTTAATAAAATCTTTGTTGACATTTTAATTGAAATAATGACATATGTATATATTTTTGGTGAAAGAACAGAAACCTCTCTTATACTGAGACTTCTCATAAGTACTTATTTTTGTGTCCTTCAAAAATTTCTTAAATTTTCTTCTCAAAGCTTATTTACATTTTTGCCATAATTATTCACCATTCATTAGAGTTTTTCTTGCTATTATAAAAATATATATAATTTCCATCACATTTTACAATTGGTAAAGCTGTTTTCTGGGAACACTAATGAATTCATGTACCAATTTTGTAACTTATTAAATTCTTTTTTCTTTTCTAATACTTTGTAAATATTTTTGAACTTCCTAAGCAGTCTGCTAGCAAAGGTCATTTTATTTCATTGTATCCCTCTCCCTCCCTCCCTCTCTCCCTCCCTTCCTCCCTTCCTTCCTTTCTTCCTTCCTTCCTTTCTTCTTTCCTTCCTTCCTTTATTGTACCAAAGATTGAACCCAGGGGCAATTAACCACTGAACCACATCCCCAACCTTTATAATTTTATTTTTATTTTATTTATCTTTTTTATTTTGAGACAGAGTCTCATTAAATTGCCAAGGCTGACTTTGAACTTTCGATCCTACTTCCTCAGCCTCCTGAGCCACTGGAATTACAGGTGTGCACCACTACTTCGGGCCATTGTACCTATTTCTCAAACTTGATGTTTATTTTCCTTATTGCATTGTCCAGAGTTCATGACCAATGTTCAATATTAGGGGTGACAGCAGGCTTCCTTAGCTTCACTCACATCCTAGAATGTTTCTAGTGTCTAAAGAGGCCACATAGCATAGTGGTTGAAAATGCAAACTCTTGTGTTTTGTGGGTTTGAATTTAGGCTTTGTCATTTGAAAGTTGTGTGACTTGTGGAAGATTACTTAACCCCTTTATATTCATGTTTTGACATCTGTAAAATGAAAATAATAATGATTATTTTATTATCAAAAACTGTTATGATGACTAGCTGAATATGTGAATGTGGATACATACATATGTATGCATGTGTGTGTGTATGGTATTTAAACCAATGCCTATTGCAAATTAAGTGCTTAATCCCTTTTGATGATAAATTAATATGTTTATGGTGTATTTTAATAGAAACTATGCTTGGGGAAATTTTTTATTCTTACTTTTCCTAAAGTTTTCTTTATAGCTGTGGATTGAGTTATGTCAAATGCTTTTTCAACATCTAAGATAATATGGCTTTTGTTGTTAGTATTCCAAAATGGTGAATTGAATAGATTTTTTTTTTGCCACCAAATCATCTTTACATTTCTGGGCTGGCAATAACGTGACCTTGAAATGACATGTTATTGTTATTGATAGTGATGTTGTTGGTGTACTGTATCTGTTGGTGTACTGTATTTTTAAACAGCTTTATTGAAACATATACAAAATTCTACATGTTTAATATATACAATATGATGATTTAAGACATGGGCATACACCTACCAAACCATCACCCCAATTTGAGCAGCAGTCATAATCCAGCAGCTTCATAAGTCTCCTTGTGTCCCTTCATTGTCTTTTTTGGTAATAATACTGAACATGTGCTCTACACTCTTAACCAAGTTTTAAGTGTATAATAAAGCATTGTTAACTATGTGCACTATGCTATGTGCACTAGCAGATTTCTGGAATGAATTCATCTTGCATAACTGTCACTTATAACAATTGAACAAGAAATTATTTTAATCCAGCATGATTTGTTCAAAAATAAAATACTGATTCACCAATAGGCTTTTCCATCCCTTTGGAAAAAAAGTCATTTTTACAATTTCCTGCCTTATGAATATAGTGATTTCTCTGTGATAAGGAATTCCAAAAAACAACAGGCTCCTGATCTATGCATGTATGTAATTGGGATAGGGGTTAAGGGATCAATTGTGAGAGGGTTTATAAATAAAAATGACCCTTCTTCACCACAGAGGGAAGTTCAGATTAGTTCAGGAATATTTTACAATCTCCATATAAGTAGAAGAGTTATTTTCTGCAGGAAACTACTACCTTCCTGTTCCATAAATGACCTAGGAATGGACATACCTTGGTGCCTACCTGAGACAGAAATGCTCACTTCAAAATATCCTTGACTTGGTTGGTCTCAATCTCCTCAGTAGGAAGTTGAACCATGTATTAGTCTAGTAGCTTAATAACTAATCTATAGCCCCCATAGCCAATGACTTTGTTCTTATTATCATGACTTATTTACTATTGATGGTTTTAGTCACACCAGTTTACACAGCAAGCCTTCGGTGAAAAATTTACCCAGAGATTCTGCTCTGAGCCCTTGGCTTTTGTTATGAGTTAAATTGTGCCCCAAAGAATTTGAAGTCCTCACCTCCAGTACATATGAATACAGCCTCATTTAGAAATAAGGTTTTGGCTGATTTAATCATGTTAAGATGGAATCATTAGGGTGGGATGTGATCCAGTATAAGTTGTGTTCTTATAAGAAGATGACTGTGGGATGACAGGATGAGGCTCCGTGTTAGGAATGAGAGCGGAGTTGAGTGATGTGTCTACAAGCTGAGGAATGCCAAGGGAGGGGCACATGGAACTTAGTATCCTTCAGAGCCTTCGGAAGGAACCAACCCTACCGACATCTTGATTTTGGACTTCCATCCTCCAGAACTGCGAGACAATGAATTTCTGTTGTTTTTAATCAGCTAGCCCTAAGAAATGAACAGGGCTTGAGAAATCACTTCACCTACTCTGTTCTCCCCTCTACCTGAAATCTCCAGAGGTTTGGATGGTGTGGTAGGCCTTTCTGGCCATACTGAAGTGAATCCTCTTCTTTTCTCTAATTCACCCTGGACTAACTGCAGATAATCACTAAAGAACAGGGATACCAACATTTCCCCTAGTTTCTGACTGCTTTACACTTCTACTAGGTTCTAAAAGACATATTCCTCTTATTGAAGGGAGAAAAGGCTTCCATACAAAGCTTTAAATCAATCTTTCATTACTTCATTCTTTTTTGTGTGTCGTGGTGGGGATTGAACCTGGGCATTGTGCATGAGAGGCAAACACTCTACCAACTGAGCTATATCCCCAGCCCTCATTACTTCATTCTTTATATGTACTTTAATTCTTTTACATGTACTTGGTCCTAAGCCATAAGAAAGACTTATTCAATCACCGTTTTTCTTTAGGCCCCTTCAGAAATTGGGAGAGTCCAAAGGCTCCTGTCTTAACAGGTTCCTGACATTAAAGTGATTCTTATTCTTGTTAGCCAATTAATGCACTATAGATCTACCTGGAGGGGTCATAGTCCACTTCGTCCAAAAGTGTGAGAATCAGACTCTGTGACCCCTTCCCAGATAGTTTTAATTTTCCCCAATTATCAAAGATACCTTCAAAATATGGTTATCAAGGCTGGGGCCAGGGCTCAGTAGTACAGCATTTGCCTGGCATGTGTGAGACACTGGTTTTGATTCTCAGCATCGCATATAAATAAATATTTTTAAAAAGGTCTATCAACAACTAAAAAAATATTTTTAAAAAAGATATGTTTGTCAACTTCCAAATTCTTGATAAGCCTATTACCAAAAAACAATAAATAAACAAACAAACAAATAAATAAATAAAACAGATAAACAAAAAAACAAGTCATCTATGTCCAGAAGAGGAAAATAATCCACGAAATTAGCTTTTCACACTTGAAACCTGGTCCGTGGCAACAATTTTTTAATGGATCCACTTAATCTTTCTGTACCTCAGGGTTTTTTTACTGAGTTGTCCTGAAAACTAAGTAATGTCAAATTGAAAAACACAGTACTGTAAGGATAAGTATAAAGGTTAAGAAAGAATGACTCTTCTTGAACAGAAAGGAAAGTTCAGGTCCTGATTAATTCATATTACTATCTAGCCACATACCATTCTCAAGAGATTCTTCTTTCGAGAAACAGACTGTTCATTAAATTTGGAACAACAAAAAGTCACTTTGCCAAGTAAGATTGATATATCTTTTGCTTATTTCAAATTATCAACATTTCAGTCACTATATTAATGATAATAGCAGAATAAAACAACGTTTCTGCTTTCATGCATTGTGTAGTCACATGTGGTGAGCCGTTTCTGCCGTTTATGTAAATTATGGTCGCCATTACATGATGGCGCTGGCTCTGCTGTGGTCTGTGATAAACAACTCCTTGTTTGGGAGAGTTGGCACATGACTTTTCATCACTCTATGAGAAAGCTCCACGTGGCTGCTTTGCATTGGGGCTTGAGATGCTTTATTAAGGCTGGGAGGGGCATCCGAGAGAGAGAACTGAAGGAGAACTGAGGAGAAGAACTGTCAGGGGCCTGAATAAACTGCTGAAAGAAGATTCCTGAGTGTTGCGTCTTCCTTGCGGGCAAGGGGGCGCTACAGTCACATTGCTTTTTTTCGGCAGTATTTCTTAGAGGAAGAATTGCCAGAATTTATCATGGTCTTAAGCCATAATATATTATATTTTCTAAGGGCAGAGACAGACTCTATGTTTAGAATAATCAAGATGTCTCCTATGTTTGAAGCCTGTGGATATTATATCATTTGAGGAGGGGAATGGATCATTGTAATTCATTTCACATTCCTAATTTACATGGCTTAAAATTGTTTACCTTCAAGAGTAAACAGATTGGGCCATCAAGATCCTGCTCAGATAATGGAAAATATAAGTCATATGGATTTTTTTAATTTCATTTTATGAGGAATTTGTTCAATGCTGCATTATTCTGTGCCCTGGTTGTACAGTGTCATTGCATTACAACCCTGAGGTTAATTTTTATTTGTTAATTCATTTTATTTGCTAATTTATGTGATTATATTATGGGCAAATTTCTCTTTTAAGGACCTTGGGCTCAAGACATTAAGGAGAAAAAAATGGTAAATCTAGCTGACATTGTGTCCTCCCTATCAGAAGACAGGAGGCTGTAATACTTAGTCTTTGGAGTGGTAAGGCAAACAATGCTGAACCTGCCACACAGAGATGGGCATGGATAGATTTGTGGAATCCCAAATGCTTGGTTGCCTCTTTGATTGAGCTTCCTTATTCTTGACAGCTTAAAGGCAGGCTAGATTTCTGTGCTCTTTTCTGGGTGTATTAAGTTCTACAGGAAGTACATGACTTGGCCTCCTATCCTTCTCCTGTAAGAGATGAGCAGATGTGGATAGCTGTCAGAACTCAGGTCCTCCTCTGGGAGCAATCTGACTGAAGGTGGGAGACCAGCCTGTCCCCATTCCTTGGAGGCACAAGTGTTAGACTCTACTTCACATCATCTCCATACTCCAAACTTGAGAAGGGGAAACTAGGAGACTTTCTTCTATTGTGTTGTTCCCTGAAAATATGCCCATTTCTTCCTTCGAGTCTCTAAACTTTACTAACAAAGAATTAGATCTAGATCTCTCAGCATCTGGGGTTATTTTAAATAGCCCCCAAAATCAATTGCTTTCATAGACAGTGGCTATATTTTCTTTGTAGCAATGCCCAATTCTATTATCTATTGCAATGATATTTTAAATCCAGACCCATAGGTGGAATTTCTTTTTTCTTTCTTTATATACATGGTCAGAAGTTTAAAATGATATATCCAATCACTACCAGTCATTAGAGTGCCTCATAAAATTAAACTGATTCTTAAAAATTTCTAGAGATACTTGTTCAAAATGTAGAATTTCTGACCTGATCCAGCAAATACTAATAGCAGGTGAATCTTGTGCAGTTTAAGGCTAGTTTACTTACAAGTTAGCTTTTATTAATTCCTTCCCTTATTATACAGGGAAACAAATCTGCTGTCAAGAGGCAGATTCTGTTATTTTACCTGTTTGTTATTTCACCTATGAATGCTTTAATCAGAAGAATAATAAAAAATTACACTATGGTTTGGAGATGGCAGCCTTCACCTGATTTTTTTGGAATTCTCATTCTGGAAGAAGTTACCTGCCACTGAGAAGTGTATCTAACTAGCAACACCATACTGTAAGGAAGCACAAGCTAGCATCATGGAGGGGATCTGTGAAAAAGACACTTCTCCAGCCCCAGCTTGTCCAAACATCCTAGCTCAGAGGTCAGATAAGTAAGTGAAGAAGCCTTCAAATTTCTCCATCCCTAGTCACCAGCAAACTATAGCTGCATGAAATACCACAAGTGAGAACCTTGTCAGCCTAGTCCTATGAACCTCCAGGAACATAGGATATAATAATAAAATGTGACTTAATATTTTGAGGTAACTAGACTTTGGTAACATCAATCAGCAAGTAGATTTTCACACAGGCCTCAATATACCATGTTTTGAGAAATAATGTTATCAGACAAAGATGCCAAAGCTTTTCAGGCTATGGATGACTTAAAAACTTTTTCAAGTCTCTTTTGCTTCACTAACCAGAGCACTTACAGTTTCTTAATACCTGTGTGATATGTTGCATTCATCATTTAACATCTTATTATGTTCTAGTTCTTGGCTTTGCCCTCATAGGGAAGCAAGAATTTTAGTAGCACATGATCTCCATAGTTGGCTACTGACCATCTGCTCAGTTTAAGGCCAGTCCGGGTTTACTCTGACAAAGAAAGCAGGTAATAGTCTATGCTCAGTCCAAACACTTCTGCTATAGATTTCCTTTTCCCTACCAAGAAAGACACCAATTTTGAAAGACATACTATGTCCATAAATACTGACATGCTAACTCACAAGGTCTTCCTTACCTGAAATTTCTCATGAAAATTTCTTTGAAATAATCATTCCAATAAGCATCTCCTATGAAGCATATTCTTTGCTATCTTTCTGAAATATCCAGCCCCAAACACACATGCCATAAATTCTAGAGGGTCAGTGTTATAGTTATTTCCAACTCTTTCTCTGACTTGTGCTGATGTTCCAAGAACAAGCTGAACATCATTTTGGTTGTTAAGTGAATTTGTTCTATTTTAACTTTGATTCTAGAATAGCACTTTACTTAGAAATGCAAATAGATTCTCCTTTAGAATTAGTAATATCTATGGGGCTGGGGTTGTGGCTCAGAGTTAAAGCACTCACCTAGCACGCATGAGGCACTGGGTTCGATCCTCAGCACCACATGAAAATAAAACAAAGATTAAAAAAAAAGAATTAGTAATAACTAAGGATGAGCTACCATACTATAACCCCGATAGAGTCCCCCTTGTGCTCTCTTATTTAAGCATCACCTTTCTCTTGTGCATTCCCTATCAACTAAAACAAACAAACTCCAGAATCTGTATCTCCACAATATACACATAATGATTTATTTACAAATTACCTGTAAAATATATGCATGCTGATATAGCTTTTAAATGGATGAGATTACAAAAAGTGTAAATCATAATAATTTCTTTTCATACCTCAGGAGATCATCTTGCATGTGCATCCTGGAAGCTGCTGATACATTCAAGGGAAGAAGACTTGACTCCTGTCCTGTTCTCAATTTCTATTGCAACCCCACATTGTTCTCAGAGCCACTCTGCCTTAATATGCTTCATTAAATTCCTCTATTAACAAGAAAATCCCAAACACTTTTTATTATAGAAAATATAAAGCATATCCAAAAGTAAAGACAATAACACAATAAATTCTCATTTATCTGTCATCTAACTTCTTCTTTCCAATCCCCTCCTACTGTCCTTAAGTTATTATTTTGAGTCAAACCATGTGATTTTCACTTACCATGTTTTATTTTACATTTCTAAGCAATAGTTTTATTTAACATAATAATGACACTTCTACTACAGTCACAAAAAAAACAACATTTTTTTGTTTGTTTTGCTTTGTTGTTTTTGCTTTGAGGGGGTTTTGTATTTGTTTTGTTTTGTTTTTTGAATATGTTGGGGATCAAACTTAGACTCTCTCACCTGCTAGGCAAGCACTCTATCACTGAGCTATACCTCAAATTCTGGGGGAATTATTTAATATACTAAAATATCCCAGTCAGTGTTTAAATGTTTCCGATTGTCTCCTATATAATTAAATCTGTTTGTGCAAATTAGGATACAAATAAGTTCCATGCATTTGAGTTGGTTGATAAGTTTCTTATTTTTTTAAAATCTACAGCTTTCTTGGGTTTTTTGTTGTTGTTGTTGTTGTTGTTGTTTTTGTTTGTTTGTTTTGTTTTAGTTGCTTCAAATTTTTTTGTAGTATGGATTTGACTGATTGCATTCCTGTGATATTTTTTAAAAATTTATTTCTCTGTCCCCTGTATGTTATGGAAAGTGATAGTTAAATCTATATCTATTGCTCAGACACAAGTGTAATTGTCTTACTTTCATTGTTTCATTAACCCAAATTCAGGTCAACTATAGAAGAGCAGACTTCACTCATTGTTCAAGTATTTGCATAACAAATTATCACAAATGTAGTGGCTTAAAAAACACAATTAATATCTCACAATATTTATAGGTCAGGTATTCAAGCATGACTTGCCTAGATGTTTTGCCTAAACAAAGTGGCTCACAAGACTACGTAGGGTGGTGCAAATGTGGCTTTATTTGGGGCCCAATGAAAAGGTTTTGCTTCTAGTCTCACTCATGTTGTTGGAATAATTCAGTTCCTTGCAGTTGTAGGACTTAAGATTTATCAGCTTCTTGCTGGCTCTTGGCTTAAGTTCCTAGATGTTGTTCAAAATTCTTTGCTACATGGGCTTCTCAGGATAGGTGGTTTTCAACATGGTAGCTTGCTTCTTCAAAGCCATTAGGGAGAGAGAAAAACTCCAGAAAAAGCAGGTGCTACAATCTTACGTTCATAATCCTGGACACATAATCAGATACATCCTGTGATTTTTGCAATATTCTATTAATCAGAAAGAAGTCATAGGTCACTCTGGGGAAGTGCATGACCTATGGGAATGAACATCAAGAGGCAAGGATCATCTGGGGCACACCCTATAGTCTGTCCACTGCAGTTGAGGAGAGTATAAAGGAAATACAGCATAGTCTCCAGGGGCTGCTGACTTTCATTTAAGATAGTTATCAAATTTCCCACTGTTCCTCACAATTCTGTCATTAGGAACATTTCACTGTCCACTTCTCTCTCCTTGGCTCTTCACTCATGCCATTTTAGCTAGATTTTGTGCAGTCAACTCTATGGGCCTTCTGTCCTCTTCCTGGACTGTTCTGAAAAATTTGATTTTCTTATTAAAAAAAAAGTTAGTTCTCCTTGTTCCAAACTTATGTTTTCCTGGACATTTTATAAAGTCTATTTTCTACCAACTAAATGACTTAGCAAGGTGTTTTGTTAACAAACAATGGGAAAAAATATGTATTTCCCTGTCTTCCTTTACATGACCTACACACCTTACTTAACTCTGTACACCATGGTGTTCAGCACAATTTGTTCTGCTTTTAGGAGTGGAACAACAAAGAATTTCATGGACAAGAAATACTACATAGGTTTTACCTGGGCTCGTTTAGAATGGTGACTATATTTTTTTCTGTGTCCTGGTTAAAATTCCCAAGGATTCCAAAAAAATGTTCTTTATATATGGACAAAAATTATAGTTATTAAACCAAATGTACTTTGTTGATAACAGCTGTGGGCTTCAACATCCTTTGGTTGTCTTGTGCATCACTCTAATCAAACAGTATATTGTAAAGAGATGAACAAATAAGAAAATTCTGACTTGTTGACAAATTTAAATTCTTAGTCTTATATAGGAAGAAAGAAAACTATTTCCCAGAAGATATCTCCAATGCAGTGATTCTCCAACTTTAGTGAGCATCAGAATCCTCTAGAGGGCTTGTTAAACTATATAGATGAGTAGGTGTTACCTCCAAATTTCAGTATCAGTATCTGGTGGCCTCACCCAGTTTTTATTTAGTAATTCTGTAGTGGTATCCACAAATTTTCATTTCTTCTTAAATTTTTTAATTCTAATTTGTTATATATATGATAGCAGAATGCATTACAATTTATATTACACATATAAAGCACAATTTTTTCATATCTCTGGTTGTATACAAAGTATATTTGCACCATTCATACATGTTCTTAAGGTAATGATGTCCATCTCATTCCACTCTCATTTCTACCCCCATTCCCCCTTCCTTCCCTTCCTACCCCTTGCCTATCTAGAGTTTATTTAATCCTCCCATGCTCCCCCTCCCAACCCCACTATGAATCAGCCTCCTTATATTAGAGAAGACATTGGGCATTTGGTTTTTTGGGATTGGCCAACTTCACTTAGCATTATCTTCTCTAATTCTATCAATTTACATGCAAATGCCATGATTTTATTCCCTTTTGTTGCTCAGTAATATTCCGTTGTGTATAAATACCACATTTTTTTTATCCATTCATCTACTGAAGGGTATCTAAGTTGGTCCCACAGTTTAGCTATTGTGAATTGTACTGCTATAAACATTGATGTGGCTGTGTCCCTGTAGTATGCTGTTTTTAAGTTCTTTGGGTATAGACCAAGGAATGGGATAGCTAGGTTAAATGGTGGTTCCGTTCCAAGTTTTCCAAGTAATCTCCATACTGCTTTCTATATTGGCTGCACTAATTTGCAGTCCCACCAGCAATGTATGAGTGTGCCTTTTCCCCCCACATCCTCATCAATACTTATTGTTGTTTGTATTCTTGATAACTGCCATTCTGACTGCATTGAGGTGAAATTTTGGAGTAGTTTTGATTCATAATTCTCTAATAGCTAAAGATGATGGACATTTTTTCATATATTTGTTGATTGATAGTATATCATCTTCTGAGAGGTGTCTGTTCAGGTCCTTGGACCATTTTTTGATTATTTATTTTTTTGGTGGTTAGCTTTTTGTGTTCTTTTTATACCCTATAGATTAGTTCTCTATCTGATGTGTGAGGGGTAAAAATTTGCTCCCAACATGTAGGCTCTCTGTTCACCTCACTGATTATTTCTTTTTCTGAGAAGTTTTTTAGTTTGAATCCATCCCATTCATTAATTTTTAATTTTAATTCTTGCACTATCAGAGTTCTTATTAAGAGTGTTGGGGCCTAATCTGACATGATGGAGATTAGGGCCTACTTTTTCACAAATTTATATTTTGGACAAGTTGTCAGACAGTACTGGTGCTACTGGTTTGGGGACCATACTTTAAGAATACAGCTTTAATGTATTGCCCCAAATATCTCACAGCAGAGTAAAATGGGATGAAATAAAGTGGAGCATCAAGCTTTTGAATTCTGAAGGCCATGCAATAGACATGACAGGTATATCTGAAGGCCAGAGTATGGGCAGTATTACCAAATTTCCAAGTGGTATTCTAATTTTCTAGAGAAAACTATTTAACTACAAGACCTAAGAAAGATCAGTAGAACTAAAGTTCATTGAGCTTAACAAAGCACTGTGAGAAAAGTTGAACATGACATTATAATCAGTCAGTAGCAGCATAGTTTTTTGTTGTTGTTGTTGTTGTTAGAAGGCACTCATGAAGATGTCTTTTAGAATTTTTACACATTTCACTACTTAGATTCATCCATTGCAATCGATGAAGAATACGTTTTTTCTAATACTTGTAAGAAATATTTTGTAACGATCTTTTCTAAGTATTTGGTAGTCAATATTTTGTTGTTGTTGTTGTTGTTGTTTTGTTGTTATTTTGATACATTTGGTTGTTGCTTTAAGTCATTCATGAGACTCTAAGTAGAAAGTAAATACCTGATTCTTAATCTACATAGAAAAATAATCAACTTCATTATAAAGAAATATCTCTAAAAATGTGTTCCCAAGTAAATTTACTATTCATTTGAACTACTAAAAAAAATCTCCAGAGACAACAACATTCTTTGTAAAGCATTCCTTTTGTAGACAGACAAATGTTTATAATTTTACCAAAGATGAAAAAAAAAAGTGTGCGCAATGTCATTTTTGGCATAGTATAAGAAAGAAACAGTAACTTATTCTTGAATTATACAGTCAGTCCCCTCCACACATCAATTGCTATGGTTTAGACATGGCGAGAATGTATCACCAAAGATTCATGTGCCAGAAAGTGGTCCCCAATATGGTGTTCTTGAAGCTGTGGAACCTTTAAGATTCAAGGGCTATTGAAAAGTAGTTAGGTCATTGAAGACACTGCCCTCAGAAGGGATTAATATAGTTCTTATGACCTTGGTTAGTTCTGGCAACAGTGGGTTACTAAAAAAGGAACAATCATGGTCCCTGAGTCTCTCTGGCCTCCTATCTCATCATGTAATCTTGCAGGTGCTCCCACCATGATCCATCCACCATGTTGCAATGTAACCACAAGGTCCTCACCTGAGCCAGGTAGAAGCCAGGTGGACCCTCAGAAACTTGAGTCTAAGTAAGCCTCTTTTCTTTAAAAAGTACCTAGTCTTAGGTATCTTATTATATCAAAAGAAAGTAGACTAAGACACCAATATTTCTAGTTGCTACTTAGTCCATGGGCAGTGTGAACAGTCAGTAAGTTGTTTATAATTGGGAAAAATCAGTGGATAAGAACAGTGGAAGCAGATTTCTCCCAATGTGTACCTTAAATCTAAGCATCCAAGCCATTCTTAGATGCAATGATTATCTTCCCTGGAGAATTTATAGGTGATGTTGAGAAAATTGTCTAGAAACATTTGACCTTAACTTCTTTCTTGGACAATATTTAGTTTTTTCCCCTCTCCTTGTACATCTGATTTCAGTATCAGTTAGGTTGAACCATAGGAAGTTGCCAAATGGACAATTTTTGACATATGAAAACAATTTCCTATAGCACAGATAATAATTTATCAGGAAGTATTGTATATTGTGTATGTTTATGAACTCATTTAATTTCTTTGGGTATAAATTTTTGCATCAGAGTCATTTGTAAATTGCATTTGAACTTTTTAATTAAACAAATTTATTCATCTTTTTTAGCATCCAGGTAACTGATCTAGTCAGACTGAATAATACTGCAAGGGGGCACTTATTCAAGTGCTTTTTCTTCTTTAATTACAAAAAGATTACTTAAAGTTACTATTGAATGAGCAATCAATTGAAGAAGGAACTTGAAACATACATCCCAAACAGTGATGGAAAACTAAACTCCTACAAGAAGTTCATATTGTCCCTTACAGTAATCTTCAAAAATACAGTACAGATTTAATTTTAACATCTGAGCTCAGTCAACACATAAGAGAAAGTTTGGCAGTGAGTTTTGGAAACAGAAGCCATACTCATTCATCCATTTTCTGATCCATTCATTCAGGTAACATCTGTTAAGCGCCTACCTTATGCCTGGTACTTCCTATCAACTAAGTTTATACTCGTGTAAAGACAAACGTCCCCTTCTGCCAACGATTTCACATTCTAGTCCAATCACATTGCTATCAGAGAGGGTAAGAACGGTTCAATTACCCATACAAATGCATGCCAAATGATCTATTGACTACTTGTACTAAATTTGCTATGATTTACTTTATATACTTAACTTGACTTGATTTCTAATTTAGTTTTATTTCTTTCTTTACACTTGAAACATCTTTTATTTAACTTTCTTTCCTAATTGCACTGGCTAGAACTTTAGTAAAAAGTTCAAATCAAAGTGACCAGAGCAGACACCCTTGTCATTTTTTTTTCTTTTTAAACCATTTTATTGGGGTATGATTAACAAGTAAAAAGTTGTTCATATTTAATATGTACAACTTGGTAAATTTGTGGATAAGCATATACGCCCAGGAAACCACTGCCAATAATGCCATAGGCATGCCCATGATTTTTCCAAAGCCTCCTCCTGCTCCCTTCATATTTTATGTCAGCTTTGTATCATTATAAAAAATACCTGAGAAAATCAATTTAAAAAGATAAGAGGTTCATTTTTGTCTCACAGTTCTGGAGGTTTCAATCCATTATGGATTGTTCCCATCATTCTGGGCCTATCATGAGGCAGCACATCATGGAGGGAGTATGGGAGAAACAAACCATTCAGTTCATGACCAGGAAGCAAAACAGAGGGAGAAAGGGGACAAGGTCTCACAATCTCCTACAAGGGCCCATCCAATGACCTGAAAACCTCCCACTTGGACCCACCTCTTCAGGTTTCCACTGCTTCCCAATTGGGCCACCATATGGGCCAAGCCTTTAACACAGGATCTCTGGGGCTTCAAGGTCCAACGAATAGTAGACATTGCTGTAGTGCATGTCTCTAGAACTTAGTCATCTTGTACCTGAAATTTTATACCTTGCACCATCACTTCCCCATCATCTCCCCCTCTCTAGCCCCTGGTTTACTTTAATTAGTATAGTTTTAAGAAGCATAAGGAACCTGATAATGACCTACTTTTATATAATCTGGATTCTGCAATTTAATATACATTAAATTATTTTTGAACCTCAATTTCTTAATGATGTTATTTGCAATGTGATTCTATGTGTTGTATATCCTGTCCTGCATTTGGTAAAAGAACGGATATTTTTCAGTTCCCATGGTTAAAAGAAAATTGATTCTCTGACTCAGTGATTCTCAAGCAGGGATCTCCTTTTGGCCTCTCCCCTGCCACCCAGGACATTTGGCAATTCCTGTAGACATATTTAGTTATCAATACTGGCACCTGGTGGCTAGAAGCCAGGAATTGATGCTGTTAAGCATTGCTACCATGCACAGGCAGTGCACTATGCATAAGCTTCTGCTCCAGCCTTTCCCCACCCAAAGCAAAAATTTCAGTAGTGCTGAAGCTGAGAAACTGCTCTCACCAATATAAAGAAGTTATTCTATTCGCGTCTTACTTTTTCTGCTTCTATATTGCAATTTTAACTTCATTGGTTTATGCCACCATTCATTTATTTGCATTTTTCCAAAAAAAATTGTCAAAACCTTGTAGGTGATACAAAGATAAATAAAATATGATATATGTTATCCAATTTATAGCCAACCTCAAGATCTTACCTTACATCTAACTGGAGAATAATCTGGCCTTCTGAGAAAAAGAAAAGAGTGACCAATTTATCCATCGGTCACTGAGACAGTGATACCAGGATATTCTGTGCACATTCTGCTCATTACACCAGGGCTCTCCACCTCAAGATGAATGTCACTTTTCACAAAGTCTGGCTCTGAATTCTTTGCAGGAGAAAAAATGCAGTTCTATTGTTCAAACTGCATCAAAGGCAAAACTGTGTGGGGGTGAGGAGGACAGGAAAATACGACCCTTTGTAATCATAATGTGGGGAAAATGTTTGCCTTAATAATAGGTTACAAAATAGATTTCCTAATCTAAAAACGATAAAATCTCCTGAATAAGGACAAGCTGATACCTCAGATAATGAACAAATAAGGCAATATTTATTCACATTGTACACTCTGGAAAAGATCTAACAAGTAACCCTTTCTATTCTTCAGTTACTCACATTTGCACTTTGACAGTACACAATTCTTCCTCGTTTGCTCCAAAAATGGTGATGAGTCAAATCAGGAGACTCATGTGATACATCCCTATCTGGGCAGTCATAGCTGTTCTTTGACTGCATTTAACTGAAAAATAGTGTAGATGGACATAAAGGCTATATACAAATAAAGAAAATTTACTGATTTTTCCATCATCAATTTCATGGGAACATACACCACACATGTACACATTCATATGATACACATGTGTGTATGTGCATGTGGGTGTATAAGTGTGTGCGTATGTTTTGAATATAGGTATTATTTCCAAAGGGTCATATGCAAAGCCTTATTCACAGAATGGTTCTACTGGAAGGTCTGTGGACTTTTAGAAGGTGGTGCCTTATGGGAAATACTTAGGGCATTAGTGGCATGCCCTCAAAGGGGAATGTGGAACCCCACCTCATCATCTATCTCTTCTTGGTTTGAGAAGTTCACACCCTCTGCCATTGCCATCCACTGTCCTCACCAGAACTGAGCCAATGCAAGAGCCATGCCTCTGAATCTCCAGAACCATGAGTCAAAATAAACTTCTCTTTATAAGTACCTGTCTCAGATATTTCATTGTGGCAATGCAAAGCTGCCTAATACACTGTGCTAATATATATAAATACATATGCACACACATGTGTGTATATACATATCTATAAACACACACACACATATCTTATTATCCAGAATCACCCATGTAATGGAGAGGTACTCTGCCTGTCTTTTTCAAAGAGCTGATTAAGTGGCTCACAATAGAGCAGTGTGCTATTTGCTCTTATCCTCAATTTTCCTGATGATTCACCTAGAATATGGCTATCTATCTGGAAACAGCTAAAATTAACTGAACAATTTAGAAAACCCACTGAGCTAAAGTTGCACAGTGCAGACTAAAAGGAGGCAGGAAGATGGGTGACTCAGGGGATTCTTAATGGAATTTTAAACCTTTCGTGTTCATGCTCCCTCAATTTATGGATGAGGCGCTGTCCTCGTGGATACTGTCAAAGTGCTTTTTTGGACAACTCATTATCTCAAATTGGGGAAGGCAAAGAGCAGCTGTGATGTTTCAGGAAAAAGTCAGAGTAGGAGCCAAATTCCCAGCTCTGGATTTCTGGTGTTTAAAATTTTGGTTTCTAGGGACATCATCAGTGACTTGGGAGCTGGCCCAGCATTTTCTGCCCCTCCTTCCACCTCATGCCTGGTCCAGCACCGGACAAGCTCCTCATCTCAGTCAATCCCAAGATCTAAAGGAGGATTTGAGAATCCACTGGCCCAGGATGACAGGGAGGATACCAAAAACAATTCAGTGCTTCTTTCCACATCACATGTATCCCCTGGAGATATCCCTGGGGCACCCCTCACACTCACACATAGGAATCTCCCTGGCTAGGAACTAACCCGAGTGTGAGCCATCACTATTGTGAACAACTTCATCCTTCAAGACCCCTCATGTCTGATCACAGCAAGGTCTGGAACAACAACACCAATAAATAAACACCTGGGACAAATCACTGGGTAATTTTCCTAAAGGAGGTAGTCATAAGAACCAGGGCTCCACTTTCTCTGTAACCCACACCTCACTCTACTGTTTCTTAGTATCTCTGACAATAGTAGATGGTAGATGCTAGCTCCAATTCAGCATTATGGGGACAAGTTCTTCCTTTAATCATGACCATGAGCCTCAAGTGGATCCTGCAGCCAAGGAGACTAAGTAGGAGGAGCTTTTGGAGAAGTCTTTGGGAAGGAGTCAGTGTATGGACAATTAGACTACTCCCTATATAGTCACCCCTTCTATAAGGGTCTATCCTGGACAGCTGCACCAGATGTCCAGAAGATGAGCTAGACATGGAGAGAAGAAAGCAAGAGCAGGTTGCATCAATCCGTCACATCTCAGAGCAGCAACTTTGTGAGGAGGCCAAACATTGTCTTCCTTTTTTGGTGAATTCTAACCTGGAACCAAACACAAAAGAAAATTCTAGAAAACCATAGCTCTCAGTTGAAAAATTGAACAATAACCTACGCCAACAATAAAAATAAAGATAACCAAGTTAAGATAAGGGCTAAAAATTAATCATTGGATCTTGCAATGGTTTCCCTGGAAAGAGCAAATATGGTGGCATGATTGGAACAGGAAATTATTTGGGGTAAGTTTTCAAGAGTTTAGCTGGAAATGATAAATATTTTTTTGAGAAGTTTTGCTTCAGAGAAGGTCAAAGACAGGAAGGTACAGAAACTGGGTAGTAAGCAAGGCCACAAGAAGATTTTTTAAGTTGAAAAGATAACAACATGTTTGTATTCTAGTGGGAATGATCCAATAAAGATGTGCCCTTCATGCTGAAAAGATGTTGGAGCAATGGGTTTGAATAGAAGAGAAAAACCTAGTGCACCAAAGCACTTGATTTAGAAAGGACCTTGGAATCCCAGCATTACTTGTTGTTTTGCTGCCACCAGCCTGGCCCAAGCCATCATCTACTACCTAGAAGGCTTCAGTAGTTCCTAACTAGTCTCTCTGTCTCCAACTTTCTCTCTTCCTTCTCAAGGAGGTCATCCCTGACCTCTCATTTGAAATTGTGAACTAGCCCCACTTTCTCATCCCTCCTATTGTACACAGCGTTTTCTTTTTCTACATTAACTACCCTCTAAAGACATTGAAATTGACTATTTTCTTATATTACTGCCGTTAACCTCCCCCCAATCCTTGGTTTGAATGTGAGCCTCTTGAAAGTCATGTTCATTCGTGTGTTTTAAACTCCTTAGACGAGTGCCTGGCACATAGTAGGCAGTCAATAGACACTTGTTGAATGAATCAATGTATTTAACTAGTGAACTCTCTAAAGATTTATGAATGAGAAGTCAGAGACTAATTCTTTGTGCAAGGTAAATATATTACACTCTGTGAACCTGGTAAACTGCAACAAATTTATTTAAAAGCTCAAAGAAGCAAACATGATTTGTATATAATTCTCTTGCATTCAATGCCAGGCATATTTAACAAATAAATATTTATAATAACCTTCATATGTGGTCAGCATTTACCAATTTATAATTTCATTCAATTACACCCCCAACAACATTGTGAATAGCATTACCACCTTCATTTAATTATGAAAGAAGAGGAAATTCAGAAAACTTAAGTGGCTTGCTTAAATTCTTACAAATATATAAGTATAGGGGAGTCAGTTCTCAATTATACTTTCTTCACATTCCATCAGAGGTATTTCTTAGCTCTATTACATGAAAAAAATAACACATATAGCATGTCAAATATGGTCATTAAATATTGAAGGGATTTTAAATTTTATATTTGTAGCTTGAGAGTATTTACACAAAATTTCAATTAAATATCTATCCATCCATACCTACATTGTATGTGTAAATTTGTCAAGTGCTTACACAGTTAGGCATGGTGCTAATATTTGCAAATATTATCTCATTTTTATCCTATCCCAACATGATAATTGAGATACTCTATTTTACAGATGGGAAAAGGGTTAAATAACTTGCCCAAAGTTAATAGTAGGGTGAGCTTCAGTGTGAACCTGGGAAGTCTAACTGTCCATACACTGCTCCTAACTGCTATCAGGTAACATTTCCTTCCTTGGTTAATAATAGTCAGTGTGACTAGATTAATCAGATAATATTTAGGGAAAAATAAAGAATTTCTTTCAAGGGGGCCAGTACTGGGGGTTGAACTCAGGGGCACTTTATCACTAAGCTACACTCCCAGCCCTTTTATTTTGAGACAGGATCTCGCTGAGTTGTCCAGGTGGGCCTTGAACTTGCAATCCTCCTGCCTCGGCCTCCTAGCCAAGATACCTAGCTAGAATTTGAAAGTGCTTGTGGCTGGTGCTTTACTGGGAGCCTGACATTGGACCAAGGCTACTGTTGTGGGTGAGGTGGACACAAAACTTTTACTGCAGTGAGGTTAGTGATCTGCCCTGACAGGGCTGCTCTTCTCCTTTGGAGCTTCATATCTGATCTAAAGTGTTCAGTCTTTAAGCACACACCTCAGTGGCTCTTCAGATGACTCAATGTCAACCCAATTCCTAGGATCTGAGCCCAGCAAAGAAACATTATGTTGAAAAGTAGATGTGTTCATAGCAAATGTCTTCTTTTAAGATAGAGTAAAAATTCCTTCATTGCTTCAAATGTCTTCTGCTCTTTACCATCCTCATACCTATCACCAGTTCCTTATGTGAAGACTTGAGCAAGCTAAAATTTCAAGGTTAGTTCAGACTGAAAAAATATGCACATGTTAGGAGACAAATGTCTAAGAAAGCAATCTCCAAGTCCAGGAGCTCACTTACCTGCACTCTGGAAGGGCCCTCAAACCCTGAACCTGCCCAGAATTTGAGATGGAATCTTCTTTGACCCCAGCAGAACTGGGCAGTGCTTTTCATTGCTTCTCTTTGCTAGCCTGTGATTAGCACTGGAGAAAACAGAACATGGGAAAGCAATCCTCTTATTTTTGAGAGATCAAAACCCTGATTCTGGTGCTATTTCCCTCCATCCATGACATGAGCATTCTGCATTTATCTACCAGTCATTAAAAAAGTCATGGAAGTCTCTTTCATTTAAAATAATGATATTGTAAACAGGTTGGATAAGCCTGTACAATCTAATTAGTAGTCTAACACTAATACAACACCATTTCCTGAAGCAATTATCAGAATAGTTTCTAAATGCTGCCTGATTTTTATTGAGCTACTCCACTAAATTCCCCTTAGACACATCTAAATTTCTTTTAAACATGGGTCATTTATACATTGATTCATTTAACAAACATTTACTGAATGTTTACTATGTAACCAAAACTGAGCTAGGCATCAGGGATACAGATATGAGTTAGATACAGTTTCTACCCTTAAGACACTTCCAATCTCCTAAGAAAGCAATTACCTTAATAGATAATGCAATCAGTATGGTTATATTTACACGCAACTAGTGCCCAGTAGGATTGCTTTAAACCAGATAATTTCTTCTGCCTATGAAAGAAAATAAGGAACAGGAACTGTCATACTACTATATACAAAACTGCTTCCCATGGTAGGCAATGCCATAAAAAAAAACTCAATTACAGAAAAAAATATTAAAACACATAAAAGCATAAAATTATTTCATAAATGTTATGGGGCTACTTCATTATTATCTTTGCCATGCTTCAAAACATATTGTGTTTTATTATTTTTTTGGTTTGTTTGTTTCTCTTTTTGTATTGTGCTAGGGATCAAGCTCAGGGCTTCATGTATACTGACAATGCACTCTACCACTGAGCAACATGCCAGCCGTGTGTGTGTGTGTGTGTGTGTGTGTGTTTGGGTGTGTGAAGACAGAAATTTTGTATTTAAACTTATTTCTAATGAATCAGATATAACCTTCCTATGTTCACATATGAATACACAATTGTATAACTCCATGTACAACCACAAGATTGGGAAGTCATACTCCATGTATATATAGTATATCAAAATACTCTCTACTGTCATGCATATCTAAAAAGGAACAAGTAAAAAAAAAAACATTTAAACATACACTTATCCCTTCAGAATGCAGAATTGTTTCTGTTTGCTTGCTCTTTAAATGCTAATATTTTCATGTGCTTATCACTGTTGATTGGCAAACAAGTCAAATCCTACACCGGCAGAGGAGCAAGCTGATGCCAGTTCCACTCTGCTTTAGCAAAACTGCATCAGTGTTCTCTAACCAGAGTGCAACGAATCAAGATACTGTTTCAACTACCAATTGGCATCCCTTCAGTTCTCTATCAGGGTAGCATGAGTTATATCCCTAGGAAATAAATTCCTACGCTTCTCTATTTTTCTTTCAGAGTCATCTGGAAGAGATGGAAAAGAAAAAGTGAAATCTTAAATCTTGGCCAATTCTTGGCAGGGACCTGATGTGGACCTTTTGGGGCTTTTCTTACTACTCACATCATCTTGAGATGTGCATGGCCAGTATGTGGCTCTGCATGTCTTCATATAATCAAGTAGAGCCTTGAAATTTCCAGTGCTTTATGGAGGAGAGAAGATGAATAGAAAAGGAGAGAGAAGAGGCCAAACAAACTAGTGGTAAGCAAGGAGCGTGGAAAGAGAGCCATTGGAAAGGAATAGCAGGGAGTCCCACAAAGGATTTAAAGAACGAAGATGTCATTAACAACTGCTTTGTGATTTGGAGCCTCACTGTAGTATAACTGCCTCAGACACCCCATGAGCCTTCAATAAGACTCCACTATGCAAAGCAACTTGCATTTGAGACTCTTTAGGCAACATTGTCCATGGGTGAGTTAGTCAGCTTTTCATGGCTGTGACCAAAATGCCCAACCAGAACCATTCAGAGGAGGAAAAGTTTATGTGGGCTCACATTTTCAGAGGTTTAATCAACGGTTGGACAAGTCCTTTGCTTTGGGCCCAAGGCAGAACATCAGGCAGAAGGGTGTAGCAGAGGAATACTGCTTCACTCATGGTGGCCAGGAAAACAGAGAAAGGGATAGGGGGACACAGAAAAGATGAACCCTTCCAGGGCACACTCTAGTGGCCTACCTTCTCCAGCCACATGCCACCTGCCCACAGATACCACTCAGTCTATTCAAACTAGGATGAACTCATGTTATGACTTGGGTGTAAGGTATCCCTTCAATACATGTAGGTATATTCAGAGGTGCAATGACTAGATAATGAGAGCTGCAACCTAATCATTTACCTCCCAGTTAGTCCATCCTGTTTTGAATGGACTAACTGGGAGGTAACTGTAGGCAGGTAGGGCAATGGAGTGAGTTACTGGAGGTGTGCTCTAGAAGGTTCATCTTCCCTTTGCCTTACTCTCTCTGCTTCCTGGCCACCATAATCAGATAAGCTTCCCTCTACCATGCCCAGCTGCCATGATGTTCTGCCCCACATTGGGCCCAGAGCAATGGAGCCAGCCAACCTGGACTTAGTCTCTGAAACCATGACTTAATCTGATGGTAGTCAGAGTCTAAAACAAACTTTCCCTCTTCTAAGTTGTTTTTGTCAGGTATTTTTTGTCACAGCAACTGAAAAGCTGACTAATAACTGATTGGGTTACAGCTCTTATAATTTATTCATTGCACCTCTGAATATTCCTGCATTAACACGGGAGCCTTATGGGGACACCTCATATCCAGATCATAAAAACAGGGTAAAGTGATATGTACCATACATTAAGGGCCTTTGGGGGGCAGAGAAGAAACCAGCCCCAGGAGAGGCTCAGACTTCAGTGAAAAAAGAAAATTCAAGCAAGGACTGACAAAAGAAAGGTAGTTTCCTGAGAATTCCTGGACTTGGGTTCTCTTTGTTTGTCTCTGTGAATATGTGCATGTGTGTGCATGTGCCTGTGTTTGAGAAGGTAGCAGAAGATCAAATATATAAGTTTCCATCATATATATATGATGACTATTATTTATAATCACAAAGTGTATCTCATATAAACATCTAGGACTTAATAATAGAGGAGAATAAGAAAGAAGTTGTGGATAGATTAGTTGACAACCTGTCACCCCAAATAAGAATATAAACCCCAAAGCCTAGAAGGGAAGTTATATCCTCTTTCTGTGGATATAACTTTCTTCATTTAGGTTGCATGTATAAATCAACCATTTCAGTACTCCATCTGAGAACTGACAGGACTGACTCTATAATCCTTGGGGTCCAATGTAGAATAAAAATGCAGAGCCCTGGGTTCAAAAGTTAAGAATTTCAAGACAGGACACATTATTCATATCTCTAAACAGTGATTTTTTTGTGTGTTCTAATCCATCTAGTTGTTTACACAGGGTCTTTGCTTGACAAATAATAAATGCTTGATAAATGTTTGACAGAAAAACAAAAACTATTCTTTTTAAATCTCATTAAAACAAAATTTCATCAAAATCCCCAGATAGTGGCTAAATGAGGAAAGTAAGAGTGAGAGAAATCTGCCATACAATGGGTGCTTACATATGTAAACCTTTGAATATCTATGGTAGCGTTTGAGAGCTATATTCAAAACATTGCTTTGACTAAGACATAGGTTAAATATTGCATTTCCTAAGTTCCAGGGATGAGCTAAATATACCTCAGTCTGGCCTTTCAAGGCACATCCCTAAAGCAGTAGAAAATGACATTTTTCTCCTCTTTGGAGGATCCTTTCCTCCCCAGAGTGTGAACCACAGCTATACTGCACTGCCCCACTCAGAACACTCACTCCTATCTCCTCTGGTGGTGACCAGGGAGTGTCAAGCCTTTTCTATGTGCCATTCAGTACCCTGTTCTGTTTGGGTGTCCCTTTCATCAATTCCATTGTTCTATCATGGGTGACTTAATCTGACGATAGTCAGAGTCCTTTCAAATCACTTCTGAAAAATTTAGCTTTGTTTTTGTAACATTTCTCAAGTGTTGGAAACTTCCTTTAATATGCTTTATTTCATTGATTTCTATCATCCATCTGACACTTATTGACTTCTTGTCCCTCATTGTCTAAGATCTACCAGGCACTATACTAGACACCTGTACATACTTTAACTTACAGCCAGAATTATCGAGGCAGACAAAACAGAATCATATTATGAAGGACTTGAATATTTAGAAGTATCATTAGTATGCTGGAAATGGTTTATCTAAATGAACTTAATAAACTTAACCATTTATTTAGAAATGAAACAAAGTTACTATTGTGCAAAGCTTGTCTTTGTGTGGTACTGGGGTAGGTTAGAAGATTGAGGTCTAAAATATAGTTTTTCTTCAGTTGCCTCAAGGAAAACATGTCCTGGTGTGTCCTTATGGCCTCTGGGCTTAAATCATTCTCTGCCAGTTATATTTCTCCTTTCAACTGATTAGCAGGTAAAACTGATAGAAAGCCCTTGAATAGATACTTCTTACATAAGTGGGACTGATTTACTGGGACTTGGTTCAGTCAGATTTCCTAAGGGCTCTCACAGCTAAATTTTGTTCAGAAGCATCCTCATTGAAGTTGATTATACCACTTTACCATAGAATCTACTGCACATAAGAATTTTGATTTAAGTTTGTTTAAATTCCATTTCTTTACAAGATATTTGGTATAAACCAACACAGACCAAGATAGATAAAATAACTACAGAATATTTTCACTTTTCTTTCTAAGACTTCTGAAGTTCATCTCAAGGTAGCAAGTGACACATCCCCGGGCTGGATTCTCAAAGAGGATTGGTAGGGTTCAAAGGTAAAGCATAAGCTAACTAAATGTTTTCCTGTAGGAGTGGCAGCGTCTTCTAGAAAAGCATGGCCATTTCCTGTGGGGGCAGAAGGAGGTTTGCAGGGTGAGCAGAATACAGATGTGTGGTTAAAGAGAACTGGCAGAAATAGCAGCTTGGGACTTTACAAGGGTCTTTGAGTACCATGTGTGTACCTATGTGCTGCTTACAAGGTAAACTACATTAAAATAGGCTAAAAATAAGAGAAACTGCCTTAGAGACTGAAAGGATGAAATAGAGACAAATGGAAAATGAAACTAAATCTTAATGATTGTGCAAGATTATATGTCAATACCTCTAAATCTGTAAGTATGTCAGAAAGCTTCTGTTTTGGTATTCTTTTATCCGCTCAATTGTTCTATCCTGTTTAACTTTATCTGGTTATAGTTTGAATCCTTTCAAATCAGTTCTGTCTCCAAATGACAGAAGGCCCAATTCAAAATATCTAACCAACAACAGAAGTTATTGGCTTCCTTAAGTGGAAGCCCTAGGGTAAGCTGGACTTCAGGATTGGCTGAATAAGCAATTTCAGCTCCATGTACCTGCTTTTCTCCTGCCTTTCCACTTGTCTGGATGTCAGGCTCATTCTCCAAGGAGAGACTACAATAGTGGAAGTGGCTCTGGGACTCCCATAGACATATACAGAGGGAGAGAGAGTCACTTCTTGAAGTTCATCAGGAAGAATAAAAAGGAAAGTCTGTAGGAGCCTCCTTTTCAATTTCATTGACCCATGTTGGATCACATGCCCAATCAGGAAGCAATAACTAGCAGAAGAGGTGTTATCCCACTTCTCAATCAGCAGGTCTCTTCTGTAGGTCTGCTTTCTAGTTAACTTGAGGTCCCCTGGGAACTCTATCAACTGTATAATGCTAGGTTGCTTCAAAGATAAATTTCATTTTTCCATTGCAAGAAATAGAATTATTTTTAAGAACATTCAGGTAGCATATTTTGTGGTGAGGTTCTTACTATTCTTGTAAGAGGAAAAATATTTCTTTAGAAATAAGTATTTCCTTTTCTTAGGATGAATTTATTGTTTTTTAATATGGAAATGATATTATTCCCTTTAGAAAATTGTAAATATTCACAGAAGGATAAAGAAAAATAAAACAAGTGTTGTATGTTATTTCTCACCATCATTAACATTCTGCAAAGCTCTTGCTACTCTGTTTTCTATGCATGATTGTTTATCACATATTCTCTTGGTTACTAATGACAGAAATCCTTGTTCAGCTGACTTACACAAAAAAATAATAATTTATGTAAAGCACACTGGGGATATTCCAGGAAACTCAAGGGTAGCTGAACTATGCATGGAAGGCATGCAGGCATTTAGGGAGGAGACGCTCTACTCTCTTTTTGCAGCATAGCTTTCTTCACTTTGGCATGTCAGATGGTCCAACATGGCCACCACATAGATTCCAATTGCATCTTCTTTAACCCATTAAGAACAACTCCAGGTTCCTGGGAAAGTGAATCTGCTCTCCTAAGCTTGTCCTGAGAGGAAATAAATAAAATAACATGGCTACTGAGGACCCAGCCTTAAATACGGGTAGTGGGTCCTTTATCAGAGAAAGAGAACCAGTGTCCCCCCTGGACAGATGTTCCAAAGGGCACTTCTGCTGTGACTTCTATTACACTATCACTGCTATACTACTGCTACTGAAAGACACAAAACACACCATCCTAAACTTGAAATTGTGTTTAAAAGAAATTTCCAAGCATTCAAACATGAATATCTCTCCTTTTGTGTGTGTGTGTGTGTGTGTGTGTGTGTGTGTGGTTCTGAGGATTGAACCCATGGCCTTGTGCATGTGAGGCAAGCACTTAACAACTGAGCTATATCCCCAGCCCCTCATTTTGTTTTAATTGCTTCCAAAAATCATTTTTAGTGGCCATATAGCATTCCTTATAATGAATATGTCATTCTTAGTTGTGCAACAATTAAGGAATAAATATTTAGATCATTCTCAATTTCTTGTTATAATAAATAATGCTTAAATAGAAATGTTTAAAGTGTTTTTTGCCTTCATATTGGATTACTCCCACAGAATGGAATCTTGTTTTGGATGGTGTGGTACCAGGGATTGAACTCAGGAGCACTCAACCACTGAACCATATCTCCAGCACTATTTTGTATTTTATTTTGTGACAGGGTCTCACTGGGTTTTTTAGCACCTTGCTTTTGCTGAGGCTGGCTTTGAAATCTAGATCTTCCTGACTCAGCCTCCCAAGATGCTGGGATTATAAGCATGTGCCACGACATCCATGAAGAGAACCCAGCAGCAGCAGCTGCAGGACACAGTGTTTTTCTTTTTGGTACCAGGGTTTGAACTCAGGGGTGCTTAACCACTAAGCCACATTCCCAGCCCTTTTATATATATTATTTAGAGACAGGATCTTGCTAAGTTGTTTAGGGCTTCGCTATGTTGCTGAGTCTGGCTTTGAACTCATGATTCTCCTGCCTCAGTCTCTGGAGTGTAATCCCAATGTGCCTTGCTAGAATGGAATCTTTAGAGTAGAAATACTGGGGACACAAGTCTCATTAAGACTCTTGATGCACAACTGCCAAATTATTTTCCAGAAAGGTTTATTAAATTGAATTTCTTGCATCAATGTTAGAAAGTCCTTTTTGGGGGAATTTTGTGGAGTGAGTCTTTGAGAAGATGGAATCTAATCATCCAGAGAAATGCCCTCCAATAAACCATGTTACAACATCAAAACAATTTTATAGGTGCCATAGAATTTATTCTAACCATTTTATTAAAGTAGAATTGCCAGCTAGCACCTTTCTACACCTTGCCTAGCAGCTGTGAATTCTGAATTTCATTCTCTAGCTCCTGAAAGCCTGTAGTCACCAGGCTCTGAAGACCAGTTTGATGTTGTCCTTCTAGTTTTAGAGAGGGTACAGGTGAGAAGAAGCTCTTCTGTTTTGACATGTGTACTTGGGGAGCGAAGGTAGGAAACCAGCTCTTGAGGAACACCAGGTCAGATTGAGAGAAAATTCTCCCAAACCAACTATCAACCAAGATGGAGTCAAAATTGAAGGCCCAAAACATGGAGGATCAAAGAGGCAGAGGAATAGTGAAGGTAGGCCTGCAGGTATCAGAAAGATAGAGTGACTGGAGCAAGTTTGGATATGGGGTGAGACTGGCCTGAGGGCCATCCTCCTTTCTAAACTCACTGCTCCTCAGCCCCAGCCACTGCTACCTTGGGAAACAGTTTAGAAATCTGGGATTTAAAACGTTTCTGAAATAAACCAGAAATAATGGCTTTTTATAAATTTAATTTTTCATGTTTCAAAAAAAAACTGTGTTTGTTCTGTGACTGAATTCAGTTAGTATAAAGCATTACAGGTCCATATATGTGGTAGGACTTACTTTTTGTAAGGGTAAGTAACATTCAGTTGTGTGCATAGACCACATTTTCTTTATCGATTCATGTATCAATGGAGATTTGAATTGTTTCCACTTCTTGGCTATTGTGAACAATGCTACAATGAACAAGGGAATGCAGATATCTCTAAAGATTCTATTTCAATTTTTTTTCGTATATATTCTCAGAGCAGAATGGTCAGATCACATGGTAGTTCTACTTTTAGTTTTCTGAGAAACCACCATACTGTTTTCCATAGCTGCTGTACCATTTAACATTCCCTTCACGGACAAGTGTTCTAGTTCCTCAATGTCCTTACCAACACTTGCTATCTTTTGTTTTGGTTTTGGTTTATTTTTCACAATAGCTATCTTAACAAATGTGAAGCGACTGCATGACTCCACTTATATATAGTACCTGAAGTAGTCAAACTTACAGAAGTAATAGAATGGCGATTACCCAGGACTGAGGGAGGAGGAAATAGGAACTGCTGTGCAGTGGTATAAAGGTACAATTACACAGGATGAGTAAGTTCTAGAAAGCTGCTCTACAATATTGTGCCAGGAGCTGACAATACAGTATTTTACACTTAAAAATTGTTAAGAGGGTTGATATCTTATTAACTGTTTTTACCATGAAAAAGAGGAGGAAGAGGAGGAAGAGCTGCTGCAGGACACAAGGAAACTTTTGGTGGTAATAGATACATTTATTACCTTGTTCATGGTGATGGGATCACAGGTATAGTCAGTCATATATCCAAATTCACCCAATTGTATATATTAAATGTATGCAGGTTTTTAATATCAATTAAAACTCAATATAACTGTAAAAGAAGACATTATCAAAATGAAAGATCAAATGAAAAATAAACAATATTCAAAATTGAAAAAAAAAAGTGTATTTGGCAAACACATCTGTGGTCTAGCTATGGCCACAAGTTTGTGACCTCCGATCCAGAGTAATATGAAAACTGGAGTATAGTCACATGTTTGATCCTTCAAGGGTTCACATGGCCACAGACACAGTACAGCTGGAAACTTCTGAAAGTTTAAGAGGTTTAGGGAAATATGAAGCAGATTAAAAGTTCCAAATGGGAAATGCTCTTCTCTGTAAGCAGTAAGAGCTTCATAAAAGGAGAGCTTCCATCTGATAATAGAAAAGATAACTTTTACCTTGGCTAAACCTATACTTATATAAATAGGGAATATTGTCACATTCTTCTGCAAAGATTACCTCCTCTGTAAATGAATAAATATTCAAAATAATGTGCTCAGGTAACTGATTTCACTGAATAGCCCCAGAAGTCTGAATTCTGAACATTTTTATACTGTATCACTGGAACACGTAGATAAATTCCAGATAAGACATCGATTTGTGATGCTCATATCTAAAAATAGAACCACAGCCTAGTCAGTATTGCCCTTTAGATTCTATTTCCTTTATACTCTGCTGTCATCCAAGTCCCTGGGATCGTCATAAACCTGATTACAGAAACAAGAGCCTGTGTGCAGGAAGGAAAGCAGACTTTGTGTTGAAAAGCAGCGGACATGGCTGTTTTGACTGGCTTTCTTCTCTCAGGAAACCTTAGTGACCCTACCTATCACGCCAGCAATGCTATGCATTGCACATGAAGCCTTTGGATTCAGAGACTTCCCAGGGTCCTTCATTATGTTCATTTTCTACTTGCAGGGCAACAGAGTTTCTCCTGGGCATGTCTCCACATCACCAGCACCAGTGGGTAATGTTGCCTCGGCTGGTCACTCTCGTGGTTGTATTCTGCCCATGGTGGTAGAAACCTGGAAAAGAAACCTATGCTGAAGCACTTTCTCAAGATATGTACATATATTCCAAGCTACAACCTTATTGCTCTCTTTGCCTAGTAGTGGTTTAGCAGAACAGTCAACATAGAAGCTTTTGAAGCAGACCAACAATAAAGAGATCCCCAGACCAGCTCTTGGTGTGGGAGCTACTGCTCACTTTCTGCAAAATTTCATGCTGTATGGGATTGGATAGCGGGGAACAGAGTTTAGCTTGCATGCTGAATTAAATATGCAATACATGTGCCTGCATGTACATGGTGCAGAATTAGAAGAGAATAAAATACAGCTGCAGAAAGAATCTCATTATAAACTCTTAGTTGATCAGGGACAGTATCTTCCTCATTGTTCTATTCCCAGGAATTTTATATGACTTGTACCTCTGGTGCTGTGTGAGCCCCTTATATACAAACAGGTGTCCAATAAATATTAGGGAAATGAATAAACTCAGAAATATTTCCACTGATCACCCTAACTTGCTTATCTGTCCTTCTTCAAAGTATTCCTGAATACAGAGTTGGCAACAGTCTTTAGAGTCACTGTAGCTTCTGCTCTGTGAAGTCATAACAGAAAAAAATATTACTCCTGGGAATTCCTTTTTAAAAATGTTCTACAATATAATATCCTGCTCTCATGGGAATATTTTTTAATTAATTAGTTTGATATTCTGGTATACATATGGAAAAAATCTGCATAAATATATACAAGGCTATCTGTCAACTGGTTATTTCTAAAGGAACGTGGAATATTTATATATTTTTGCAAAGCCTGCTTTTCTTTGACAGTAAATGCATACTGTTTTCGTAAACAGAAAAACAACACCTATTTTTGAAATAATTAGATTGCTTGTGTTCATTTATATTAATCAAGTGATCTTTTCTTTGGTGATATATAGGAGGTATTTTGAACTCACCAGCAAAATTTTATCCATCGAGGTGGGCTATCTCTGAGGTAATTGAACAACATTTTATACTGATTTGGATTAGATTTAAGTGTACAGGATTATATTTCTTGAAATTTTAGGGCTATATAGCATTGAAGTCCTTCAGTTTCAAAGAAGCCAAATGATTTTATGACGCCTCAAGAAATTTAGATAGGGGAAGAACATAGATACCTAATGATGATTATTTGAAATACCTTTTGAGGTAATATAATACAAACTTCTCTGCTCCACTGGCCTCCCCTTGTGTCAATATCCATCCATCTGCTCATCCATGCTGTGCCCTCTGGAGCTACACAGAGTTCCCTCTATCTGCTGGAGACTGTCAAAAGTTGCTTACTAATTAAGTGATGTACATAGAATAACATTAGTTGGAAGTAGACAGAAAAGCCTAGTGAAGAATGAGTGAATGGAGTAGGAATTAATTTTGGAAATGATTCTTCATTAGTTTCATACAATGTTTAAGCACAGAGCAGTTTTTATTTTGTTTACAAGAGCAAGGAAAAATGTAAACTGACTTTAGATGACAAAAAAGTGTCTGGTTTTACTGAGACATCATAATGTCCAAAGGAAAATATCAAAATCCTTATTAGATAACTTAGGTGAAATCCATATCTAAGATAAGGGGAAAGCAAATCTTAGTAGTGTCTGCTAATTCTGCTCCTAAATTTAGTGTGATAGGCCTCGTTCCGGGTGATTTCTACCTAGTAATGAGACTTCTGTGGTGTTCTAATAACTCTCTGCTCTTGGATGGGGCCTAGAGCTGAACTACCATACAGTGAGAGGATGAGGGTGAGAATACAGAACACTAGAACCCAAATACCTCATGGTGCTGAGGGTTAGGACCCATGATGGGTCAGTCACTTGCCTCAATTCATCTTGGTGAGTTGTACATCTCACCCCCTGCAAGCTTCTTAGAACTAGCAGATGATGAAGTAGGAGGCCCTGCACAGGACGATCACTATGGGAGACATCTCCCCAGGCTGGCTGATGAATCAATCAGCATCCTTAGGGATGAGTTCAAATTTGCCCTATCCTCTCAAGACTATATTCTCCATCAGAGACACTGGGATTTGGTGAAGACTTGGTTCAAACGTCTTGCCAAGATTCAAGTGTTAGGTCTCCTCAGAACTCTCTAGTGTCACCATGTGGATGCCAATCCTTCTAAATGAGTATATGACCTATTAACCTCTCCATTATTTCACTTCTGAACTTCAAAACAGAACAGACATAAGTAATACCTCCTCCTCCCAGAAAATGTACCAGTCTTCTTTTATTTCTCTCTCTCTCTCTCTCAAAATACATCCCAACAAAGTTTCAAGAAAGTTTAGTAAAACATGGAAAGAAGAATTCATGAGGATTTAGTAGTAGTTTTTCTATTTTAAACAACTAGAAGCTCTTTGGTAACTTTTAAGAGAGAAGGAACTAAAATTCTCCAGGGAGACTGAAGAGGGGAAGGGAGGGGCTGGGGTTGTAGCTCAGTGGTTGAGTGCTTGCCTCATATGTTTGAGGCTCTAGGTTTGATCCTCAGCACCACATAAAAAATAAATAAATAAAATAAATATATTGTGTCCATCTATAACAAATATACATATATATATATTATATATATATATATGTATATATATAAAGAGGGAGAGAGATAATAGGATTTTTTGAAGGAAAAAGAAAATAGTCAATAAAATAAAGTCTATAGTTGGAGACATAAGCTTGAAAATTAGAAAAAAATATATTATTCAGAAATAGGAAAAGGAGTTAACTTTGAACATATTGAAGTATAGGAGTGGCGTATTCTTTTTCTGTGCTCGCCATAACAAATGACCACAAACTCAGTGGCTGAAAACGAGACAAGTTTACTTTTTCACAGCACTTTGCATTAGAAATCTATCTGGTCCTATTGGGCCAAAATTAAAGGGTTGGTTGGGTTATACTCTTCCAGAGAGAAAGAATCTGGAAGGGGAAAAACTGCTCTGTGCCTTTTCCAGCCTCTAGAGGAGCCTACTTGCTTTGGCTCATGGCCTCTTCCTCCCTTTTCAAAGCCAGTAATGTCCAATTGACTCTTTCTCGTATTGTATCCTTTTGATACTAACTTCTGCTCCTCTCTTCCAATTTAGAGGACCCTAGTGATTATATTGGGCCAGCCTAGCTAATCCAGGCTAATCTCTCTATTCTACAGTCAACTAATTAGAAACCTTAATTTGATCTGCAGTCTTTATTGCTGCTGGCTATCATGTGAGCCAAGGGTATCACAAGATCTGGGGATTTGGACGTGGACATCTTTGAGATCCCATTATTCTGCCCACACAGATGGACTTTGAGGAAACTTGGGTAGAATAGTTTGTTTTTAATAAATTGAAGATTTGATCATTTCTCAAAGTGAGAATGAAGGGATAAGGCTGGAATTTTTTTTTTCTGTTTTCAAGAAATCAAACAAAAGAGACCAGAGTAGAGTCCCAGCCTCTGGGGCTTCCTTGGTATGAAGTCTACTTTGCTTACTGTGATTATTCAGTTCCTTACTTATACTTGGTTGTTTCTGTTTCTCCCTAAGGCTATAAATAATATGAGAGGGGGTAGCTGTGTCTATTTTGTTCACAGCTGTATCCCCTACACCTAACATCCAACTAGGCACTAAGTAAATATTTACTGACTTATTTAAACAAATCTTTCTAGATAGACTGACATTACCACACTTACAGATTTCAAATGGCATTATTAGTAATAAAACCCCAAATATCCACAATCACCCACAGCTCAGAGCAAGGCTTCCGCACCATATGGCTCAATCTCTCCAAGCTCACTGGGCCCAGGGTCCCACCTCACTCCCTTGGCCAGCTGTCCTGGATTGGACCTCAGCTCTCCTAGGTCCTTTGTGACTTGCCAGGATGGTGTTGATTTTGGTGTCTGAAAAACTCAATTCTTTCACCAGAGTTCAAACCTGATTTCTTTCATTTTTTCATTTAAAAAATTTACTGTTCCATTATAATTATACATAATAGAGAGATTAGTTGCAATAGATTCAGAACTGCACATAGTATATAATTTTGTCTATTTAATTCCCTAGTACCTCTACTTTTCTTTTCCTCCTTCCTCTCCCTGTCCCCATCCTCTACTCCTCTGCTTTTTAAAATTTATTTATTTATTCTAATTTGTTATATATGACAGCAGAATGCACTTTAATTCATAGTACACTTACAGAGCACAATTTTTCATGTCTCTGGTTGTACACAAAGTAAAGTCATACCATTCATGTCTTCATATATGTACTTGGGTTAATGATGTCCATCTCATTCCACAGTCTTTTCTACCCTCCTGCCCTCTCCATTCCCCTTCCTCCCCTTTGCCCTATCTAGAGTTTGTCTATTTCTCCCATGCCTCCCCATCCCCATTATGGATCAGCATCCTCATATCACAGAAAACATTCAGCCTTTGGTATTTTGGGATTGGCTTACTTCCCTTATTCTCCAACTCCATCCATTTACCTACAAACGCCATGATCTCTTTTAATGCTGAGTAATATTCCATTATGTATGTATGTGTGTGTGTGTATGTATGTGTGTGTGTGTATCAATCACAGTTTCTTTATCCATTCATCTATTAAAGGGCATCTAGGTTGGCTCCACAATTTAGCTATGTGAATTGTGCTGCTATAAACATTGATATGGCTGCATTACTATAGTATGCTGATTTTAAGTCATTTGCATATAAACCGAGGAGTGGGATGGCTGGGTCAAATGGTGGTTCCATTCCAAGTTTTCCAAGGACTCTCCATACTTCTTTCCATATTGGTTGCACCAATTTACAGTTGCACCAGCAATGTATGAGTGTGCCTTTCTCCCCACATCCTTACTCTAGTTTCCAAAATGAGAGAGAACATATAAACTTTGAATCTCTGTGTCTGGCTTATTTTACTTAACATGTTGCTTTCTAGGTCTATCCATTTTCCTGTGAATGACATAATCTCATTCTTCTTTTTTTAATTATATGATTTTGTTTATATTAAATAGCAAGAGTAGGCAAATTAATAGAGGTTAAAAAGCAGATTAGTGGCTGCTTTCTCATTCTTCTTTATGGTTGAGTCAAACTCCATGTGTCTATTACATACCACATTTTCTTTATCTATTCATCAGAGGGTGGATGCCTTGCCTAGTTAACATGGCTATTGTGAATTACACTGCTATAAATCTGGGCCTGCATATATTTCTATAATATACTGTCTTTAATTCATTGTAAAATTTCAGTGTGCTCGATTGCAGTCCTTTCTTTTAAAAGTATCCAACCGCTTGTCAGGATGGACAATTTTCTAACACATTCATTAAGGTATAATTGATATACCAAAAAAAAACCTGCACAGATTTAAGTATATAATATGATGAGTTTAACATATGTATATACCATGAAACCATCGCTATAATCAAAGTAGTAAACATATCTATCACTCCCAAAAGTTTCCTCCTACCCTTTGTTTTTGTTTCTGTTTTATTTTTATTTTATTGTGGTAAGAATACTTACCACCCACCTGGTGGTGCACCCACTTGACAAACTTAAGTGAACAATAAAATATGAACTACAAGCCCAGTGTTGTACAGCAGATTTTACAGAGGCCTCTCCAAGGATAATGCTGTCCTTAAGCCCTTAAGTTGACCCAATGACCATGAAGTGTCCTTTGTCCCCAGGCCCTCCTATTTTTCGCACTCCAGGTGAAGTCATCCGGGAAGGGTAGAGGTCATGATGACACTAGAGTGGCCCTTGGGAACAATGTTTCATTGACAACAGCCAGTTACCTCATATTAAATTCCAGCCACAATACTATGTGAGGTCTGGCCTTGACCCTCACATTTCAAATTACAGTGGACTTGAATGACGTAATTCTGAGCTAAATATTTCCTTCAGATGTGAAGTTGGCTCTCCTGGTTCATTGAGATCAGAGCATCTTATAAGGTTTGTTTTTTTCTGTTTGGAATGATACATTTGTGCTGATCTGTCCAGTTCCTTTTGAGCTTAGCAGGAAAAATTAGACTGTGGCTTTGGGTCAGGAGTACTGTCCAATGATCAAAACAATAAAAGTTAATTCATCTTTGGTGAGTTACCCCTTAATCATGTGAGAAATTTTAAGAATTTAAGCAGTTTAGTCAAAATCATTGTATTGTCATGTGCAACTAATAAAAAAATGAAAAAAAGATATAAATTTGACAATATTCATTTATTTTTGTTCACTACAAGGCAATTCCATTCAGAATCCCACATCATAGGAGCCCATGAGTCCCTAAAAGAAACAGATTCATCAACCATTTAGGAAAAAAAAATCAGTTCACAATTTTATATCACTCTCTAAAACATAGCAAATTCTGAATAAATTGTAAGGCTAAACATAAAATTAAGTAATATAGAAAACAAACTATTCATTCAAACTTTAGGAAAAGAAATGTAAAAATGCTCAAACAATGGGAGGAAACAGCTACAGAAGACTGAAAAATCTATATTACATTAAAAAAATGTGAATAAATGTAAGTAACGCATACAATAGTAACTAAATGTTCAACAACATAGTAGAGGTAGGTACTGGTCATACCAGAAAGATATCCTATTTTTATTTCTTTAAGAGTTAACCTATTTTTAGCCAGGCGAAGTGGTACTCAGGAAGCTGAGGCAGGAGGATCTCGATTTCAAAGCCAGCCTCAGCAATTTAGTGAAGCACTGAGCAACTTAGCAAAACTCTTAAAAACAAAACAAAACAAAGACTGGAGATGTGGCTCAGTGGTTAAGTGCCCCTGTGTTCAATCTCCCCAGTTCCAAAATAAAAAGGAAGTTATTCTCCTCCTCCTCCTCCTCCTCCTCCTCC
>NW_026000093.1:22757214-22812295 GCF_001458135.2 Marmota marmota marmota
CTCCTCCTCCTCCTCCGTCGTCATCGTCTTCTTCTTCTTCTTCTTCCTCTTCTTCTTCTTCCTATTATTATTATTATTATTATTATTATTATTATTATCATCATCATCATCATCATCACAGGGCATTCTGAATGCTAAGCCTTAGCTCTACCTTTAAGCTATTCCCCAGCCTCAGAAGTCAGCCTCCCCTGATGAGAAAAGCACTGTGTCCTGATTGGCAAGTGAAACAAGGACAAAACATTCGACCAACAGAAAACAATCGGTTAATAAAAATAGAAAAATAGTTCACCTTGTAGTCGTAAAGAAATAACCATTTTTAAAAAACAACATGCCATATTAATTTCTTTCCTTACTAAGTTATTCCACCTTTTTATCCAGCAGATGAATTATTCTACCAGCCTTTATTTTAACAGTCTATAAAAAGTGATGAGGATTTCTTCTCTAAACCCAAGATGCCCAAACTCAGTGGGGTTTCAGCCCCCTGGAGAGAGAAATAGTCAGCCAGGGAAAAGAGAAAGAAAATAAAAGACAGGGTAATGTTCCTGGGGCAGGGAATAGCTTTGGAAATACTTCATATCATTAATAATATGACTGCTGGTAAGAATCTGGTACAAATGGGCCTTCTTTTACACTGAAAATTGGAGTAGAAATTATTACCACCCTTTTGAAATGCAATTTGTCAAATTATTTTAAGAACTCTAAAAATATTCACACTCTTTGACCCAGTTATTATTCTTCTGGGCGTCTAGTCAAAAGAAAGGATTTTATGTCCACAAAAAAATTTACAGACAAAGGTTTTATTATTATCAGTAATGATTATTATAAAGAACAAAAAGACTGGGATCAACCTAAATGGCCAAATTATAGAGAAATTATGGTTTCCTCAATTTAATGAAATATTATATAGCTTTTAAAGATAATTTCAATAAAAAGTATGATACGAGGCAAATGTTTGAAATCTAAACTTGTTGTAATTCTACATACTAAAGAAATACTATGTATAAATTTAATATAATTAAAATTTTTCCTGAATGAAAATTTTTGACAGAAGTGGTGTTTGAATGAGCAGTTGTGACCATGCTATTTTTCTCAATAATTCATATTTTTCATAACTGGAAGATGACTAAACCTCCCTATCCCATTGGTTTTGGGTTTTGCCACCTGATTTGTTTTGGCCAGTGGAATAGATGTGACATACACTTCACCCCAACAGAAGCTTTAAGTGCAATTGCATAATTGAACTCAAACTCTTGCATTTCTTTGTTCATATTATTCTGCAAGAATAACTTGTCCCAGATAGGCACTGCTCCTTAAGCCTGGATCTCAGATTGGAAAGACAAAGAGGTTAACCTGTACCTAATGGGACAGGAAATGAATTGGTCGTTATTATAATTTGCTGGGAGGTTTGTAATTGTTACTTCAGTAAACTCTGACTAATCCAGAAACATTGGATGCTTTGGCTTTTGGAATATTGTATTTTCAGAAATCTTCATAAGCATTAGATGATTTTCTAAATTTTATATATAAACAAATATTCCTGAGAACAGCCCTGGAGAGAAATGAAGAGTTATTTTCAAACAAGATGGAAGACAATATCCTGGTGTTGTCTTGGGAAATTGTCATGGCTTGTCCTGAAGGTTTAAAAACATCTCAGATGAGTTAAATAGCTCTTTTTTCATTCTTATGACTTTTTATTTTTCTCATGGAAAACGAGTGAGAAAGCCATTTTGGAGTAAGAATTGGGAACAACTAATGAAGATCCACATTCAGAACAATTAATATCCCTCTAATGTGCATTCTTTCCCTTACTAGCTCATTCGTATTCTTTCCAATTAATGTTCCCTTCATTATCTCGGAATAATAGGTCCAACTCTGCCACCATTATTCTAGTGACGAATGCAATGGCTTTGTCTGTTGACCAGGGTGACAGAAGAGAACCCCTAATATTTAAAGTAAAGAATGACCTCATAATAGACATCCTATAATAGATAGCAGCAACTAATTCCCAAAATGTTCTCTGAAGACAATATCTTTTTTATTTCAGGAATGAGAATAAATACCTGTCTATAAGCTCGCTGCTGCCATTTACATATCTAAAAGTGTACATAGATTATTTTTTCTTAGGGTGATAGAAAGTGGTAGCCCACCTGAGAGTCATACTGCAGCACTGGATCTAGGAAAGACAGTAAGAAGTGAACCACAAGTCTCTTAGCAAATATAAAAGCGTATAATTAGTTTATCATAATTAGATAATGATGTATGCTGGGAGGCATGCATTTATTTAACACGGTATCAATTAGCATCTACTAAATCTCATGTATTCTACTACACACCAGGAGTATGATGATGAATGAGACCAACACTGACCCTTCACAGAGGGGTGTAAATTTAGTCTTCATAATGATATAGTCTAGTGGGCAAGACATTTAATTAGAAGAAAAGGAAGGCTGCTGTGTGAGGATAGCAGGCACAACTTAACTAGACTAAGGGAGATTCAAGGAAGCCATCTAAGGATAGTGAAAACTAAGCTTATTTCCCAAAAATCAGGAGAAGGTAACCAGGACAGTAGGGGAGTGAGGACCCCATGCTGGAGAACAGTCCAGGAACAGGGAACAACATGGTAAAAGTGAGGCCAAGCATATGCACTAGGGAAAATTAAACAGATTTGGTGCAGTGAATGTGAGTGAAGTGTGATTAACAGATGTGGCCAAAGTGTGTGATTGGCAGGTCTGATCACTCATGTAGGGGAGCTGGGGCTTTGTGTAAAGGAGAATGGGATGCTGATACAAGGATTCAGGAAAAATTATCTGATCAGATTGCACTCCAGGTAATATGATAGTGAGTGAGCCATCACAGAGTCTAGAGTCTAGAAAGGAAGTGTCCTGTCCAGAAGTAGTGTGGGCATGAAAAACAAAGAGCAAAAGGATTCCAATATGAAATTATGGCATCATCCAGATTACTCCTCTTGTTCAGTCATCTCTTTCTCCGTTATCATGCTGAAATTTGGTTTTATGGATATTTTTTCTTACCAGGAGCAATACTTGAGCTGTATGTAGACCATTAGATTTCTTGTTGCCCATTAAAAAGTTATACTGCTAGTTACATATTTAAGACTCTTGGATACTCAGTAAATTGGTATCAGGATTTCCAAATCTGAGAATCTCTAGGGCCCTGTAAGATTATCTGAATCTGCAAGACCAAGGACCTATTCCTTATGTGATCAACTGAAATCACACCATCCTATGAATCCTCTTGGTAGGTGCTCTGCCATGTTACCAGATATCTACTTCAAATTTTTATCAGGCTCAGTGAGGCTTTGAACCATTTGCTAGTTCTAGTTTCATATAATTCAGAGAATAAGAGCAACTTTAGTAGACAAAGCAATCAATAAGGAAAAGCTAATAGATGAGAACACCAAAGTTTTTCATACTTCAAGGCAGGATCACATAACTGCCAAGACTGCACAGGAGAGAGAAAAGTCAACCACAATCTATGTCTAAAGGGTGGAAGGGTCACTCGGGCATGAGCTATCTCAAAGGAGAAGATTTTTTCCTATCCTAAATTCTCTATACGAATAGCTTCTTAAGTTCAACCAATCATGGTTCTGTGAATTCAATGTTTCTTGATTTGTAAGAAGCAACATCATTTGAGCTAATCATTAGTTGTTCAAGATCTGCTTTTACTCATGTGCTATTACATATATTACTTCATGCTTGATCTCATAATGTAAACCCATCTAAATTAGCAACTCCCGTTATTACTCTTAATGCATTATGAATACTCATTTTAAACTGTGGTTATCACTTTTAATTATGTAATTATAAAAGAATTAGTTTGATATCTATTTCTTCCAAGAGACCTGCTTTGCTCACCAACATATTCTCACTGTCTAGTGCCTGGCAAGCGCTCAGCAAATATTTGTACGCTAGTTAGTTGGGTGATTGATTGCATGGCTTAACAATTTTCATTATACGACTTTAAAGGTCTGTGGTTTTATGATAGTGCATATTTCTGCAGAGAAGGATTAGTAGATGTTCCTGAGGTATTTCATCCTGTATGCCCATAGCTAGACATACACCTGTGAATACAAGCTAAAGCTCAGAGAAGTTAAACAGCTTTCTGCAGATAATATCATTGTGGTTAAGAACATTGACTCTGTGGTAAGACCAGCTCCACTGCTTGTTAAATGCATGACCATGAACAAGTCACCCAAACTGTCTATATCTCATGCTTCTTGGGTATAAAATGGGAATCAGAAAAGTACCTTCCTCATGACATTGTATTAGAATTTAAAGTTTTTACACCATTGGGAGAGTGTATGGCACACAGTCAGTGCTACATAAAGGTTAACTGTTATTTTTTTATATAATTTTTTTTTTACTTTTTTATGTGGTGCTGAGGATTGAACCCAGTGCCTCACGCACACTAGGCAAGCACTGTACCTCTGAGCCACAACCCCAACCCAAGGTTAACTGTTATTATTACACAATTTAAAATAATCTAAACTTTGTACTTGCTGAGATCTTAAGTCCGACTTTGTATTTATCAGCACTGTGGCCAGATATTCAGTTACCTGTAGCTGAACGCATTCCTAAATGACTTGAGGAGGCAAAAACGGGGAACTATTTCAAGCAGAAGAGTCTGTGCAAAGGGCCTAGAGACAGGTAAAAAGCTCAGTGTCGCAGGAGTATAGGTAGTGAAAGCAAGAGACCTCCTGTGCTCTGCCAAAGTTACCCCATCTCTCTTTGAAGGGTTATCACTCCTTGGGATTCAGATCACAGAAAGCATTGCCAACTTGGATCTCTGATGAGCAAAAGAAAAGTTATGATTTTGCACATTGTTCAGTTGCTCTCATTGTCCAAGCGTGGTGACACTCTCCAGTGGAACTTTTTTTTTTTTTTTTTATCCTAAGCAGAAGCAACCATCAGATTTATTTCTGAAAATTTCAACTCTTCCAATGCCCCCTCCTCTTTCACTTATGTAGGATGGATGGAAAGTTACTCAAAGTGACTTGGGAGGTTCTTTTCCTGTCCTCACCGAGACCACCTAGGAATCTCAGGATTACAAGGTGTCAGACATCAGGGCCTAAGTCTATGGCGTTTCTGTCTCTGGTACTATTTCGTTTGACTTCATGATGCTGTGGTTGTTGTCTTGTCCCACCCTCCATTTCAGAAAACCCCAGAGCTTCTCTTGTTCTTCATCTCCCCTCTGAACACAGAGCCAGCTTCCTGCAGCATCCCCATGGGGAGGCCTGAGTGCCAGGGACATCCTGGCTCTGCTACCCTGGTAAGCTGCTTACTTCCCAGCTCACAGGAAGCTCAGATATCTTTCCAATTCAGCTGACTACATTTCCCATGCCTCTTTCTCAGCCCCAAATTCATCCCCAGGAAAAAAGGGTGATAGTCTAACATACTTTCTCTCTCTGGTCAACCACAACATGACTCCCTCTTTGGGCCTGGAGGAATATAAACACAAACTCTCTTTGTTGAAATATGTGGAGAGTGGTCATGTTAATTTAATCTCTTGGAAACAAATTCTGTTGCAAACGTCCTATGTCTCTTTAGTTCCAAAATTCTAGGACTTTAACTCCCTAATTCAAGAAATAAAGAGACTTAGGGCTCAATTTATAATCCAGAAACATAATGTGTACATATACCACATTTTCTTTATCCATTCATCTATTGAGGGACACCTAGGTTGGTTCCAGAGTCTAGCTATTGTGAATTGAGCTGCTATAAACATTGATGTGTCTATGTCACTATGGTATGTTGATTTTAAGTCCTTTGGGTATAAACCAAGGAGGAGGATAGCTGGGTCAAATGGTGGTTCCATTCCCAATTTTCTAAGGAATCTCCATACTGCTTTCCATAGTGGTAGCACCAATTTTTAGTCCCACAAGCAATGTATGAGTGTGCCTTTTTCACCACATCCATTTGCAAGTAAATGGTTGGAGTTGGAAAATATTATGCTAAGTGAAATAAGCCAATCCCACAAAACCAAAGGCCAAATGTTTTCTCTAATATGTGGATGCTAATTCACAATAAGGCGGGGGGCACTAGGGAAAAATAATGTTACCTTAGATTAGGTAGAGGGAAGTAATGGGAGGGGAGGGGAGGGGATGTGGGGATAGGAAAGATAGTAGAATGAAACAGACATTATTACTGTATGTATATATGTGACTACATAACCAATATGATCCTGCAACATGTACACTCAGAAAAATGAAAAATTATATCCCATCTGTGTATGATATATCAAAGTGCGTAAATGCATTCTACGGTCATGTAAAACTAATTAAAACAAATAAAATTTTTTAAAAAGGAAGGTTCTGCTAAAATTTTTGAAAGCACATAAGTTGTTCAATTCATGAGACATGTGTTATTATTTTAAGTCATTATTCTATTCCTGGGTTTTCAATCTGTACTGGTTTTGTAATTCACTTCAACAATTCAGGCCCACCTGGAATCTGTAAAGATGAACTTCTTTGGAAAAAGGGACTTTGCAGATATGATTAAGTTAACATGAAATAAGTTCTATACACAAAGGTCATTTTCCACTTATCCTCATTTAATTACAGGGACTCTATAATGTATAATTTTAATATAATTCTAGCCTATAGTCAAACATCAATAATTATCCTTCCAATGATATTTTTAATTAAACATGAGCATGCTTATGGCATAACTCAAGTTCTTGATTTTGATTACTGTTAAATTACTGTGATGTACATAAGTTTAATGCATGAGTTTATTTGATAGTTTCTTCACTGTGCACTCTGTATTTCTTAGCTCTTTTTTAATCATAGTAAACTTATGTCTTAAATAATCTTATGTTTTGCAAAGAAACAATAAGAACAACCAACCAAAATTTTAAAAAATAGAAAAAAGAAAGAAACATGATGTGATTCCCACATTGAATTTGCTGATAAGTGAGCAACAAAGACTTATGAGAAGGTATCTTTTAAGCCATTAGAGACTCATCGTACATTAATTTTTGAGCTAGTGCATCAAAGAATAGCTGTGATGATACAATCTCAATATTTGTCTGGGAGTCTCCTGTGGTTTCTTTCTTCCTCTCTCCTCATTTGTCCTCCACAGCCTCTTTCTCTTGTGTGGCCTCCTTCCAGAACTCATTGAACAAGAGAAACCATCAGACATAAATCCTCTGCCTTCCACGAGAGCTGTACAATGCATACCTTCATCCTTCCCAGGGGATGGTCTTCCCCCTGTGTTCTATATCTCCACTCCATTTCTCACCACCTGATGGACCATCTCCCCTGCCCCCAGTTACACCTTCACTCTCTTGCATCACCAATGCTTAGGATCATTCTCATCAGTATATGTATATGTTCTAGGATCTCTCTTTTTAGAGCAAACAATCAAACCTATGTTGACCCCAACTACTCCTCTCCAGCAGCTACCAAGGTCACTGGGTCACTGTTCCCTTTCACAGCCCAATGTGCTTGAAAAGCTGTTCCTTCCAGCTCTCCCTTCACCCCCATCTACTATTTCTTCTTTCTGAAATGATTCTTGTTCCCTATCACTTCTGGTTTCATCATTCCTCTCTCTCTCTCTGAAGGGCCATCCTGATCACCCTGCAAAAAAGTGGGTCTTCCTGTCTGTCTCTTTCTCAAAGTATTGCTTAATCACTCAGGCTCTTATTATTGCACATTCATCTGCTTTTCTTTTCCTTTACTGGGTATGTGCGAATGTGTGTATTAACTGATTGCTTGCCACCTCACCAGAATGTAAATTTCATGTACATAGGAATCAAGTTCAAGTTCAAATTACCCACTATGGTATTGTTCATGACCTGCTAAGAGATTTTCATGTAGTAGAGACTCAAAATATCATGTGATGATTGACCATAAAAGAGAATTAAACAGTGCCATTGAAAATAAGGTATTGGTTACAATGTTTAAAATACACTCATTGGAACCTGGGGTTGTAGCTCAGTGGTAGAGCACTTGTCTAGCGTGTGTGAGGCCCTGGGTTCAATCATCAGCATCACATAAAGATAAATAAATAAAATAAAAATAGGGTATCTATCTACAACTACAAAAAATATTTTAAAAATATACTCATTGGAATGTAGCATGGATATTTAAAAAATTAATTGCATTACTCATTGTTTTGATTGGACCGGAAATTCCTTTTATTATTATACTGAAATGATAAACCTGCAGTGATATCAGGTTGCTCCTTTTATTTGCCTTTCATTGGTAATACATCTGTGAATAAATAAATATATATGTAATGATTATATATAATAATATAATATATAATTTTTTATTCCCTTTTCCCAAGTGCATCTACAAATCCTTCATAAGTGTCTAATTTCTAATTTTAGGAATTTTGAGTTTAGATAATTCACAGTATTTCAGTCCTCTTATAAGTACACTTTCCCATTTCCCCCTTTGCCCCCTTTTTTATGATACCAGGAATTGAACCCAGGGGTGCTTAACCCTGAACAATATCTTTAGCACCTTTTACTTTTGTTTTGAGACAGGGTCTCACTATGTTGCTTAGGGCTTGCTAACTTGCTAAGGCTGACTTTGAACTTGAAATCCTTTTGCCTCATCCTCCCAAGCCACTGGGATTACAGGCATGCACCACCATGCCCAGCCCATTTTCTCCTCTTTGTTCTTTAATCATGAACCCTGTATAGACTTGCACTTTACAAAGAACACAGGCTATATATATATATATATATATATTCACAGGCTATATATATATATATATACTCATAAATTATATACTTTTATAAAAATACATATTTTATAATATATATTTATAAAAATATGTTTTTTATAAAATATATTTTTATAATATATATTTTTATAAAATATGTCATTATCCAAAATACATGTATGAAGACATGAATTGGTGTGAACATACTTTATATACAACCAGAGATATGAAAAATTGTGCTATATATGTGTAATAAGAATTACACATGCATTCCAAGAATTACACATACAATTATACATGCATTCCATTGTCATTTATTTTTTAAAAATCAATTCAAAATTTTTTTAAAAAATAAAATATATGTCATTGTTGTTTCAAAAGTGACTACAAATTAACTTTATTAAGACCTTTATTAATCAAGGTTCTTGAAGTTTCCAAGGAACACTAACTTAAATTCAAATGAGCTTTTAAAATGCTTTAAGAAACTCCATTAAGACATCATTCACTTTTCTTCCCTGTATTTTGTTTACTATTACTGGTGATAAACACCATAGTGTTTTCATACAAATCAAAACTCCCCCTTTTAATCTGGTCATTTTTCCAGTCTCATCTGCACAGTGTTGTCATGACCATGGTTTCCAGCATCATGGTCCTTGATCATGGAAGTGTTAGAGGACATGAGCATTCAGTCCTATGTGCAGCCTAAGAAGCCCCAGTGATGGCCTCCCTTCTCCTGCCTCCTTACAGCTTTGATTTTGAAACTATCCTCCCAACTTGAGGTTCATATTCAAAATCACATGATGCTAAAAAAAAGTGTTTCAAAAGGAAAAGGAATTTTATAAAAATGAAAGTAATCCAATGCTTTCACTGCTATAAATAGGAAAGTAAAAACTGCCCATCACCCTGTAGGTTTCAGGTAATAGCAGAAACCCCAAAGTGGGCATACCAGTGAGGCTATGGAGCAAGAAATATCCACTAAAATTCAATTGTTTGATTATCTCCTAAGATTTCAGATACTCTCAGCTTCATTTTCTGAAAGATGCCTAGAAAATTGAATCCTAGTTGTTGGTTGTTGTGTTTTTTTTTTTTTGGTTGTTCAAAACATTACAATGCTCATGATATATCATCTTTCATACATTTGATTCAATTGGGTTATGAACTCCCATTTTTACCCCAAATACAAATTGCAGAATCACATCGGTGTTGGTTGTTTTTTTTAAAACTTTGCAGATAGAGATAAAAATCATCAAGCTGGAGGGGAAATTATTTGAGTTAAAAAACATCTCCTGGTTTTATATTCCAGTTCTTCTATTTGAAATGTTCTTTCATTCCCAGAGGACTCAGTCAGTAAATTATTAATTTCTTCTAGCACCATCATGCTGCCATTGTGATTAGCCTTTCCAAGAAGCTTGAGTTACTAAAGGGCAGCATTGCTCATGATTTTAGAAGGGAGAGATATCTTTGTTCTCACGTATCATATATTTTTATCTGGGCTTAGTTTTATCGCACCACTCCAATGATCTTTGCCTTTGAGAAATCTTCTGAGTGTCATAATAGCATATTGTGACTGTTTAAAATAAAACAACTATATCAAAGAATGGTTCCTCTTTTCTCTCCTCCAAAGAATCTCAGAAAAATCTCAGAATATTGAAACCGGTGCCTTTCATTATATAATTCTATAAAAAGAGATTTTTACAACAACATTTTAAGAAGTTATTGCAGATTTCCTCTAGCACAAAGATTTACCCTTATAAAATCATGGAAGCTTCAAGCATCTACTTTTAGTGTGTGTGTTCGTGTGTGTGTGTGTCCCCAGCAATCATTTGTGTACTTGATAATCATGTGATAAATTATTGGCTTTGCCAATAATTCCCAGGGGGTCGTTTTCAAACTCCCGAGACCTCTAAATATAATGCCTCCTGTTAACAAGGTGAAAATGACCAATAGGGGCCTCCATGCCAAGGTGCCTTTTCTGGGAAGATGGTCATTGTTCAGATGCAAAAGAACAACAACTTCAAACATATTTTTAGACACAGTAGTTTAGTTTACCACTAATATTTCAGTATTAGAGTTAAAATCCCTGACATGGAAGAAATGTAATTTTGTGTAATGCTTAGTGCTAACAAAAAACATACACATCTTCTCTAAAGGTAATTGAATTCTGGCTGCTTTATTTTAAGTTCACCTTGAACCGCTGACGTGAAAAACCCACATTAATAGAGTTAGTATTGGCTTACCTGTTCTGGAGTCCTGTTAGCACTACAGTCTTTAAATAGGAAGACCGCACGTTCTGGACACGCAGCCAGTACAATCCTTTCTTAGTTCTTTTGTAAATGTAGGTATACTTCTCAAGGCAATGCCCCTGCTGGGACAAGGACAAAATTGCTGTTACTTTGTGGTGATTTCTGTTTTTAATTTGGATGTGAAAGTAGCATCTCACTTTGCTCCTTTCCAATGATCATTGCAGAGTTGTAAAGGCTCAAATACTGTCAACTCTTCTTTGTTGAAATAATTTCAAATTAAATGAGCACTTATTCTGTGCTTATTTACCTTTGTTCGAGATAGTATCACATACATTAGAGCCACTAAACGGCAAAACAACAGTATAATTCTTCTTTTTTTACAGTATCAGGGACTGAACCCAGAGTTTTCCACATCCTAAGCAAGGGCTCTGCCACTGACCCCCCACCGCCAGACTTTTTAATTTTTATTTGGGGACCAGATGTCTCTAAGTTATCCAGGCTGACCTTGAACTTGTGATCCTCCTGCCTCACCCTCCACAACTCACGCTGAGTAGCTAGGACTATAGGTATCCACCAATATAGCCAACAGTAACAGAATTTATTTAATTGTAGTCATAACAGGCACAATAAACATTAACAGAGATATTGTAACTCACCCTTTTTTTCCCTTACAGAATTTCAGGTTACCCTTGGTTCAAATTTTGAGGTCAACTTCAGTTTGGTTCTAAGATACTTGTCACTATTATAAACATTTTAAAAGAGAATTTTATTTTCAAATGTCTTTTGCTTTAGTTCATAAATATAAAAACTATTTGGAAGAAAGAAAAAAAACTTATTTAATGCTTAGTGCTGTTTTTCAATTGTTTTCTCACCACTAAAAATACAGTGAGAGGGCTGGGTTATGGCTCAGACGTAGGGCGCTCTCCTGGCATGCATGAGGGACTCACTGGTTGGATCCTCAGCACCACATAAGAATAAAATAAAGATATTGTGTCCACCTATAACTAAAAAATAAATATTAAAAAAAGAATATAGAGAGAATCATAGAAGACAAAGACTGGAATTGTGGTTTTAAATTTTGTCCAATCATTTTGACACTCTTTCCCTTGAATGATGAGACCCTGCCACCACCTTGAGTGCACAGCTACCACAAGAGGCCTGTGCCTAATGTGGCAGAAGTGATCATATATAAATTCCAACACCAGGCCACGAGAGGAATTGTGATGTTCTTCTTCCTATTGCTCTTGAATCCTGTGTTCTGTTCTTGAACTGCTGATGTGAAAAAACCCATATTATAGGTCTGGGGTTGTGGCTCAGTGGCAGAGCGCTTGCCTAGCATGTGTGAGGCCCTGGGTTAGATTCTCAGCACCACATATAAATAAATTAAATAAAGGTCCATCAACAACTAAAAGAAACCTGCAGTAAGAGAGTGAGTATGAGCTTACTTGTTCTGGAGTCCTGCTAGCACTATAATCTTTAAGTAGGAAGACCACATGCTCTGGGCACACAGCCAGTGTATCCGCCATGTTGTGAAGACCTTCAGTCAGCAGTGTGGCACCATCCACATGGTGGGATCTGAGGCCATTTGCCAACCACAGTATTAATGTTAATGTGCCACTGTGAAAGGAGAACTTTTAACCCTAATGAAGTTTTTGTGGCCATAACTTTTCCATTCTCTTGAATAAATACAAACTTTATGAAAATTTATCAATTGGCTCTCACAGGCTGTTGTTTATTCAACAAACTCATGCGCAAATAACTAGAATTACACTTGCTGAGTCAGAAAGTAGATGAATGTTCAGTGTTTTCAGAAACTGTCAAAATGTTTTCCAAGTGGCTCTACTATTTTATACTCCCTCTAAGCAATATAAAAAGATTCTGATTGTTTCACTTACCAATACTTCATGTTTGTTATCGATTGAATTGTGTCACCCCAGAAGATCTTGAGGTTCTAACCCCTAGTGCCTCAGAATGTGACCTTATGTGGAAGCAGATTTCACAGATATGATTGGATAAGGTGAGGTCCTTAGGGTATGCTCCAGACTCATATGACTTTATCCTTACAGAAAAAGGCAATTTGGGCACAGAAATGCATACAGTGAGAATGACGGATGACCCTGAAGGTGGAGATTAGGACAGTAAGTCTACAAGCCAAGGAACACCAAGATTTCAAGAAGCTGGTATGATTTCCTGCAGAGGCCTCAGAAAGAGCCACCCCTGCTGAGTCCTTGGTTCCAGAACTTTGTGACAATAAATTATTGTTGCTTAAATCACCTTTTGTTATTGCAGACCTGGGAAAGTACACATTGTCCTTAGTCTTTTTAATTTTTTCCACTCTGATATGTGCAGTTGCATCTCATTGTGGTTTTAATTTACATTTTTCTGGTGATTGATGACAGTGAGCAGTTTTTCACATACCAATTGATCATTTGTACAACTTTTTGCCCAGCTTTAATGTCTTGTGTGTGTGTGTGCGCATGCACTATTTGAATTATAGGAGTTCTTAACATATGTTCTAGGTACAAGTCTTTGCGAATAATTGTTACCAATCTCTGGCTTATCTTTTCATGACCAAAATTTTAATTTTAATGAAGTAAAAAAAAATTCATTGAGTCAAGTAACAAAGTTCCAGAGTAAAACCATATTTAAATTTTATTGCTTTCTAACACTTAACAGGTATTTATTTTCTCATATTTCTTAAAGCTGGACGTACAAAATCAAAGAGTATATACAGTTTAATAGTTCAGTTTGTTCTCTACTTCCAAAATGGAGCCTTGTTACTGTGTCCTCTGAAGTTAGGAATTCTGCATCTTCACATAATGAAAGACAGAAAGACAAAAGTGCTAGCTAGTTCCCTGGAAATCTTTTGTAAGGGCCCCTAATCCCTTAGGGGGGATTCATGGGGCTGACATGTTCATGACTTCCCAAAAGTTCTCAATTCTTAATACCATCATGTTGGGCCTTATATTAAAACATACAAATTTTGGAGGGAACACAAATATTCAAACCATAGAGCACTCTGTTATCTGATATTTTTCCAGAGCTTCTTTTAAAATTTTATTTAGTCTAATTCAGATATTTTGGTTCCTAGTTGGCAATGATATTTTTGAACTACAGAAGCTAGAGTGTTGGGAGTAAGGTGCGCTTTTGTGTGCACAGGAGTGAAGTCAGGACACAAAAAGGGAGAGACAGAACATGAAAAGCACTTAGACTTCTCAGTAAAAAAGCCCAGTGTTCAAATCCTCTCACTAATTGTTAATTAAGCAGTTGTTGAAATTTGAACTCAGAATTCCCCCATGCAAAATTTGGGTGATTAAAATTACACGAAGTGCCTGGAAAGAATATCTAGCACATTACTAGCATAAGAACTAGGCACTCATAACAAGGATATGTTGCTATTATTGCAATTGTGTTTAAATTAGCAAATCATAGAATATGCATACATGGTTGGAACCAATAACTTAAAGTTGGAGAGCTGGGTCCCTCACCAAGCAAACCAGATCATCCCACCATCCCCAACACTAGTCCTGCCCCTGTTCCATTCATCTCCTTCCTCTCTAACCAGTGAAGTGCTGATAAATATTTAACAACTGGCTCTCCAGGGCAGAAAATCTCTGATTTGTAGCATTTGCCAAATTTCTATGTTATAAATATTTCTACCATGGGTCAATTGCAAGCTACTAAAGCATTGTCACTAAATGCAGAACTAGGAGGAGATGCACACAATCTGGTCTTCCAAGCCTACATGTGTGGGCTTCAGCACATCCCTGTCTCCAACTCAATCTGGAGAGGTCACTGTTTTGTTGCAATAATACAAGTTTCTCCTGATCTCTTGACTTCTCTATTTGATAAAAAGATTACAATTTGAAATAAAATTTAATCCTGTCTCACAAATCGACCACTCTACCCCAGCTTTAGCGTTACCACTAATAATCACCAAGTAGCTTCCTTACAAAGGCCTACATGATTTTTGTCCTTTCCTAACTCTTCAGAATCACATTGTACACTTCCCCAAGCCCCCAATACTCTTCCTAACCATCTTTCCTGCTTATGCTTTAAGTCTTAGCTTAAATATCAGATCTGTGGGGAAGTAGTCTATAAGCCATTGACTATCTCCAATATGCAAAAATTTTCTTTGTTATATTTTCTCATACAATCTGATTTCTTTTTTTTTCTAACAGTGTTATTTATATTGGTGAAAAATTAGAAATAACTTCCACCTCCATAAAAAAGGAAAGAGTTCAACAAATCAATAGTATAAACCATGAACAATCATATTTTAATGACCTGGGTATATTCTCATGACATGAGGTAAATCTGATTTCTGACTCAAAATGAAAGCACTTCATCACATAATTATAAACGTAATTATTGAATTAATTTCTACTGCCTCATTCTGTGTAAATTCTGCAAGATCTGGGACTACATCTTTATTTTTCTGGATACTAGTTCTGTGCTTGGGAAAACGTAGGTACTCAATAAAAGGTTGCTACAGTAGTACATTTATGAAAAAAAAGCCATTAATTTGTATCTAATGTTGTTCAAATATGCATGTTAGCTTTACCTAGCATTCACTGGATATGTACTATGTGCCAGAATTGTATTAGGCATTTTCAAAAATAGTTAAACAAAAAAATACTCAATTTTAATTAACTAATTCAACAAATTGTTTTTTGAGGGTCTGCAATAGATATTATTTTGCCCTAGAGACTTAGACTCCTGGCTATTTGGTACAAGTATGAGCCTAAAATTCTTTGAGTAATAACATGGATCATAATCTCTAATATTTTCAAAGAACTCTAGTAGGAATCATATATCTATAAAATTAGTAGGAATCAATAATATTCCAAAAATACATGTCCTCAATTCAACTATTAGTATAGGCCCGAAGGAAGGAATAAATTATGTTTTGCTGCTCTTGTTATATAGGATTTGGGGGTTTGGGAAAAGGTCTCTTTGGTTTACGGGGAAAAATGATTTGTTCAGTTTAGCAAAGATATTTATGAATTTGATGGTAGAAAACTCTGAGCACAGATGGTCAGAAAAACAAAAGAGATGAACATGGAGAGTTTAATGGAAGGAATTGAAATTGCTAAGTTGGGAAGGTTTGTATTTGGTGCCAAATGTAGCACAGAAGCAACTGCATCGGTGCAGGGACACATTTATCAACTCAACACATGCCCATCGTGTGGCTCCATCCCACTTGACTGTACTGAGCAGCCACATTCAGTGGAATTGGCTAGAATCTCTTTATTTGTTTATTTTTGGATGTGAAAATCTGTGCCCACTGCTCCAAAGTTCCCCGGGGTATAGCAACCATATCAATTACCGAGCAAAAACAAAGGACAAAGGAAACAAGAAAGTAAATGACAAAAGACTCAGATCCTGTTCCTCTAAGGTGGTGCTTCCAATCAATATGGAGGAATTAAGAATGAACATAAAGGTCAGCCATCTGGCCAAGACTCAGAGGACATTTCCTGATTCTATTTATTTTCCTTGGGCTCATAGAAGCAGAGGTGGGGGGGTCAGGTAAGGCAGGCAAATCACACTTGATATTTCCTTCCTCATATTTTTATACAGATGAAGTCAAATAAACAGAAACATTCATTGAGAGAAAATGGTTCCAATAAAGTAAGTAACATGCTAAGTAGTATTTTCCTGTATATGTTTCTCTTTTAGTCCCCCCTCCACACTTGTAAACCACAGCCAAGTTAGTGAGGTGACATGCAAAATAAAAAAGGAAATCAATTATCTATGAACTTATTAAAACTTTAATGTTAAAGGTCTTATGATTTAGTTCATTTTCACTATAACATCAATAACAAACTCATCAGAGGGGATCTGAGTTTGACCTCTGGATGCAGAATTAAAAATGTAGATATATAAGATGTCATGTCAGGTCGAAACTTAGGTTATTCTTAATTGATACCTTGTAAATTTATTTACCCAACTCAATAAACCAAGGTCAAGAACTATGAATACTACAGTCAGTTCTTGACTGGATCTGTCCATTGCTAATTCATGTTTTAGAGTAGATTAAAAGGCTTAAGCTAAGTAAAGAACCTGGAGAAGAAAATGTTTTCATCTCCAGGACTACATGGGGACTGCTATAGGAATAAGGAATGCCAGTTCTTTTTTTTTTTTTTTTCTTATTTTTTGTTTCACTTTTCTTTTTCTCTCACTCTTTTCAACCCTATGTTTGGAGTTCATTTTACAGTTTATCTCATTATTTTCAAAAAGAAATCTTTCATACTCTCAGGATATTAAGCTGAATAACTTCATATCTTCCCCTTGAAATTGTGTCTCCTATTCAAAAAAGGGCCATCCTGTATCTAAATTCTAACTAAAGATCAGACAGACCAAATGCATGGCATTTCCATCATGACAGCTCACATATACATGATCATCTTATAGAAAAATCTGCTGAGAATGCTATAAGGTGATTTGCACTGTTCTTCTTTTAACTTTTCCTTGTCCTGTAATTGAAATAATTGGTTAATTATGGGTTATAAAGGATGAATTTAGCAAAGATTCCCATCTGAATTCCATACCAAAGAATAACGGGAAGAACAACATCTTGAAATATAAAAGAATAATTGTAGTTATCACTGAAAAAATGATGTGTTCTGCCCATTACTCATTGACAACCACCACTACTTTTTACAATTTTTATTTATTTTTAAGGAAATTCAAACATACACAAATACAGTGGGATACTAAATAATCCTCATTTGTTTATTACACAGCTCCAAAGATTATCACCTTCTCACTTTCTTATTCTATCCATTCCTCAGTCCACACCAACTCCCCATAGATTTTTTTAAACTTTTTTCCATCACCTCTTTTAATTTATAGTATGACTACTTGGTACTATCTCTAAATGGTGTGAAGGCATGCCTTCTACTACTATAAATACAAATATAAGCACTCTTGTACATACAGAAGACAAGGATCATGTGTTATGATCTAACTTTAATAGAAAATGAGTCTACCAATGCAACTCCTTCTAAAGACAAGAACAGCAGATAACATTTCTGAAAACAAATACACTGCTTCTTGTCTTCTTGTTATTGACTGCATTTTAGCCTGCCCTGTATTTCTTTCCCTTCTGAAAATACAACTGCTTCTTTTTCTGAAACACCTGTGATTGAAAGAAAACAAGAAAACCATTCCTCACATCACATCTGTGACTGGAGGTTTTAAAAAAAAAACGACTTCTGCTTGGCTATGTTTGAACTGAAATCTTACAATCATCCACAGAAGATGAGAGTACCTACTTGACTTGTCCACTGGGCTCCACTTTAATTTACATCTTGATCTGCCCCTCAATCCCATCCCATCCTGCATGACTTAAGGTGTTCTTATCAGAACTGTGTTTGGAGTTAGGGGCTCTAGTCCTTCTCTAGGTGGCACTATTAGCAGAACATTTAGAAACTTTGACCTCTGGGATAATAAAATTAGTAGCATAGCTCCCCTCGCTGCATAGCAAAAATTGTTAACCCATCTTCTTATACTTTCTGAAGGTATGACTCCCAGCAAAGAACCCTAGAGAGAAGAGGCCTGACCTCCAGAAGATTTCATGTAGTAAGTCCCTACTAACCCAGGAGAGGGCAAATTCATCTATTATCATAGAGGCAGCATGTTTGTAATCTGCAATACACATATTTGATATTAGCAGCAATAATAACATTAAACGAAGCTATCAGATTAATTAATCACTCTCTTGGAGAGCAAAAGAGACACTAACATTTAGAAGGTGAAGTAGGAAAAATTTCACAGGCAGACCCAAGACTGTCTCAGGAAAGCCAAGTATATGATCACCCTGAGACTAGAATGAAGCCCTATATTAGAAGGACTCAAGACAACCAGAGATATCTGGAGGACCCTGGGCCCCCCGAAGTTTGAGACAGGGCATTAAGGACAAGCTCTGGACAAAGTCAAAGATGACCTCTACCTTCTTTATGCCCAGATTTCCCTTGCTTAGAATACACACACAGAAAATATTCTTAGCCCCAGATCCTAGGACCATGCAAATATTGGAAGAATTCAAATAGAAAAACTATAATTACCTTTTGCCTGGATGAAAAAACCAAAGTTATTTTAGTAACCTAATATACACTCCCTAAAACAGATCTCTCCAGAGTCTAAGACTTTTGAAGAGTGAGAAGGAGAAGGACAATGCCAGGCAGGAAGCTACTTTCAGGGAGGTCAATGCAAATGTGTTAAAATATAACCAGCCATTGCTGGAAACTAAAGATAGTTTCCACCCCACCCCCAATGGCCAGGCTTATTCAAGGTCATAGAGCTCAAGTTCATAACCAAGGTCCAAATTCTTTGGTTTTGAATCTGAATGAAATACTCTTTTTATCAAGCCAGTCAAAATGATCCCTTACTCAAAAAATGTGTATTTTACCCATATAATATCCCACTGCTATAATCAACAGAGATAAATTCCAAAAGCAATATGTAAGCAGTCAGAAAGCCCTTAGATATATGTATTAAGGCCCTGTCACTGTCTAGTTAAATACTTTTGAATTTTCCAGACTGTAGCCTTCTTTGTCCACTGATTCTCTTCTCCCTTCTCCAGGACATTAAGTTATATTTCAAACATTCTGATAATCAGTTAAGTATTATAATTGGAAATGAATGTCAAGTTTGAGTTCAAATATGTACAGACTATCCAAACTTGTCTCTCATAAAATATGGTTTCATAGTGGGAGTGAAGCTACAAAAAGAGTCCGTTATTTTTTGGATATGTTCCTTTTATATAATTGTTAATGTCTGCCGCAGTCTGGCTGGGCACAAATCACGAGCCACTGAAGCAGGAACAAACTTTATTTTTAAACTGCAGGAAAACACTTCACACAGCTCCCGGGGAATCCTCCCAAACGCCACGAGGCTTCTCCAGAAACCCCCAGCCGGAAATCTCTCTCGGAAATCCCTCCTCCTGCACTTCCCCAACCAATGGGAACTCTCGGGGAATCCCCGGAAATCCCCACGAGAACTCCAAAATAGTGCGAGAACTCAAAAGTTGCGGCAGAGGCGGATAGTAATGCCTCGCCTGTCAATCAATACTGTTGGCAAAATGCCAGGGGCCATACAGACTCGGCCGTGGCTCTCAGCAAATGTCAGTTTATAAGTAATTATAGCTAAGATCTTTTACGTACAAAATATATAACATTATATTTTATACATATGAGGTATGAATCTTATTCCCTATATTGAAGTATGCAAAAAATATTGCATAACTTTATTGTAAATAAACCAATGTAAAATTTATTTTCAATCCCATCGCTTTGGCTGGCAGGAAACTTGAATGTCACTCATTCTCTGGCTTTCTTTCCACCAACCCGACTTGTGCCTGAAGTCAAAGAACTAATGAAATACAGTGGAGCCAATCCTGACTTATTAGCCACATATTTTCCCACATTCCCACTGAAAAGTGCATCCTCTTGAGACCGTGGCTTCTCAGATCTGGTAATATTCAGATGCTTCCAGGTTGCACTTAGGCCAGATGTTTGAGGGAATCTTCTTGTAGTCTCAACTGCCTAATCTCATTATGTAGCCTTTTGTCTCTGAAGTTTTGCTGCCTCTCTGGATGCTGTTAGAAAGCAGCATGAAAACTTACCTGCTTTCAGAATCCACAGACCCTTCCTCTGCTCCTCCGGGAGTCATAGTGTATTTGTTATGGTTTGGATATGAGGTGTCTCCACAGAGCTCTGTGTTAATGCAGGAATGTTCAGAGGTGAAGTGATTAGACTGTGAGACCTGCAATCCAATCAGTGCATCCTAATTTGAATAGACTAAGTAGTGGTAACCCTAGTGGTGGTATATGACTGGAGGAAGTATGTTGAAGGCCGAGAATCAAGTTGAGATGGCGCCTGGCAGTTTGCCAGGAGGAGTGGTTTGGGAAGCAACGCCAGCAAGCCATTAAGATGATGGGGATTCCTTATTGGCTGACTGCAGTGGGTAGACGATGTTAATTGAGTCAAGCTGTGTGTAATTAGTTAGGTATGTATACCTCTGCTGCCCGGCAGAGAAGCGGCTCCTGCTACCTTGGGTGCCCGCTACTTTGAGTTCACTTGCAATAAAGTAGTTCCTGTTTCAACCTTCAAGTTGTTTGTCACCTCCTGGTTACTTTGCCCAGCCTGACTGCGGCAGAAGTAAGTCACTTGGAGACATGCTCTTGGGGATCATAATCCTTCCTGTTGGTGCCTTCCTTGCTTTCTGTTCTTCCTGGCTGACACCAACTGAGCATCATCCCCTTCTGCCATGATGTTCTGTTTCACCTCAGGCTTAGAGCAATGGGTCAGCCAACCATGAACTGAATCTCTGAAACTATGAGCTAAAATAAACTTTTTCTCCTCTAAGTTGTTCTTGTCAGGTATTTTGGTCACAGTCACGAAATGCTAACCCAGTATCTGTGTAGACAGAAAATCTTCTCCCTCCAAGTTCTTCCAGATTCTTTCCTTTTTTCACACACCTCTTTCTTCCTTCTCCTCCTTATGTAAAAAACCTGTAAGTTCTATAAGCTTATGCTTCTGGAAAAATAAATCCAGATAGAGCTGCAGTCTACCTCTGCCTCATACCTTTCCTAGCACTGACTGGATAAAGCAAAGGAATCAATTACTGGGAATGGGCAGAAGGAGGAAAAAAGAAAATGTAAGAAAAATGATAGAGGAATAAAAAAAAATTTCCATCTTAAAATATGCAGCCTGACATCAATTCAGTGCCACCACCCAAAGAGACTTGTATTACCACAATTTTTTTTTCTTTTTTTTAATTTGTTTTAATTAGTTACACATGACAGTACAATGATCTTGACATATCATACATTTGAATCAGGTGGAGTATAATTTCTCATTTTTCTGAGTGTACAATTTTAAATAGGAAAACTAAAATTCAAGGTAGTTAAAAATAAATAAATAAAATTTTTCCCAGATTATCGGTCTAACTGACCCCAAAATATATAATCAAACTTGTGACATTCTTTATAGAAAAAGCTATATGACAGAAATGTAGAATATATTTGTAATTATCTATTTATTTGGGTTCTTGTATCTAATTATTTTGTTGAGTTATGAGAAAAATGTTCAGCCCTGTTTGAAATTAAAATACAGATGTACATTGTTTTTTTCAATACCAGGAATTGAACCTGGAGATACTTAATCAGTGTGCCACATCCCAGCCCTTTTTGATATTTTACTTTGAAAAGGGGTCTTGCTAAGTTGTTGAAGGCCTCTCTAAGTTGTTGAGGCTTGAACTTGTAATTCTCTGGCTTCAGCCTCCCAAGCCACTGGGATTACAGATATATGCCACTATACCTGGCTCAGATTTACATATTAAAGATATTTGCTTTTAAAAAAAACATTTTTCTCCTGAACTTGACTAAATTGTATTAACTCTTTCATCAGTATTCCACAACCCAGGAAAAAATATTTTCAAGGAAGCTTAACAAGTTTTCATACCAGACAAGATTTGAACAAGAACAATCACTCAGTGGAACATTTTTTGCCATGACTCTCCTGCCTGCTAGTCTCTGACTTTCAGGCATTTTGACAATGATGTCGTCTTTAATTGGCCTCATTGCAAATGCCTGCTCCTCACTTTTGGCATTAATTGCTAATTAATAAAAGCATGAAAATGTCAGTATGTCAGCACATGAGCCAATACCTGGATGTTGACGAAGCACATAAAAATTCAGTCTTCAGATTTGGAACAGGCAGAAAGTAAAGATTCAACAGGTTCTAATAGCCCTTCCTCCAACTTGCCCTGATGGAGTTGGAGAGTCAGCTCTCACAAGACCCTTAATACCTGCCCTTTCCAAAGAGACTTAAATAAAAAGGTTCTGCATAAGCAAGATGCTACAGGAGGACCAACATCTTCTGCACTGCCCACAGCAGGGAGAAATTAGTATTAACTGGTATCACTAGTTGTTAAACTTGATGCTTTAGAAATAGATGTAAATACACAGAGGTCTATTGGCTCTAAGTGTGGCCAGCAGCTTACGTAGAGAATGGCTGTCCTTACCAGTGGCTCTGTAGAACACACTGCCAGTCTCTTGTCTTCTATTCACTATGGTTTCTTCCCCTCCTCCTTCCTCTCCTCCTCCTCCTCCTCCCTCTCCCCCTCCTTCTCCTCCTCCCCCTCCTTCTCCTCCTCCATCTCCTCCTCCTCCTCCCCTTCCTCCTCCTCCTCCTTCTTCTAACTTTTCATTGATATATGATAATCATACATCATAATGGTCTTCTTGATATTCAAGTAAAAGAACTAAAGAAGCATGCCTTGGGCCAGGTTTTTGAACCAGTATCCAGTCCTCAGCCAAAAGAATCCATCCCATATTTCCAAAGAAGAAGGTTATTTCCCTAGAGGAAATTCAGAAGAAATTAGAAGCTGCGGAGAAAAGACACAGGTCCCACCCAAGCTGAGGTCTTGAAGGAGCTTGCTGAGAAAAGTGACATGAAACAGAAGTTCAGCAAACATAATCCAGGAGTTAGAGGAGCACTTGGAAATTAAGCCTAATCCAAACGAAGACAGCCCAAGCACAGCTTACTAAAGATAAAAAGAGGAATCTTTCTTTCCAAAATAGATAGAGGGTACTGTCTCCCACTCAATAGCTTGCAAATGCAAAGAGCCAAAGATGTAAGAAAGATTAAAATATAACACAGAATATGCAAAACAGAATCAGTAAGACAGAAAGCCTCCAACAACATCATCTCTTCCATGACTACAATGCCCACTCTGCCATTAGTCTAGACATGCCACAATAGCTAAAGGTTGGTGATTCTACATGGATGGTCAGCAGATCTCTGAACAGGCAGAAAATGGATGCAACATGCAAATCCTTTCTTTCATTTTCATCAGTTAGATGAAAATGAAATATATTTCTATGGATGTTCATTTTTACATACAATTAAATAACTTTTAAGAAATCTACTTGATGTTCTAAGATTGGCACATGCACTAATCCCTGCCTCACTGGCAGATTCACTTTTCAGTTTCAGTAAACCAGCCAACCACAATCCACAAACACTGCACGGCACAGTAGCACATCTTAAGAGGGGGTGCGGGAGAGAGAGAGAGAGAGATCACATTCAGATAACTCTTATTGCAGTATATATTTATAATTGTTCTATTTTATTATCTGTTATTGTTTTTAACTTCTTGCTATGGCTAATTTATAAATTAAGCTTTATTGTAGGTATAAATGTTTTTGTAATAACATGTCATATGTTATTACGTATATGGTTTCAAGCATCCACTGGGGGTCTTGGGATATATCTGCTGTGGATGGGAACACTATCATACTTAGTTTAGTTTGGCATCAGTATAGAACTGGGCAATGTCCAGAGGCTCACTGTGTACATGCATGATCTAGTCAGATTTTGCAACTAGTTCATTTTCTGGAAGGATCATTCATTCTGAGCACATCTTTGATATTACCTTAAATTGGTGATGCTTTCCATTCACACCCAGTCTTGCTTTTTAATTACAAACGCTGACTGACATTTCTCCACTAATAGTTTGGGAGTACTTGGTTCATCCTGCAAGTGGAATGCTACATGTTCCCATAAACACTGCTAGGGACCCACAGTTCATGTTTACCTTGGCACTTAATTGTAAATCATTCACACCATAATTTTGAAACAGAAATACCTAATAGTTGCCAACATCTACTCCCTAAAAAACAAATGCCCTTAGACAGTGGCCTTTAATTGTTCCCATTTATATTTGTTTTTCCTAAATGAAAAGTACTTTAGGGGAGACCTGGAGGCAGACAGCAAGAAACAGAGGCCAGGCTGGAGGTGACAGCTTTCAGGGTAAATCTGAGCGCCTCCTGAAATTGGAGGTAGGAAGAAGGGGTGTGCACTGGGGCTAAAGATGCACAAAAATTGTCCTACATCATCATATCAAGCCAAATTTTCCTGCTTTCGCTGTTCTTACTCTATTTGTACTTTTAGGATGGTTTTCTTCTTTCATTCTCACATCAAAGTAGCTAAAGAGAGAATGTACAGAAGATAAGAGTTTAATGAGGCATTGTCGCCACACTTTTTAGATTACACCCTCAAAAAGTCTTCAGCACTTAATCCAAATATATGTATAGTCAATTATTTATAAATAATACTACCATACTGTCAAATTATGTAAATACTATGATATAAATAATAATTCTAATAAGATTTAAGTAAATATTAATAGAAGTTCTAGTCATATTTTTCCAACCTCAATATATCATCCAACATAATTCTATTTTGAAGATTAGTAAATTTGATATTTATCTAAACACATTTTAAATTAGTTTTTTTTCATCATTTGAGTCTGAAATAACAAAATTAGACTGCCTTGCTTAACTCCTGTTCAAAACGTATTTGTGCCTGATTACTAAAGACCACCAGTAGTTTCATTTTGTATGAAGCTCATTAATATCACAAACTCCGTGAATACATCCTAATTCCTTTATTCCCGGTAACAATATACTGATAAAAGAAAGTATCTCCTTATATTCATTAAATTCACTGTCCACCCTGAAGCCAAGTTCATAACCTACTAATCAGGTTGGCAAAGGCATTATTCTCTTAATCCATGAATGTAATAAAAGTACACTAATTACATCCACACAATGCTACTGTATGTATGCAGGTAATTAAATACTCCATTCAGTCTCAGAAGGAATTTTCTGAGCAATTCTGGTCACACACTGGAAATACTGCCATATAGTCAAGCTTATAAGAGGTGAAAATCCCATATTTTTATGAAGGAAAATTACATGAGCAATGAACATGCACTGGTTTCCATATAAAAACATCTTATTTTATCAAATGATGAAAATTGCAATTGCTAATTCATTTTCCCACCCCAGAGTTTGGCTGAAAACTGTCAGCCTCCTTTTAGACATAAAGGAAGCATAATCTCACCTTGTTAATCATTTTATAATCAGCTCTCAACAAATCTATATCTTACCTAGTCCCTAAACTCAAGATTCATATTCTTTTTCTTTGTTGCTCATGTTGAATTTTTCTGACTGCATTGTCCAAGTCTGGTCTGCTTTTAATATTTTGCTTTCTCGTTGCTTATATTGAGTTTTTCTGACTGCTTTGAACTCAACTTGTTTGTTTAAATTTTTTTCTATGTGCTGGTATTTGGCACTAGCATCACCATGGCTTTTCTCCATGGAATCTCATTTTTAATGGTTATTTGGGGCATGGACTAAGTATCACATTTATCTCTTAATGTCTTTAGCACTTCTTGTTATGAGAAATAATACAAGTTTACTTAATCTATTATGAAATTTGGCTAAATACAGTCACAGAGAGTACTTCCCCTTGTTTTCAAACTCACGGTGGATAAGTACAGATGGCAGGATTTTCCAACATTTAAGGCCAATTATTTTAAAGAATTCATAGAAGTATAAGCATACATTATGAAATTATAGTTAAGAAAATGATAAAAAGCAAAGTGTATGTGGATTTAGGGCAAAAAGTCATTTATTGTTAAGCAAGAGAATTCCATCAGATGTTATAAAATAAGAAGAAAGGAAAGGAAAATGTTGGGAGTCCACAAGGGCAGAGGTCTGAGGTCGCTGTGAGAGTATCCCTTTCCTATTTCATCGTTGCTGTTCCATCCACCACAATGATGTACCCTGTGGTTGTTGCTTTGTCCATCACTCCTCAGGGGCACAGGCTATGACAGGACAGGCCCAGGTAAAGAGCCAGAGGACCACTTATGCATCTGCAGGGGGTGAAAGGTTGCTCCTGGATATGAAGGACCAATAACATAACAAACAAAACCACATCTATTTATTTTTTCCTGCAAATTCTACAGAACTCTGGAAATAACTCAGTGGTTAATATCCTAGTAGTTAAAACCAGGGAGACTTTAGATAAAATGAGTGGGCTAAATGTCAGCTCCATCACCTACAGTTCAATGACTTGGGGCAAGTTACCAAACCTCTTTGTGCACCAGTTTCCTCCTCCGTAAAATGAGAATAGCAAGGGTACTTATTTTATAAGGGTATTAGAAAGATGAAATTGTGCATATATTTCTAAATACTTACAAGAGTGTCTGGTCTATAAATGTGGTACGTGTTTTGTTAAATAAAAAAGTATGATAGGTAAAATATCCCTCCTCTCTTCAAAACTTTCTAATTTCTTCTTATCTTGCTCAGCATAAAACTCAAGGTCCTTCCAATAGTCTGCTGCCTGTGATCCATTCTCCATTCTTGCCTGGCTTCATCTTCTTCTCACTGGCTCTCACTTTGACTGCACTTTCTAAGCCCCTTTGGATTATGCAAAGAAGTGTAACTGACATCTGGCCAAGGCATGTACACTGGTAAGTGTGGGTTGTGCTCAGCACTATCCCAGTTCTAACACTGAAAGTCCCACATCCTGTGGAACCCCTTATTCCTGTCCTATGACTTCTTACTCTCTTCTACCATCTGGTGGATATTAATATCCACTGTGACCGTGAAAGTCACATGCTGAACATATCACAGCCACTGCCATCAGCCTGGGCTTCTGAATAAACCAGTTATCTCCCCTCCTCCCATTGGAGTTTGTGCAACAAAAATAAATTTCTACTCCAACAAACCATTCAGATTCCATCATATTAACTTAACCAACAACTAATTACCATGATAGCCATTCTGGCCTCCTTGTTCCCCATACAAAATAAGGATGCTTAAAATGGCCATTCACTCTGCTCAGAATGACCCTCTCCACACAGCTGCATGGTTGACTTTTTCCCCTTCATCCATTCTTTCCTTAACTCTTGTTTCCTATGGCACTTCCTCGATCCTTTTATTCAAAATATTAGCTCATCAAACACTCATTTCTTTTTTTCTTGCCACAGTATCTTCAGCTTCTGATTTATACTGTACTATACTCTCATTTTTTGTTTGTTGTTTATTATCTACCTTGACTCTCTGACTCAAACAACTAGAATATACACTCCATGAAGCTTGAGAACTTTGTTTTGATCAGAACCCTAGCACGTTGCCTGACACACACTATGCATTGCATAAATATTTGCTGAACCAATGAGTTACTTCAATTCATTTCACTTTCTCAGTTGACCAAATTGTTGAGATTAAAACAAAATCTGAGACTTTTCCTCCCAAGGGCTAACACACTTGATAGAGCTTTAATGTGATGATTCCTTCCAACCACTTCCAGAATATTGTAATGGATTTTAAAAATTATGGATAGAACAATCCTGCAATTTACTGTTTCACAATAACCTTCTTTTCTGATTTGCATCCAAATTTCCCCAAAACAGAGACTCTAAACTGAATATGTCTAAAATCAGATGTTAAAGTCTGTGGATGTTTTGGCACTTGTAATCACCCTAATTACTGGCTAGACTTCCCTGTGCCTTGCATCTTTTTGATGCTGTAGCATTAAAGCTGTGGCAATAGCTTACTATAGATACTTCATTTCCTTTGCCTCTCTATACTCTTATCAGTGCTTACATGCCTGAGTCATTCTGGGCATTTCAAATAGTGTTAGAGACATATCCAACACTTACCCCTCTAAGTTGTAAATTCTTATGCAAGTTGGAGGCACAGAATCTTAGAAGAGGGTGAAGGGATAATTCAAAGTCAATTGGTTCTGCCATGGTTTCATTATCCATAACTAAAGAACATATTGTTCATATTTGGTTTCTTGCTTAGAGCAAGTACTGTGTACCAGTCTTTGTGGCAATGATTACAATGCAGAGATCCACAGGTCACAGTTTGTATCTTCTTTTCATCTCATCAATAAACAGAACACGAGGCATCACTTGCTCTCTGGGCATTCTTTTTGGTCCAAGTTTCCAGCTAATCAGGATTTGGACTTGGCAGGAACAGCATCCCTGAGTGATTGCTTTCAGAGTGCAAGGAGCTTTTGTATTCAAGGGAATGTTACCATGGAGAAAGTCCTCCATCCACTGATAGGATCAGTATGATTCTGGAAAAGATTAAACAACCCACTACCGCGTAATTCCATTGTTTATTTATATACCTCTGAGAACCATTTCAGAACTGCTGTTATCACTGAAGGGTGCATATTCAGAGAAGCTGCCTAATGAGAGATGAATTTTGAATAACTTGTTATAGAGTATCTGATTCAAAAATCTTTCAGAATTAATTTTTTATGATGCATTTTGAAATTATCTGCCTATGTACTCTTTTAATCAACCACCCAATTGACTATTTATGTAGAATTGGGCAAGGGGTCTAGATGGTATAGTCAACAAATCTCCTTCTGTGACCTGGAGGAACTTGCAGACCAATAGCAAGGGTAAGGAAGAGCAAACAGGAGAAAGTTAATTCAATGCCTTCCCGTAGTAGCAGGAAGGGAGAAGGGAGGCTCCTAACTCCTCAGTTTTCTAGAGGAGATGAGTGAGCACAGGTAGTGAAGGTGATAGTCAATGTGGTGTACCAGGGTGACTGCAAGCAGTTTACTGTGTTGGATTGTGGTTAAGGAGGAATTGTGGTTAAGGATTGTCAGCAGATGTGACAAAATGGGGAGGAAGCTTGAGAGGCAGAATTCTGTCTACTGTATAATGGAGTTGAGTTCTACTCTCAGTATAAAGAAAGCCACTACAGGTTGTAAGCAAAGAAGCAAAGTTATCACTTGGGCCCTTTCCAAAGTTCTATGAGTTGCAGTCAAAGTGTTTGAAAGTCTTGGATATTAAGAAGACATTTTTCCCCTCATTACCTTTCCTTGAAAAAGTTTACTCTTTTCTAAAGAAGTCAAAGGATTTAAAATGGTTAAAAAAAAAGTAAACAAGCAAAAATAGGAGACTGAGAGATCTTTATTGACAGGCTCTTCTTGAACACATCCAAGGACAATAATGGCTCAAAGAATAAAGGAATTACCAAGACAATGAATGAAAATGAATATAATGCAATTGTCATGTGAAGATTAATGTTTCCATTCAACAGAACAAAGAACACTGGAAAAGTTCAAGAAAGCAGTCTGAGAGACTTTAAAAATTTGAATTATTGGTAAAATAACTGCAAGGCATCAATACTCTCTGTGTTGTTCTCACATTTTTTAATCTTCACAAGCCCAATTAGGAGGAAATTAGGAAAAGTCCAATAAGGAGGAAAAAAATGAGTTCTCCATTTCAGAGTCTTTGAACTTTTTTGACTGTAACCTATAGTAAGAATTATATTTCACATTATTCTACACAGATCCACACAAATAGAAACAAAACAGTAATTACCCTCATTGTACATAATGCACTTTGATATTTTTTGTTTTGCTGCTATTTTTATTATCTCTTCACAACATAGTACACTTAATCATTGTGAACAGGAAAGTTCAACCTAAGTAACAAGGAGCGCTCTGGGAACATTTTGTTCTTTAGAAAGGAAAGCTTTACACTGGAAAAAGTTCTGGACTTTGAAATCAGACCCAGGTTCAATCCTGGATTCACAATTTACTAAATATGCTGCCTGAGGCAATATACTTATCCCTCCAGGACATGGGACAATGACACAGTTCTCCCTGACTGGTTTGGTATTCTCTCCATTCCAGACCTTGTGCTAGTCCACCCAACAGAAGGAGGAAGAAAGGATACAATCCTAATACCAAGTTAGAGGATTGTCACACTGATGAAATTGATGGACCCTAGAAAAGGGTCTGGAATATATTAGCTCAGAAATAAATAAACTTCTTAACCAAGTTTTACTCCATATAGAAACAACTCAACACATTTTTTAATGTGCAATAGTTTAATGAGATTTGGTATTATTAATGGCCTGATGGCATATTTGTAAGGATTTTCCTCATAAGTCTTACTGTTTTTTAATGTACAACTGAAAGAAGGCAAGAAGTTTTGAAATGTATTAATGGTTATGCAGTAGAAACAAGTTAAATATGTGTGTGTCATCAGTTATAGTCAATCTTTTATAATTATGTTTGTGCTTATTGATTGTACAGAGAAAAGCATATAGTTTTGCATATAGATCCTATATGAATTCTCATTACTAGCTATGTATGTGTGTGTGTTAGGGGGGCCACTGGGGATTGAACCCAGGGGCCCTTAAACCACTGACTCACATCTGCATCCCTATTTTGTATTTTATTTGGAAACAGGGCCTCACTGAGTTGCTTAGAGCCTTGCTTTTGCTGAGGCTGGCTTTGAACTCACCATCCTCCTTCCTCAGCTGCTGGAGCTGCTGGGATTACAGGTAGCTATTGTTTTTTGAATAGACTATTTTTATAGTAATTTTAGTTCACAGAAAAAGAAGGGGGAAAATATAGAGAGTTCCCAAAGACTCCTTGTTCCCACACATTCATAGCCTCTCCTCTAGCAACATCTCCCACAAATAGCACATTGTTACAATCCATGAGCCTACTTAATACATCTATTGAAAGCTCACACTTGACATTAGGATTCATTCCTAAGCTGTGCATTCTATAGGTTTGGACAAATGTAATGACAACTATTCACCATTAGAGTAGCATATAGAGTATTTTCACCATTCTAAAATGTCTGCCTGCTTTGCCTGGTAGACTCTCCCTCCCACCTAACAGAATATAATATCTCAGGATATTATATTCACTTTTCTTTCAGTTCTTGAATACTATGTTCAAATCTTTTCATGTTTTCTCTTTGCTTTTCAACTTTGGAGTTTCTTTTGACATATTCTCAAGCACACAGATTCTTTTCTTAGCCATATCTAGTCTGCTAATGAGTCCATCAAAGAAAGGCATTCTTATTTCTGAGACAGTATTTTTGATTCTACCATTTCTTTTTTATTTTTTTAGAATATTTATATCTTTGTTTACATCATCCATCTGCTCTTATATGTTGTCTACTTTTTCTGTTACAGCTCTAAACATGTTAACCATATTTCTTTTGAATTCATAAGCTAATAATTCCAACATCCCTGCCTCATCTTCATGTACTTCTGATGTTTGCTCTCTCTCCTCAAACTGGCATTTTGCCTTTTAGTATGCCTTGTAATTTTTTTGTTGAAAGCCAGACATGATGTACTACAGTTCACAAGTTTTCAGCCATGTGATGTAAGGTGTCTGGGGAGGGAACATATTTCATAGATTTATACAGAGACTTTGCCCCACAACTATAAACTTCACAGGCACATCTCAGGTTTTCCTCCCCTTGAGGTGGGGCAAGATGGCTAGCATAGCTGGAATTAAGTATTCCCCTTCCCTAGGTTGGTTAGACTTGGATAAAACACCTGTAGATTAGGCTCTGATAGTGAGAAACTGATGTGACTCCATTTTTGAAAATAAATAAATAACAGCAGCTTCTACCTCAAAGCCTGTCCAAGGAGGGGGCATGACCCTTGTCCTTAGAAAAACCCACAGAGCACTCCTAAGCACATACCCACCCTGCTGAGTTGTTTTTCTGTAAATAACAGGAGAGGTCTGCAGTGCCAGATGTCCCTGACTCAGTTAGGCTAGGTGAGGACCCATAGCAACCCCCCAGCAACCTCCAATCCCCATGAGACAGGGAAAATACCTGGAATGCCAGATGACCCCCAAGTAGTTTATGGTGGTTGATAACATGTTGGGAAACCATGTAGTTTAGCACGTACACCTCTCATGGCCTAAACAATCAGTTCAAACGAATCCCCCTCTTATACTAATAATCCCCCTCTTATACTAACCAATCACCCCTACCCAACTTGTTCCCGCCATTGAATGTTCTAATCAATGTTAAGAGTTGTTGTTTGACTTTCCCGTGGTATGGAATGATTTGCTGTGTGATGTTGTGATGCATAGAGTATCCCCCCAAACACTATAAAATCTCACTGAACAAAGGACCCGGACTCACTCCCTGCTTGGGAACTGTTGTGAGTCCCGGCTGGAGCTTGCAATAAAGATTCTTGTGTGATTGCAACCAATTCGGCTCCTGGAGGTCTATTGGGGTCCCAGAATCTGGCATAACAATAGAACTGTTGCTTTGGAGGCAGGCCCTGTTGAGAACAGAATGCTCTGGAGAGTTTCAGAGTGGTTTCTTTGCCCCTCCTACTGCAAGTGTGATGAGATATTTTTTTCCTCCCACATTCACTGTGATGCTGGAGCTGCTGGAGGTAAAACTCACAACAGTGTGAGGGTCCTCCTATGGCAGTGCCCCTTGGAGTTTTTACCTGTCAGCTCCTCTGCATTGAGCCTCTAGGGATTTGTCAGTCACAGTTGAGGTTTTCCTAACCTGATACTGGCTCACACAGAGGTTTCTCTTTGCAGGTTCTGGTCTGATAAATTACGATTCTCTGTATTCAGTCAGCTATCTCTCCAATATGGGGGTGAACAGCAATTTATCATATAACCTACCTCCTCCGATGGATATAAGTTGTTGATTTTTTTCAGTTTATTCACCTTTTTACTTCTTGTTAAGACGTAATAATAACTTCCAAGTGCCTTCTTGTGCTGGACTAGAAATTAGAAGGACAGATAGCTTTTATTATTATTAATCCTTTTTTTGAAACTTATAGGTTATATTTGAGTTTCAGTGGAAGGAATAATATTATCTGTTAATACAACTAGAAACTTGTGTTTCAAGGATTTACCATTTTATATAATGACTCGGTAAGTGTGTTATTCAATTTATACTCTGATAACAACTCCTAAATCTAAGTGATTTGGTTAACAAATATTTACTTCTTGCCCACACATCTGAAGATCAGCAGCAGAAAAGTGGGGGTAGGCTATAGTCAGCTGGGTCAGCCTCACCCTGGAACTGGGTTACCACACAACCACCAAGCCCATTTAAAGGAAAAGCCACATGAATAGGATGTGTTACCTTGTTTTAGGAAGCAAAGGAAAAGTTAGAAACTTTACAATACCACAGAGATTAGAAAACATTTAGAAAAGTTTGTAAACTCTTGGAATAGTCCATTTATTGAATGTACCATAAAAGCTTCAGAACCTAGTATTTTATCTGTTGTTATTAAAAGAAATTTGAAATATTATTTTATTTCTTCAGTCGCTCTGTATCTTTTGAATTTTCCATTTCTTTCCTTTAAGTATATTACATATTTCTAGAAATATATATATTTCATTTAACCTTGCAAAATTATTGGAATCAAACTGTTTTTAATGTTATCTGTTTTCCTGAGCTCTGTTGAATCCATTGTTAAGTAAATGTGTCATTTCTAATGTTCTTTTTTCACTGTTCCATATTACCACAAATTTTTGTATTTTATTAAATATTTTCATGGAATCAATTTTTTATTATGCTGTTTCTCCTGATATTATTTTTGTTTTGTCATTATAGTGAATTTTAAACCACACTTTCTAAAAAAAAAAATCAGTGATATACTACATATGATGAGAAGCACTCATCTACTTCCTGTGTATAAAAATGATGCCCAATTATAGATGAGTATATTTTACAGTTATTTCAAAGGTTGAAGAAGTTGTTAGCAGATTGAACGCAAATATTTATAGTGCAAATTATTTACAGTATAATCATCTTCTGTGCTGCCTGTAATAACCTTGACAAATTTAGGTAAGTTTTTAAACTAATTAAAATTTTTCAAATAACCTTTCCAGAAATTAATATGTACATGTCACAGAGATGTTTCTATCTGTGCTTAGAGCTTAATAATAGGCACATATGTGTGTAACATTAATAGAGGTATGCTTCTTTTGTTATGGCAAATGTCACTTTTCTATACTATATCAACATTACACTGCATAACAAATGTAGGAGGCAAGAATATACAAAGAAAATATTATTTTCAGGGTAATTATTTTGAGAACTCTTAAATATAACATTGTCTATATTTAATAGAGCTTGTGTCTTAGAGAACATTACAAATCCTACAGCTATCATGAAAGAAATTGTTTTTTTAAAATATTCAGGCATTTTATGTTTCTCTGTTCACTATCCACATTTTTATATATTTTTAAATGTCAAAATTAATCTACATCATGGCTTACTAATTTAGTTTCTTTTCTTCATTATATAGGACTTACCAAAGCCATATGCTATACTATTCTAGCTTCTTCTTATCCTTTTGGATCAAATATTTACATCAAAGGATCCCTTACTCTTTTTAGTCTTCCTAAGCATATTGCAACATCGATTTATATTCTTGAGTTTTATAATTTTTTTGAAAGAGAGGAATACAAATAAGCAGAGTCACAACAGTTAATTTTCTACTTTCTGCACAAGACAGCATGATTTGTTTTTGCCTGCAACACAGGAAAAAATAGTACATGTTATTACGAGATTTTTAATGTAATATTTCTACTTCTGTGAAGAATGTCCTTGGTATCTTGCTGGGTATTACACTAACTCTAAAGTGCTTTGGGTAGTATGAATATTTTAATCATATTAACCCTTCAAGTTCATGAATAAGAGGTCCTTCTATTTTTTTGTGTGTCCTCGTCAATATTTTAATCAGTGTTTTATAATTTTTATTGGTGAGGTATTTTCATTCCCTTGGTTACTTATTCCTAGATATTTTATTTCTTGTTTGCGACTATTTTTTTAAGTATTTATTTTTCAGGTGTAGATAGACACAACACCATGCCTTTATTTTTATGTGGTGCTGAGGATCGAACCCAGGCAGCGCCCGTGCTAGGTGAGCGCACTACTGCTGAACCACAATCCCAGCCCCTGCAACTACTTTGAATGGGATTCCTTTCATGATTTATTCTCAGCAAATGCATTTTGGTTATAAAATGCTACTGATTTTTTTATGTTGATTTTATGATCAACAACTTTATTGAATTCACCTATTAGTTCTAAATATCATAATGGAGTCTTTAGTTTTTTTCTTTATAAATACACATTTTATATGTATATATACCTATATATTTTTTCTTTATATATTTCACATCTTCTGCAATCAAATTATATATACTTCTAAAACATAAGATAAGTATATGATAAGTTAAAATTCTATTTTACCACTTTATTGATAAAATCTGTTTATAATCATTAACTGATTCATTAAGGATTACTCAAAATGTAAATGAGTAATAAAAGTTATTTTAACTTTATTTTAAGAATAAGTTACTTTAACTTATTTTGGCTTATTTAACTTATTTCAATATTTAACTTATTTTTTAGGTTTAAAAATTATTTTAACTTATATTTTATAAAATAACTTTTATACATATAAAATATTTTTTAAAACTCATATTTTTTTATGTTTGCAATACATTGAAAATTATAAAATTTAGATACACAAAGTTGTTTAGTAAGAAAGAGAAAATAATTTTCCCTATTATTTTGGCACTTTAGTCTAATCAGAATGGGAAAAAAAAGAGGTAGCAAATATGGATATATGAATTTAAGGTATCTGGAGATTTGTTTTCTTTTGTTCATGATAAATCCTCTTTTTCTAATTAAAAACATACAAATATGAGAGGTTTGTTTTGTTTTTGTGTTTGGGGCTGAGATTAAACTTAGGGCTTTGCATGCATATTAGGCAAGTGCTCTGGACTGAGCTACATCCCCAGCCTATAAATTTTTAAAAAAAATAATGTTGAATGCAAAATAAAAACATTAATCCTTTCAGAAGGAAAAACTGGTGAACTTGATTTTATGTGATAAAACATCATCATCCAAAGTACATGTATGAAGACATGAATTGGTGTCAACATACTTTATATACAACCAGAGATATGAAAAATTGTGCTGTATACAAGTAATAAGAACTGTAATGCATTCCACCATAATTTATTTTTAAATCAATTTTAAAAAATAAAAAAGAAATAAAAGAAATTCAAAGTATGCAAAAGTTTTAAAACATTGAAAGATAAAGTGAGTGAAGCATTTGGGGATGTGTGGCAACTTGAAAGTATTATCATGTAATTGAAGTCCCAAAAGAAAGTGGGAGATAGATAAAAAGTACTTAAAGAATTAATGGTCCACAAATATTCAAATTTGATGAACACTTTAAGCCCAAGAATTCAAGAAACTCAATGAGCCCTAAATACAAGAAGCATGAATAGAACTATACCAAAAAACATCATCATAATGTTGCTTGAAACAATGATAAGGAGAAAATATTAAATGCAATAACAGAAGAGAAAACACATTATGTACAGAGAAAGATAAGAGTCAAAATAGACTTCTCGCTAGAAATAATGCAAGTCAGAAGACAGAGGAGCAACATCTTAAAATACTGAACAAAAAAAGCCATCAGCCTAGAATTCCATACTGAGAGAAAATATCATTCAAAAGTGAAAGTGTCATAAAGACATTTTTAGACATGAAAAATCTAAAAGAAATTCATCACCCAGAGAACTGAACTATAGAAAAATTAAAAGAAGTTCTCACACAGAAAAATAGGAGAGGATATAAGAGCACAGGAAATGATCAATATGTAGATAAATATGAAAACTTTTCCTTTTATTTTCAAAAGAAATTGCAAAAACAAAAATAATGACAATTTATTGTGCTATTAATAAAACTTATAGAAATAAAAGGGATGACAATAACTTTGAAGGGAGAATTGGAAGTATTGAGTCGAATAGTTGTTATATCGTGTGAAATCATATGTTACTTGATGAGAAAATCAAGAACATATGAGATAACTAGAAAGCAGACTAGTAAGATAGTAGATTTACACCAAATTTTATCAGTAGTCACATTGAATATAAATGGTCTCAATACCAGATTGGATGAAAATCAAGACCCAACTATATGCTATCTAAAGGAAACCTATCTTAAACATAAATGTACAGAAAATTAAAATTATAGAAAAAGATGTGCTATGCTAATACTGCTATAAAGTAAAACACAGTAACTATATTATCAAAGTATTTTTCAAAGCAATAACTATGACCAGGAATAAACAGTGTCATTTTGTGCTGCTAATGGAGTTAATTCATCAACAGAACATAAGAGTCCTAAATATGTATGTACTTCATCTCACTTCTTCAGAATAAAGAACAGAAATAAGGAATAGAGATAGTCACTACTATGCTCAGAAATTTCATCATCGTCCCTTTCAGTAATGGATAAAACAAGTAAAGAGAGAGAAGATTTGGACAAAGGACAACAAGTGTAGGCTGTACCAGTTTAATTAAATTTGGGAGCCCTCATAGGGAAAGGAGAAAAAAAAAAAAAGAACAGGATAGAGAAAAATAATGCAACCATGAATAGTATCAAATGGTGGACATGCTCAAGTATGCCAGAGGGGATGGGAGCAAGTGCAAAGATGGATGAATCAGCAAGAATAGAAGATAAGTAAAGACAAAAGGGGGTAGTGAAGATTTAGGTACATTTGAGTTAAGTAGAGTGAAATTAAGAAATCCTACAAATCCTTCTTCTGTCCTCTAATACCTTGGTTACTTAGAACCATTGTGGACACCATGTGGGCCTGTGTGGTCGGATGCCAATACAGATGTATGATATCCAAGGTCGTTTTCACCTTTAGACTTTATGTCATATTTCTAATCTAATGACCTATCAGCTCCTTCTCTTCTCCACAGTGACTATTCTAAAATGTCAGCCTTCTGTTTGAGTCACTACTACGTCCTTCCTGTCTGGGACCTGTTTGCTCTCAGATCCATTTTTCCCTTCTCTGGCTCCCTTCTGTATTTCTGAAGATTGTTCTCTGCTGCTGCCTTTCCACGGTAGCTTATTGTTGGTTCCTCAAAGAGCAGGTGGGAGATGCAAGGTGAAACAGAAGAAGCCTGAATTTATTTTACTCTTCATTTCTGCTTGAGGCAGCTGCAGCTGTTCTACAAAGTCTGGTCCAGAGGGTGAGAATCCTCAATACTCTGAAAAAAAAAATAAATAAATAAATAAAGCTTCTACCCACAAGTTCAGGCCACTAGGTTCCAAATGCACTGCCTTCTCTTTCTGTCCCTCTGTCCTAGAAGTGGCAGTGGTTCTCACTCATGCTAATCTCTGGGGTAAATGTACATTTCTGCTTTATAACTCTTCCATCTCCTGTGTAACCAACTAGCCACGTTAAAATTAAAATTTCTCTATTAAATATTCATATGGTTTATGTTATTGTCTTATGTCTGAGGCTAACCATCCAACTCTGAGAGGCCTTTTCCCTTGTCTCCTTTGAAATCACTTTGTTCATATATTTACTCTGTACATCATTTTAGCCTTGTATCATCCCTCTTATAATGTGCACCTTCCTTTGGGCAATGTTTCCCTCTGGTTTCTTTTTCTTTCTTTCCTGGACACAATTCTACAAAGAGTGGTCTGCACTAGCAGCCTGCACCACCTCACCTCCCATTCACTTCTGAACCCATTCAAGTCCAGTTCTCTCCTCACTACACAAATAGACTCTCTCTGGTTCTCCTCCTTAATCACTACTCAGAACCCTCTGTGGGCTTCTCACCCTCGGAGTAGATGTTCCTCTCTTTTTCTGTTTCCTTGCTCACCCCCTCCCTTCCTCAGTCTCAATATATTCTCCCTGGACAATCTTATGCATGTTCGTGGCTTTAATTATAATCTTATTGCTTATGACTTCCAAATTTATAGCTAGTTCAAACATCTTGCCTGTTCTAGATCCATATGTCCAATGCCAATGTCTTCTAGTTAGCTTCACATTCTCAAATTCAACATATTCAATAAGAGAATTACCTTACTCCATCAGCATATTACAAATTACATGGGTCATTATATAATATACTATATTATAAGTCATACCTACAGCTGCCATTTTCCTACCACTAACATGTTATGGGCCTTGTCTGCTTTCTCTTAAAGGAAAACAACCAAAACTTCCTGATAGTTTCCCTGTTTCAAATTTTACCCCAGTCCGCTTTCCAGTTTGCTACCAGAAAACATTTGATATTTCAGTTTAAACCATGTCATTGGCCTAGTTCTAAATGTTCCAGTGGCTCCTTGTTACACCAACTGATAAGATCAAAAAGCTTTATCAATCCCTTACTGCCAAAGCCTCTGCCTGCCTGTTTGGCCTCATCTCGTATTACTACTATTCCCAGAACACCTTATATCCTCATGTGAAGCACCCTTGCCTTCCATACCCTTGGGAAAGATATACTCCCTTTGTACGCTGGCTCTCTACTTCTATATTCTTAAAAATTCCTATTCATTTCTTGAACCTTCCTCTCAAAAACGTTCTCCATAGGATTTCTAAGATTCTGCCAGTCAGTCTTAAGTGTTTTTTTCTTCCATACACCTGTTTGCACTTTGAGTTTCATAACCCTAGGTATTGAAATAATTCAGTGAAAAAATTCATGATGAATCACAGCGTGTCTTCACACCAATAAGATTACATAAAGATACCCAAAGTAGGAGGAGTCAGAGCAGGAAAGAAACTACAGAGGAAAAGGAATTTAGATACAGTTCAATCCCTTGGTCATTGAAACTGAGTTCTGGAGAGGAGAAGGAGGGTGGAAGGTGGCTGGCGATAACACAAGGTCCAGAGTGTTGTAGGATCTGATAGTGAAGAAGCTCAGAGCCTCTTCCTAGAAGACCCCCAAGGAAGCAGTCAAACAATAGGAGAAAAAAAAATGACTAAACACTGTATCTCAGTAGACAGGAACTCTCAGAATGGAACAGAAGTGGATGATGAACACATTGTGGGTCTGAGAGCTATGTGCAGCCAGAGGGAATCTTATGCAGCCCCACAGTGTATTTTCCACTTCTGTAAGTCCAGCAAAATTAATTTCTGTGCACCAATGAAGGGCATGGAAGTGACAAGGAAACTCACCAGAATTAGAGTCTTCACACATTGGGACCGGGAATATGCCTCATGACTCCAATGGACAAATAACGTAGAGCCAGTTAAGATTTACCCTTGGAGTTGCTCAGATATCCAACTTGTCCCCCACCTCCAACTCCAAAGGTAAGTGGTCACTGATTGGCAGCCACAGAGGCCATGCTGGGTAGTGATGAGTCCCTAGGGAAGGGGGAGGATTGAGGAAAGCTTTATCCATTAAGAAGGCTCTGAAAAAGACAGTCCCTTTGTGTCCCTAAATACCTCTGCCAACCATCTCTTACAGTTCTGAGGCAAGATACCTTGAGAGAAAAGCTAAGAATGGGGTTGGGAGGAGAGGAAGAGAGAAACGATAAAAAAAAAAATTTTTCATAATGTGGTTGAACTGATCTATCAACTCTGTAGTCAGCTCAAGCCTAAAGCCTGCCCTTTGAAAGCTAGCATGATCCTCGTCCTCTGGTCATTTGCAGCAGTTTCACTATCAACTGCACACCCTTTGTCAGCCATTATGTGTCGAGGTGTTTTTATAGAACAACAAGTGTGTGATAGTGACAGAAAGGGACCCCAAGGTGGAGCACATAATACATTTAACATCGTTGGATTGAGAATAGTCAGAGAGCATGTTGGCTGAGGGGTTTTATAGTGGACTGGAGTCAAAGAGATAGAGTTCAGTCTACACTGCTAGTTTTCATTGACTAAGGGCACATCAGTACATAAAGGCTATATATATATATGAGTGATTGTTTCCTTAGGAAAATATCTCAGGGAGAGAGATTATACATTTAATGAATGAACAATTTCCTATAACTATAAAACAGGATATCCAATCAGCAGTTTCATGCTTTCTGTTCTCTAGAGACCAGAAGCTTAAAGAACAGAAGGGAAAGCAAATGGTAGAGGTTATCCAAAGCTTATAGAGAAAGAATCCAAGAGAGGGAAGTAGGAACGATCGGAGAAGGAGAGAAGGAAAGTTAAAATTCCACTCTAGATTTTTTCTAGTGCATTTATCTAAATATAAAGTTTGGTTGAGGAGAGAAGTGAGGTAGAATAGAGTGACCATGTGAAAGGGTGAGTAGATTTAATAAGAACAAAGAAGTGATAGAGATGATCAACCAAAAGAGATATTTCAGAGTTTGCTATCTAAGGGTTGGGTTTAACAGGAAAAGACTAAGATATAACTCCAATGGCAGAGTAAGAGTGAAGGGTAGAGGTCAGGGAAGGATAGGGATGGTAGGACTCTGAGCACCCTGTAGTAACTCATCATCAGTATGGATGGGAAGGAAAAACCATTTCAGAAAATAGTATAATCATTGATTATTGGCTGTACTAGTTAGCTTTGACATCACTATGACAAATTACCTGAGATAAACAACTTATAAGAAAGGAAAGTTTGTTTTGGCTCACAGTTTTGCAGTTTCAGTTTATGGTCAGTGGGCCTGTTGCTTTTGGGTCTGTGGCAAGGCAGTGTATAATGGCAGGGAACACAAAATGGGCAAAGTTCTCACCTTATGGCAGCAGGAATTCAAAGAGAGAGGAAGAGAAGAGTTGGGTCCCAAAATTCTCTCCAAGGGTATACCTCCCAATGACCTAAGTTTCTCCCACTGGCTTCTCCCCCTCGAATGTCCCATCAGGTCCCAATAGCCTCACGGGCAGTTGACCAAATATTAACACATGGATCTTTGGGGGATATATCCAAATTACGTCAGTGGCTAAATATTCCAGGTAGAGAAATAAAGCTGCACTTCATGAGGTGCTAATCCTAATCATCTCTTGTTATCTTGAAAATTGCAAGAGAGACACTGAATATCTCATTGATGTATTTGCCATAGTCAGCTTCAAAGTGCAACTACCATAAACACTGGCTTGCTAAGCCATTCCTGGAAGAAAACTTCTGAACTTGTTGAGAAAACCATTAGATTAGCCTAAACATAAATGGTAATATTCTGTTGAGAGACATCCATGGGCTGTTTGTGGACTCTATTGCACACTGCAACCTAGTGAATAGGAGAATCTGGAGTCTGGGAACTTCCAGTGGACATTGTGAGTCATATTTTGCTCCGCCTGGTCCCATACAGCACTCAGCTGCACAGTCCCTCTGAGATGGGTGTGACCTGCCAAGATGCCAATCAATCTGCTGACTGAAAGATTTCAGGAAGCAAGATTCCACCCCTGAAACCTTATCCCTGCCTTTGATGTACTTCCTTAAATAAACCATGGGATCCATTTTCTAATTATTCAGCTCCATCTCCTTCACTAATTATTCTAGACTTTAATTTCTTAGGAGGCTTATCCCTCTGAGCAGGCAAGAATTCCCTGGCGAGGTGCTGGCCACCCCACAATAATATTCTGTTTAATGTAATTTTATTTTCAGTGCCTTATATTTTATTTTTTTTATTTTTTTTTAATTTTTATTTTTATTTTTTTTTAATTTTTTATTGTTGGCTGTTCAAAACATTACATAGTTCTTGATATATCATATTTCACACTTTGATTCAAGTGGGTTATGAGCTCCCATTTTTACCCCATATACAGATTGCAGAATCACATCAGTTACACATCCATTGATTTACATATTGCCATACTAGTGTCTGTTGTGTTCTGCTGCCTTTCCTATCCTCTACTATCCCCCCTCCCCTCCCCTCCCCTCCCCTCTTCTCTCTCTGCCCCCTCTACTGTCATTCATTTGTCCCCCTTGTATTATTTTTCCCTTTCCCCTCACTTCCTCTTGTATGTACTTTTGTATAACCCTGAGGGTCTCCTTCCATTTCCATGCAATTTCCCTTCTCTCTCCCTTTCCCTCCCACCTCTCATCCCTGTTTAATGTTAATCTTCTTCTCATGCTCTTCGTCCCTACTCTGTTCTTAGTTACTCTCCTTATATCAAAGAAGACATTTGGCATTTGTTTTTTAGGGATTGGCTAGCTTCACTTAGCATAATCTGCTCTAATGCCATCCATTTCCCTGTAAATTCTATGATTTTGTCATTTTTTAATGCAGAGTAATACTCCATTGTGTATAAATGCCACATTTTTTTTATCCATTCATCTATTGAAGGGCATCTAGATTGGTTCCACAGTCTTGCTATTGTGAATTGTGCTGCTATGAACATCGATGTAGCAGTGTCCCTGTAGCATGCTCTTTTTAGGTCTTTAGGGAATAGACCAAGAAGGGGAATAGCTGGGTCAAATGGTGCCTCCATTCCCAGCTTTCCAAGAAATCTCCATACTGCTTTCCAAATTGGCTGCACCAATTTGCAGTCCCACCAGCAATGTACAAGTGTACCCTTTTCCCCACATCCTCGCCAGCACTTGTTGTTGTTTGACTTCATAATGGCTGCCAATCTAACTGGAGTGAGATGGTATCTTAGGGTGGTTTTGATTTGCATTTCTCTGACTGCTAATTAAAATCAGAGCTGAAATTAATGAAATCGAAACAAAAGAAACAATTGAAAAAATTGACAAAACTAAAAGTTGGTTCTTTGAAAAAATAAACAAAATCGACAGACCCTTAGCCATGCTAGCGAAGAGAAGAAGAGAGAGAACTCAAATTACTAGCATACGGGATGAAAAAGGCAATATCACAACAGACACTTCAGATATACAGAAAATAATCAAAAATTATTTTGAATCCTTATACTCCAGTGCCTTATATTTTATGACAACTTTCTGTTTTACTTCCCAAGATACATCGAGATGAAAAAATTAAACAAATCTGCTCTAGCTTTTTTTCTGACCTTGTGCTGACTGATTTCTTTTTGTTATTGTTGCTCATTGGTGTTTGTTTACCTGATTATTTTTAGTTTGTTACTCAGGCTGATCCTTTGGGTCCAGAGGAAATGCAGCTGAATTCTCAGAACAGGCTTTGAAGTCTCCTGTGCACTATCAGATTTCTTCATCAAACCTCCTGGAATGAAACCCCTGGACCACAAGTCCCATATGTTCTTTAGCAAATACTTAGACCTAATATCATTTTTTAACACGTTTTCTTGAGATTTCATATAACATGAAACGATGAATGAATGTAGATTTAGGATTTGCCTTCTGAGAAAATTAATTTATCCATGCCTCATTTCCCTCTCTGTAAAAGAATGACTATAATGCTTATCTTTCAGAAATGTTATGAGAAATAGATAAAATAATGCATGTGTGGTATCTGAGAAAAGGGTTTAAGGTATAATCTCAGAAGGCATAGTCCTGAAGACCACAATCCCAAATGTTAAATTTCCCTAAAATCTGGAAAGATCAAACTCAAAAATATAATTCTTATAAACATGTTAAAATGTTTTAAAACATTTATTTATATTTTTAAAAGGGAATTAATTTTTTAATGTTGAGAAATACACAAATAATAACAAGTAATCCCTAGGTCATTTTACACAGTAGAATGAGCAATAGTACATTTTTTGCAAGTATAAACAGGTTTACAAATAGCCTCATGGGTATCACATTTATGAACAGATGAACTGTTTTCATAAAGAAATAGGTAAAAAGCAAAACACGTAAGCACATATCACTATAGTTAGTAATTGTGTGCACCCACCTTTCAGTAGAAAGCCGAAATGCCATGAAGGACAACCCAAGTCTTTTGACAATACTGATTAAAAATTACAATAGGTCACCATGGTATATGCAGTGACCCAAAGATCTGAGATGTCCAGGAATTTTACCTCTCACAAGTACATGTGTACAAAAAACACATCTCTTTATTTACTGAGGAGGTTTGAATGTTTTCACATGCCTGCACAATACTTCCACACGAAATCAACGTTGCAATAATAAATTTTTAGCAAGTCAAATTTACAAAATAAGTTAAAAACAAATTAGAATGTTCTAAAAATGTTTATATAATTTACACCTTCAGCATTGTAAATGATACAAAGATAAAATACATGGCATGGTGCTTTGTCAAAAATGATGCTTACAATTTTAAATAGTGGGAAGGGATTAAAAATAGCACTAAAAGAAAAGTTGACATTTGAAGAAATATATTATGGGTATAGATGGTGGCAATTGCACAGAGGTAGTCTTTAAAAGCTGGCCAATCTTCATGACCATTATATTATGACCAACTGTATTTTGAAGTTTCAAGTCATTATTAATAACTGTCTTTTTTTTCCTTTTATGCCTTGGGTCTCTTTGGAAAATATGGTTCATATTCATTATCTTCATGGTACTGCTCTTTTGATTCCATACATACTGATGTAGGCATTCCCTACTAAATTTTCCCATCTTCTGCCCCCTTCCCATGCTTCTAATGCTGCTTTGGGTACATGTCAATCCATCCTGTATATGCTCACATACAGACCACAAATTTGGTGGAAAGAACACTGGGGATTGAACAGCAACATTACTTCATTACGTGTCTTCTTATCCTGCCTTGAAAATAATTATTTTGGAACCAACCAGTGCCTTTGCTGGGTTCTTCAGGAAAATATGATTTTAGTTCATTCAAATCTCCTGGAATTTATTAGTCAATGCAGATTAAATGATGCATTTTTAAACCCACATTTTCGTCATTGCTGTATCACATGGTGTGTTAGTTTTTCATTCTTGTGACCAAAATACATGACAGGAACAACTTAGAGGAGGAAAAGTTCATTTTTACTTTTAGTTTCAGAGATTGAGTCCCTTGTGGGCCTGAGATGAGGAAGAAGGGCGGAGCTGATAAAAGCTATTCATCTCATGGCAGCCAGGAAGCAGAGGAGGTCACTAAGGCAAAGGGGACAAATATATAAACCCCAGAGGCAATCCCCACAACCCCTATGACCTGCTCTCTCCAGCCCCAACCTATCTGCCTATAGTTCCCATGCAGTATGGTATCCTTTCAAATTATTGATTTATCAAATGGATTAATCCATCAATTGTATTAGAGCTCTCATAATCTAATGATCTCACTTCTGAACATTCTCGCATCGTCTCACACATGAGCTTTCAGGGGACACCTCATATCCAAACCATAACACAGGGTCAATCTTTACCCCCCAATTTGGCTTTGGACCCTTCTTATGTAACCTTTTTCCCTCCCCAAAGGAATTGCAGCTTTCGGCTCTCAGAATTTCAACACTCCAGATTTTAATCTGTCAGAATTTGGGGGATTTTTAAAATTTCAACATTTAGGTTTATGATTAACACCACTATAAAATAAATGCTCAACAAATAGAAATTCACCCTCTGATTTCCTTCAAATAGGTGAGGATTTAATTTTTTGAAAACGGTGGTAAGACTTCATTTTATAACTGCCTTATTCAGGGTTTGAATGGAAACTTATGGAGGTCAGGTAATAACGAGATTTCCAAATGACTCCAGTGGTTCTGCAGATCAGATTTGCGCTGGATTCGTAAATGTACTAGAAGAGGTCAACAAAACTCTGCCTCCTTACTAGGTGATACCACTCTAATCACACATCTTTTCCATCACCTTCAAAAATAATTTAAAATAGTCTGCTTTTATATGGGGAAAAGAGCAGTTCACATCTACTGCCTTTCCCCAGGTTTATGTTAATGTTCCTACTTGCAGCCACAATATATTTGACAAGCATATTAATTGACTTAAAATTCTACAGAATGATAAATTGATCTGATGTATTGATGACCTCAAATAACACACAAAAATAGAGCAAGTACACTGAAGGCTTTCCTAAAGCAGATGAGTGTCGAAAGAATAATAAATGAATTGCTATATTAACCATGTGTAAGTCGATTGATGTGTGTCCACAAGCCAAGACAACTTTTCTAAGGCAAAGAGTGAGCTATGACTCCATGCACCCCTTACTATTAAGAAGTATAATGTGCCAGGCACGGTGGCACATGCCTATAATCCCAGAGGATCAGGAGGATCCCTAGTTCAAAGCCAGCCTCAGCAAAAGTGAAGCGCTAAGCAACTCAGTGAGACCCTATCTCCAAATAAAATACAAAATAGGGCTGGGGATGCAGCTCAGTGGTTGAGAACCCCTGAGTTCAATCCCTGATACCAAAAAAAAAAAAAAAAAAAAGGAAGAAGAAGTGTAATGCTTGTCTGAACTGTTTGAGTTATACGATAGCATAAGCCACATTTGAGAGTATTGTCTTAATCTGGGTGGAAGGGAACAACAAAAGATTTTGTAGCCAGTCTAAGCTGTGCTTTAGCCTTTCCTGCCACTTATAAATTCATGGGTGGAACAGAGAACACTATTTGAAGTTTCTGGCAAGTTCCAGAAAAAGGGTTCTAATACTAGGCCATACCTTCTTCAGTAAAGACTTACTTATCAATTAAAAAACAGATTCTACTTCTGTTTTCCAGTCTGTCATGCAAAGAGTTTAGAAGTCTTGACCTCATCCTAATAACAAGTGAAAAGATTAAAAAAACAAAACATCTCAGAAATAATTAAGTCTTCTTGGATCCACCACCAAAGTGAGGTCAAAGGATAAACACAGCCAAAAAAACTGGAGAGACAGTTAGGCAGATACAGAGAATCACTTGTTAGCTGGAAAAAATCCAGCTAAATATTTAGAGATTAAACAATACACTTCTCAATAACAGTTGGGTCAAGAAAGAAATCTTAAGAGTAATTTTAAATATGCTGAACTAAATAAAAAACTAAAATACAATTTATCAAAATTTGTTAGTTGCAGCAAAAGTAGTGCCTACAGGGAAATTCATGGTATTTAATACATATGTTAAAAAAAGAAGGAAGATCTAAAATCAATAATCTATGCTTCTGCCTTAGAAAGCTGAATTTGAATAACAAATTAAATGTGCAGAAGAAAAGAAATAAGAAAAATTAAAGCAGAAGTCAAGGAAATTTAAAATAGGAAATCAATGAAGTAAATCAACAAAATCAGAAGCTGGTTCTTTCAAAAATATCAATAAAATTGATAAATATTTACCCAGGCTTAGGAAAAATTAAAAACATGGATTCCTAATATCATTAAGGAAAGAAAACATTAACTATAGAAACTATGGGCATCGAAAGGATAAGAAAGAAATACTATGGGGCTGGGGTTGTTGCTCAATGGTTAGAGCACTTGCCTAGCATATATATGTAAGGCACTGGGTTAGATTCTCAGCACAGCATATAAATAAATAAATAAAATAAAGTTCCATCAGCAACCAAAAAATACATTTTAAAAAAATAAATAAAAAAGAAAGGAATACTATGAACATGTCTGTGTTCACAAATGTGATAATCTAGATGAAACAGACCAATTCCTTAGAAGGTATAATCAGCCAAAAGTCTTTCAGGAAAAATAGATAATCTGAATTTTCCTAATCTATTAAAAATTGAATCAGTAACTAATAAATTTCTGAAACAGCACCAGGTCCAGACAAGTTTACTGGTGAATTTTTATCAAACACTAAAGGAAGAAACTATACCAATTTTCTACAATCTCTCCCAGAACATAGAAGCAGAGGTAACATTTCCCAACTCATCTTTAAGGCCAGAATTCTCTCTCTCTCTCTCTCTCTCTCTCTCTCTCTCACACACACAGGAAAGAAAACTCTAGTCTAATCTCTCTCATGAACATAAATGCAAACATCCTCAATAAAATATGAACAAATCAAATTGACAATATATGAAAATAATTACATACCAAAACTAAATGGTATTTGTCTCGGGTTAAAAAAAAAGGCTGGTTCAACAAAGTCAGTTAATATAATTTATCATATCAGTAAGCAAAAGAAGAAATATCACATGATCACATAGTAGATGCAAAAAAAAAGGAGCATTTGACAAGATCTAACACTCATTCATTATTAAAGAAAAGAAAACTTCTCAGCAAACTAGAAATAGTGAGGAATGTAATCACCTCTATAAAAAAATGTCTACACAAAATCTGAACCTAATAGCTAGCACTATGCACCAGGTGAAAAACTAGAATTTTTCTGGCTAATATCAAAACAAGACAAGGATGCCCCCTTTCACCATTTCATTTCAATATCATTCTTGAAGTCCCAGTTGATGCAAAAGACAAAAATAAAATAAAATAAAATAAAAATTATAGTGATTTAGAAGGAAGAAATAAAACTGTCCATATTCACATCTGACATTCATGTAGAAGGTCTAAAAAATTGACATAAAAACTCCTGAAAATGAAAATCAAATATAATTAAGGTTGTAGGATACTAATTTAATATACAAAGTCATCAATTTCTTACATAGCATGAAAAAAGTGGAATTTGGTTTCAAAAACACATTATTCTCTACATTAGCACTCTTGTAATATATTTAGGAATAAATCTAACAGCATATGTATCAGATCTGTATGAGGAAAACTGTAAAACTCTGATTAAAAATTAAAATAATTGGAGAGATAATCTATGTAAATGGACAGGAAGACTCAATGCTATCAAAATGTCAGTTCCTCTGACATTGGAAATTAGATTATAGATATTATTTGACCTATACATTCAAAGCAATCCCAATCAAAAGTTCTGTAAGTTGCTTTGCAGATATCGAAAAACTGATCTCTCAGTTTATATAGTAAGGCAAAAGACCCAGAATAGCTGATTCAATATTGAAGGAGATCAAATCAGAAGATTATATCACCCAAACTCTAGATGTACTATAAAGCTACAGTAGTCTAGACAGACATAAGAAGACACAGATAATGCCAAATGCTAGTAAGGAAGTGGAATAAAAGAAACAATCTTTGCTGGTGAGAATGGAAAATGCTATAGCCACTTTACAAGACATTTGCCTGTTTCTTGTAAAACTATATGTAATCTTACCATCTAATCCAAAAATTACATTTCTGTGTTTACCCAAATAAATTAAAAACTTAGGTCCACACAAAAGCCTAAACATACATTTTATATCAACTTTATTCATAATTGCAAAAAATTCAGAGCAACTAAAATAGTCTTCAGTAGATGAATGGACACATAACTGAGGTACATCAGGATTATGAAATAGTATTTAGTACTGAAACAAAGTAACAATCATATCCTAAAGGAACATGGAAGGGACATCAATGCATATTACCAATTGAAGCCAATCTTAAAAGGCTGCACTCTAGTTGTTAAAATCATGTGACATCCTAGAACAGATAAAACAGAAAACAGTAAAAAAAAAAAAAAAGACCTGTGATTGTGTGGGTGAATATGTGTTTAATTTTAACAAATGTACCACTCTGTTGCAAGATATTGACAGTATATAAGGTTCGTATGTACGAGTGCATGCAGTGCTCACGAAGATAGAGGGTACGTGGAAATTTGCTGTACTTTGTTCAATTTTTCTGTGAACCTGAAACGTCTCTAAAAAATAAAAAGTTTACTAATTTAAAAAATAAAATAAATTTTGACATGCTCCTAAGTCTTTTTGGGCATTAGGAACCTGACTACACAATACCAGTCAATGACTATGCTAAGAGCAGCCCATTGTGAACTATCAGATTCTCAAAGTCTTAAGGTTAGTAGGTTCAAAAGCAATCCCCATATAATTGAAAAGATGCACTGGAGATCACTCTTGGGCTGGTCCAGCCTGCAGTAGTAAGATGCATGTAAATGTGGCTCAGACCCTCATTCTACCTATCACTATTCGGCTGACATCATTCCTTTACCGCCTACTTATGTCCCTATGAAGTTTCCCTATTTCCAGCAGGTGTGGTAGGCAACTGTTTAAGCCTGACTTAATGGATGAATTGGTTTAATATGTGAGATCAAGCCAAAAATGAGCTGCTGCTAAATAACACTCCCACTCGGAGCTGCTCCTAAAGGATAGTGATGAGCGTAAGTCCTCTCAGTAGGTAGAACCATGAGCATCCCAGCTCATCAACTTTGAATGAAGGAATACAAATAGCATGGGATCAGAATATATATAATAGTTTTGTTGGTTGGTCAAGGGCCTTACTATGATCTGAATGTTTCTGTGCCTCCAAAATTCATTCACTGAAATCAATTCTAGGTGGCAGGGCCTTTGGAAGGAAATTAGGTCAGGAATAGGAATATTGCCCTTGAAAAGGAGACCTAAGAGACTCCCTGCCCTTCCACCATGTGAAAACACAGTAAGAAGGTGCAAGCTGAATTAGAAAGCAAGACCTCACCAGACACTGATTCTGCTGGCACCTTGATCTTGGACTTCCTAGCCTCCAGAAATGTGAGAAATAAATTAATGTTGTTCATAAGCTAGCTAGTTTGTGAAATTGTATTACAGCCACTCAAATGGACTAAAAGAAGTCTAGAATATGAGAAGAATGTAAAGCAAGGAGACTAAAGGAAGAAACATGAATGAAACCGTGAAGTGGCACAAACTGGGAACCTATCTGTGCTCATGTCATTGCCCATCAGAGGCTATATGAAGGATGCATTCAAGAATCTAACAAACTGGATGATTTATCTAGTGAAAGTCAGGTAGGCCTTGTCTTTAACCACCAGGGTCATTAGAGGACAATGGAGAAAGTATTCTTGGTGGTAGGATTGGAACCTACTCAGGGATGTGAGCTTCCTCCCACCAGTGCTACCACAGAAGTCTGACCTAACAGCTGAGATCAATTCTTAGCCCGTGGTATGGTATCAAGCTCAAGGAACCAGATTGCTGGTTAATTGCAATGAATCTCTGAATTCTGAAAAAGTCAACAATTGGCTCTGTATGGAATTGACACCTAAACCAGAGGAGTTTACTTTCAGGTCATTGTGCTTCTGCTACACCACAGCGAGAGTTCTAAGAGCACCTAGTTAATTGGCACATTATCCTGGGTGTATATATATATATATATATATTTTTTTTTTTCTGGAAATAAAAAATACTGTTGAAAATATAATGGAAGTTACTGGCCAGGAGAGGGAGGTAATATCGTCAATATCCTCAGGGACATCTCTAAAGATATCCTCATCCCATTTTCAGGACCCTCTGACTTTCACAAGACAGACCTGTACTGGTTCAGAATTCATCTCTGTGATCCTATCAGTGAGGTCTTCAGCCTGACCACAGCTACAGGAGATAGAACTTATAAGCGTCCAATAGGTCCTATGTCTGTCAGGCTTGCTGACAACCTTGACCTTTTATTATCTTTACATAAGATGTGACTATAACTTAGCAGTAACTGACCAGCTCCTCTTTGTAGGCACTGCTCCCTTGCTATTTTACAAATGCCTACATACTTGCACCTGCCATGTATATGCATCAGAACACGTCTGTAGGTCACCATCAGTGAAATCCTTAACAATGGGTGTGTTATCTTGTGTCCTACCTACCAACCAGCACAACATCCTCTCCACCTGATGCTTGGCGGTGGGTGAGCCAGTGTTCACCATTCCATCTGTTTCTTTGGATCACTTTTCCTAGTCTAGGTCCTCCAAGAGGCAAACAAAAGACAGGATTAAATGTGCATGGATTCTGTTAGGGAAAATTCTTATGACACAAGCCTGACCAGAGTGAAGGAAAAATGGAAGAAAAGTTGGACAGAAGCATCCTGAAGTGCTCAGTAGTCTAAGGAAGGGTTCACAAAGCCCTTGTATAGTCCCCAAGCCAAAGTTGGCTGTCAGAGGATTGTGTCCCATGCTCAGCCATGGGAAGCATGGCCTCAATAAAAACTCAAACAACAGATTTTTCAAGAATGCAGGTGGCCTTTAGAAGCTGAGAGAAGCTCCATCTGACAGCCAGCAAGGAAATGAGGACATCAGTCCTACAATAGCAGGGAAGTGAATTTTACCAATGACCTAAGTGAGCTGGAAAATGAATTCTTCCCCAGAGACTCCTGATAAGAGTCTAGGCCTGTCAACATCCTGATTTTAGCTCTGTGAGACCCAGAGTAGAGAAACCAGCTGAGTCCACCCAGACTTCTGATTCTGTGTTGTTTTGAGCAGCAAGATTTGGGGCAACCTGTCATCACAACAACAATAGAAAATTAATATACACTCCCTGTAGCTGGGGATCTGTCAGGCACATTTTGCAGACCTCCACACCACCCTGCCAGAGCCCATTTCTCTATACCTTAACCTTTACTCCTGACTTGTTACTCTCCATAGCACATGTCATTCTCTAATAGTCTATATAATTTACTGACTTGTTTGTTGCCTGTCTTCCTTCAGTAGAGCAAGAATCTCCATCCATATGTTTATTGCTGGGTCTTGAACAGTATCTGGCATATAATAGCTTACCTTTTAAATTCGAATGAGTAAATATTAATTCTGCCACATTTCCATTTGATTTAAATTGTGGTGTTATGCAACAAAATGTGTGGGATATAGATAAATGGAGAAGCCCAAGAATGGAAGAAAGTAAAGCTATTTAAAAATGAGCATCAACATTATCGATCTTCCTATCTAGGATTTATGTGATCTCTGATCATCTGATTAGTGCTATATCTGATGTGCACATAACAGAGTGATTAATGTTTTGTTTCAAGGGATACCTCTCTACAAAGGATTTGGCTCATTGATGGTAAAGGACATTGCTAGGTCCTTTCTTTCTCATCGATCCTTGGTTATCCTGAAGCCACCCACTTAGTCCAAGAAAGCTAATATGCCCTGACTTTGCATTTTATGGTTTACAAACCACATTGACACCTTTGAACTTGTTATTCCAATGAGGTCATTTACCTGACATCTAGGTCATCTCCAACTTAGAAAAAAACCAAGGCTCAGAAATATTTGCTCAAAGTTATACAACTAATAATAAGAAGAACATGAACACAGACCTATGATTTCCAATAACAGATCCCACTTTCCTTATATTGTGACATGCTACATTTTGTCTTGATTGGTTTAAAAATGACAGAAGGTAGTCACATGGAAACAGAAACTGGTTTAACAGGTAATTCTGGGAGAGTGAGAAAACGTTGAGAAGAGTGGGGATAAGAAAACAACAGGCCAAAATAAATTTAGGAAGTGTATCCATCCACAGGGTTCTTTTTGAACATGCTTAAAAACAGACTGCAGGCACATAGGGGTTCACTGATATATTTCATTAACCTAGACAAGGTCCTGAAGAACTCTAATGGAAATCATGGCTTCAGATGATTTTTACTCAGTTTGCTAAACACAGAACAAAGAAAGTATGACATGCAGTACTGAAGTCAAAGAATTTTAAATTGCCACCATCTCCAATCCATTGTGATTTCACCCAACTAGGAAAGAGCATCCACACAGGTGGCAAGCCCTTCCTCAGAGGCTGTGCTGACTACTACCCAGTTTTGCTTCTAAAATGGGAGCTTCCATGACTGCTTCTAATAATGAGAGTGGTCTGCACGCACACACACATGTGTGCACACACACACATGCACACACACACAAGCTGGTGTGGAGGGTTGATATTTAAAATAATACATGGTCTTTGTATAAAATTTGAAAAATACAAAGAGTAGGAGAAGTAACACCCACTCTCCAGAAAACTGCCTACTAATCTTTTAGTGTACCTCACTCCAATTTATTTTTTGTAGTTCTTTGGCACATTATGAAAAATGTTATAAATAAACTGAAATATTTTTAAATTTCCCTCCCCAAACCTATCCTCCGAGCTAATCACTTTCTAAAATAACCTTCAAGTTAATAATATATATATATATATATATATATATATATATATATATATATATATATGTAT
>NW_026000093.1:22812318-22845447 GCF_001458135.2 Marmota marmota marmota
ATATATATATGTTTATATACATATATAATATATACATATATAATATGCATACAATAATAATATATGTAATATAATATACACATATATAATCATTTTGTACATATATATCCTCCAAAAACTCTTGTTGAAATTTAATTGCCATCATGATATTAAGAAGTGGTACTTTAAAGAGGTGATTAAGTTCTACCCCTTAATATCATGAATAAATCAATGTTATTTTCATGGGAGTGGTTTTATTATTGTAGAAGTGGCTATATTATTAAAGTTCTTCCCCACCTCTCTGATTCCCTCTATCCTGTTATTAGGCAGTACGAAGGCCCTTGCTAGATGCTGGTGCCATGTTTTTGGATTTCCCAACCTCCGTACCTGTGAGAAAAGCATTTAATTTCTTTACAAATTACCCAAACTGTGATATTCCATGTAGCACCATCAAATTGACTAAGACAATATGTATGTGTGTAATTTTACTTTTGTGCTTTAAATTTTATATAAATACAATACTAAATAACTCTTCAATTTTTTATTCAATTGATTATTTTTATATGTCCATGTTGTTAAAAATGAGTAAATGGTTCATGAATTTTAACTGTTAATATTTCATGACATGTCTAAACCATAATTTACTTATTCCCTCTGAATAACATTTAGTTATTTTCAATGTTTCCACTTATATTCAGAAGACACTATAATGGATATTCCTAAAATATGACTTCCTGGAGCACATTTGCAAGAATTTTTCTGGACAATATTTTTAGAGGAGAAATTGATGGATCATAAGGTAGGGACAATTTTAACATCACTTGTTTTTGCCAAATTACTCTCCCTATAATGGCTGTACCAATTCACATTACCACTAGTTTTTTTTTTCTCACATGGCTCTCAACATTTGGTATGTATATATGTATATTTATACATATACATACATGTATACACACAGCTATATGTACCAGTATATTCTGGATGTGAATTTTGTTTGATACATTTCAAATATTTCGTAACTATTAAACAAGTTCTACTTTTGATATAGACAGATTTATCAGTCTAAGAGTTGTGCTCTTTTGTGTCTTATCTAAAATGAATCCTTTCTTAACATTCAAAATAGTCATTTTGTTGGCTATTCATTGTTCTGCAACCCAGATCCACCATTCACCCTCCTACACTCTGTGCTCTGTGCTACATGAAGATCCTGGCTCTGTAGACTGTGCCAATTGTACTCCTTTAGTCACTGGTTTCCAATTGAGTTTGGCCAATGGGAAGCATCTGCAGGAGATCAAAGGGCAGGAAGAGAAGAAAGTTGAGGAGTTTGTATTTCTGACCTATTGCCTGCTTCGTGAACGTTTGAGAATGATTGCATTTCGCTGTCTAAGGTCATGGCTCTTATTGAGTGGCCTTTTTTGTTAGAGGTCTAGGACTCACACAGTTCCTGTGTCCACTCCCTTCCCTTTCCCTTCAAGCTTAGGTATTATAAGGGTAATGACTATTTGCTATTCCAGCCCCAGAATATCTCATCATTCCTTGTTGGCTTCCCTTAATTGTCACACAACTTTGTAAATACTCCAGTAATTAAAATCTCTTCAGTGTATACTTGTGAATGATCCCCTGTTTCCTTCCCTGGCCCTGATCAACAGTCATGAATATATCCCCCTATATATTATTCTAATAATTTTCAGTGTTTCTTTTTCTTTATAATTTGACTACATATATGGTATGACCTCAGGAACCAATTTCATTTTTTCCCCAAATTGACAGCTATGTGTCCAACATGGTGTTTTTTCCTACTATTTTCCTATACACGACTTATAATACTACCTCTATCCTACACCTGTGTAGCACATATACTTGTTATGTTTCTGAGTTATCCATGAAGTTTCAGAAAGGCAAGACATTTGAAGTCTTTATGCAATTAGTAATAGTATGTGTTTCCTACTGATGTTATGAAAATTGGGTTAATATTTGTCCATTACTTTGATCAGTATAGGGCACATAACACAAGCTAAAAGTCTTAGTTATTACTGTTTGCATTACTGTTTGTAGATTGTTCTATAAATCTTGAATTATTTTGATGACTATAGCTTTATAATTAATGCTCATATCTAATAAAATAAATTTATTTTCCTGTATTTGTTCACCAATTTTTTCTTAAAAATTTATTTAAAACTCTAGCATAAGCATTTTCTCATGCCACTAAAATTTTTGGTAAACATAATTTTCAATTATTGCATAATACTCCATCATGGGTATATACCCTAATTTATCTATTTTTCTAATTTTTTGAATATATAAGATTCCATCCTCCATTATTATCAGCAATTTTGTGACAAATATTTTTATCTAAGTCTCGATCTGTGTTTTATATTATTAATTTAAGGTCAAGTTCTAAAAATAGGATTGTTGTATCAAAATGGATGGAACTGAGGGGAACTAGGAGTACTGAAGACCATATTTTTTTCACACATTTGAAATAATAAACTATTCAGATACTAACCATAGCAGCAGCTTCTGGATGTAGTATGTGGTATGACAAAAGGTCCCATAATTATATGCCCACTTCTGTACCTCTTTTTTCTCCACAATCAGAGGCAATGATATGTGGGATATCATGTCAGTAAATCAGACATTCTATGATACCTAGGATGAACAAATCAAGGTATTAAGTAGAGAAAAGGCAAATCTATAACTAAATTGTGATTCAATCCCAATGAAGAGAAATGTCTGATTTTTCAGGGTAGAATGTACCTGAAGTAATCAACTACCATCAAAACTGTTGTACTAGTCTCCTCAGAGAGTGTTGGTGGCCTAAAGTCAATCTTTGTGGCTGAAAAGTTGGACAATTGAAAGCAGCTATAGATCAGCCTTGGTGAGTGTCTGTTTGCTCAGACTGTCATAACAAAATACCACAGACTGGGTGGCTTAAACAACAGAAATTTATTTTCTCACAGTTCTGGAGTGTTAGAGTCCGTAAACGAGTCAAAATAACACCCGGCATTTTGCCAGGGGAATGTTAGAGTTCGTAAACAAGTCTGGATGGTGCCTGGCAAAATGCCAGAGGGAGTGGTTTGAGAAGTAACAAAAGTGAACCATTAAGTGTGGAGATTCCTGATTGGTTGACTGCTGTATCTAGTTTATGTTAATTAGATAAGCTGTGTGGAATGTATAAATACCTCTGTTGTCCTGCAATAAACGGCTTCCACTCCTGCTGTATCAATCTACACAAGTTCCTCGTCACCCCCCGGTTATTCTGCTGCAGCCGGACTGCGGCACTGGAGGCTGTGAAGTCCAAGATTAAAGTGCTAGACAATTTGGATCCAGTAAGGACTCTATCCTTTGGATGCAGATACATGATTTTGTACTATGGCCTTTTCTCCGTACATGTATATGGGGATGGAGAGAGAGAGAGAGAGACAGAGACAGAGACAGAGACAGATATTCTTTTTATCAAGCTACCATCCTGAAGATCCCACTCTCAAGCCCTAATCTAACCCTAATTACTTCTCCAAATTCAAATACTATTACACTGAAAGGTAGTGTTCCAATATATAATTTTGGGGAGTGAGGAGAGACAAAAACCAATCAGTCCAAAACAATAAGAGAGAAATTATGTTGGTGGACCTACACAAAGGCTTCATTCCACCACAATTACTCCATTCACAAAACTAGCCAAGGACAGAGAATGGACCATCATTTACTGAACTGACTATTCAGTCCACTGTAGGCTTATATCTCTTCAACAATGGATGCTCTGTGGTGAATATTAATATATAATATAAAAACCTTTTTGTGTCCGTTCCATCCATTCACTAGCATGGTTTTCCCACAAACCTCTTTGTACTCCACTGTCCAATGTTACTGGGCACTGATCAAGCAACCAAGCCATTCACCATTACCCCTAAGCACAAGTAAATCCTTACCTCCAGTTACTTTTTTCTCAACACAAAATAGATGATCCGATGGTCATTGGGAAGACTTCTACTCACATTACCTTTCTGAAATACCCTTTAATGGGACTGTATCTGGTAGAAGTTCTCTTTCCGTTTGCATCAAAATACCAAGTCATGAATCAAGCTCATTTTTTTTCTTTTCCATTCCCTGGTCATAGGCAATCCTCCATTCATGAGGCCATGAATGTGAGATAAGGGAGAAGCCTAGAGCAAAAGTTAGTGGAGGCATCAAGACCTGAGAATGCCTTAGGCCTGAGCCTTGACATGTCACTTTTATCATACAACAGATTGCAACTGGGCCCCTTGAACCTTAAATCTTGATAGGCCTGCAGGACCCACCTCATGGACTACTCAGTCACTAACAGGGCCTATATTATTGATACTAATATTGAAAGCATATTTTTTTTCAAATGGTATATAGAATTTCTTACTAAAGGTGAAATGATCTGACTCCAAAACCTAGAGGTCTGTGCTGTGATGCTCCTCTTGTAGCTTTCCAGAGACTTCCCATGGTAATTTTTTAAAATTTTTTTTAGTTGTTGATGGACCTTTATTTTCTTTATTTATATGTGGTGCTGAGAATCGAACCCAGTGCCTTACACATGCTAGGCAAGTGCTCTACCACTGAGCCACAACCCCAGCCCCTCCCATGGTAATTTTTAATCTTTATTGCATGATGGGATATGTATGTCCATAAGGCCAAACCAAACCAACAGGCAAAGGCATGATTTCAGGTGAATCCTTCCAGTCTTGACCAGATGCTGCAGGGTGGTATGTGATATAAAAACAGCAAAGAGTTATTTCCAGCTGGAGCAGAGGGAGCTGGTCTTCTATATTTCTGTATTTGTCACAGGGCTGTTTCAGGTTGGGAAGAGGGTAAGTAAATTCTTGGTAAGTAAATTCTCTCAGTTGTCTAGATGAAGCGGTATGAATAGCCTAATGGTGGTTCTTGAAGAAAGTGACAGGAGCAATCTAGTAGGAGTGAAGGACACTGAAGTGGCAGGCTAGTAAGAGGCTCCAGGGGACCTGAATGTAATGTAATGTAATGGACCTCCGTGGCCCATTACAGCAGGTACAAGTGTGGTGTTCACTGACGGCATGAGTTGATGCAGTTCAAGCCCCACTGATGTCAACTACCACAGCAAATCCCTCCAAACAAAAATCAATCCTTGTTGCCAAGTAAAATAAGCATTAAATCCCCAAATGTTATCCAGCATGTTCTGTATTTTGTTTAGGAAATACATAAATATATGTATTGTTTCTAATCCCTCCGTTCTTTGACTTTTTGCTCACAAAAGAAATTTTCTGTTCTAAATTTATTTACTTTATGCCTTGCCATTAAGTTTTTTTAAAATTCTATTTTAATATAGAGCATTGGGTACTAGCATTATCATTATTTAAATACCTTAGACCCCCATGCTGTTGCATTTTCTAGATTGATACCCAATATTTTGGAATGAAGGTAAAATTACTATGGCATTATCACTGAAATAACTTTTGATTATAGTTGATGTTGTAAAGAACTCTGGGTGTTTACAGCATATGGCTCCAGTTTTAGAATGCTGATGGGTACTTGGGTGATATAATAGGAAAACTATTTGTGGTGATGACAACCATGAAGCAAAAGAACATGTGAACACAACGTCATTACAGAGGGTAAAGGTTACTTTCATAAAGAAGGAAAAATGATTTGTTAAACATGATAAATCTAAATGGGAAAAATTGAATAAAAATTTGAAGGTAGCATTTTTAAAATTTAAAAGGAAAAAAACTCCCTAGTTTCCATATATCCTTGTAGGAGATTATTCAGTGTTTAGGGTCATGTACTCAGAAAGACTATGATAAATATTACGACACTCTAAAATTATGGTTAAGCCGTTGGGTTAATCTCAAGTGAAAAATGAAGTGATTTGTTCCATTAGACCCAAGAGATCATAAAACCTAATTATTCCATTGCTTCCTCTGACATAATCTTAGTGTCTGTTGTTTTAAGATGCTAATTCTCTGAGGATGCTATTAGTACCTCACTTCTGCACTGTTTGTCCCATGCTGGAAATAGTGCAGGTGTTATGAATGTCACTGTGTTTCCAAAGCACAAGTCTCCATTAATCATTTATGTTTATGGTTTACCAAGAACTAATGTCACTGAGTGGTAAAAAGGATATTATTAGGATAAAGTAAGAGGATACTCAGAATTATCTAAGAACACTGTGCACTTTCATGCCTCTGTGCCTTAGTGTTTGCTGACTCCTTGGTCCATGACTCTCTTTCCCTCTCTCTACTATTCAATTTCTGCTTGTTTTCAAGGCCCAGATTAAATATCAGTTCTATGAAGCCTTCCCCACTCTCTCTAGTAAAAAATACTCTTCCTACCCGTCTACTTATACAAATACTTTAAGACTGAGCAAACTCTATGTGTCACTTTTTAGTTCTGTGCTTATTCCTTGTATGTCTGCCATGTTACACCTTAAATTCCTAATTAATTCTAATTCTTAGAATGGCTCATTCTCATCTTCATTTGTCCAATACCCAGAGCAATGCTTTGCGACATAGTAGGTACTCAATGAATGTCCACACTATATGTTGTTCTTTTGTGAAGGATCCTTTACCTCCACCAATACCTTCATCAGTACCTATTATAAGGGTGCCTGTTTGCAAATGTTTGTTGAATCAAATAAAGTCCATTTGCATGTAAGACAAATATTTGATGATTAATTTCCTTAACATTCTCCAAATGGGACTAAGAATAGTAGATCAATACTTAATGCCATTGGTATGGGTGGTGCATAATGGCAATTAGAAATGAATACTTAGCTTTATCTTTCTTCTATAAAGGCCAATAAACTGAATCCACTCTACATGTGTAATAGAATTGAACAATTAATTAAATGGATGGTAGAAGGTGAGAGCGGGTTTTCTCACTTTAGAATAAGTGGCTGCAGACAAGCAAGGGGAAAGGGTAAGAATGATCTGGATGATAATAGATTAGATTTGGAGACATCAGTATTGTAAACTCATATTTAGTTTTCTATAAATGCAGATAGATTTGTAGATGTATTCATAGATATGTGCATATACAAGAGTTAGTATGCAAGTGTGTATTTCATTGTTTTTTCAGTGGAGAAGGCAAAGAAATAACAGCACTCCAGCAGCAATAAGCACACCCAGTGCCCACATCTTGGTTTCTAATACCATTCTCCAATTCAGGGAACCAAGGCTTTTTGGATAAATATTTGAGTATAGAACTAGGGCAGGAAATATACAAGTTGAACCTACAGCATTTTGTAGTGCCAGAAATTAAGAAAGTACTAAAAAATGCCTGTTCAGTTCCTTAGCCCTTTGATTGATTATCTGTTTTGCCGGGGAGGGGGGTGGAGGATTAAAATATTTTTTTAGATGTTGATGGACCTTTACTTTATTCACTTATTTATATGTGCAGCGCCTCACACATGCAAGGTAAGTGCTCTACCACTGAGCCACAACCCTAGCCCAAAGTTATTTGGGGTTTTTTTTAATGTTAAATTTTTTGAGTTCTTTGTATATCCTGGACATTAATGCTCTATCTGAGGTGCAGTTGGCAAAGATTTTCTCCGATTCTATGTGCTTTCTTTTCACTTTTTTAATTGTTTGCTGTGAAGAAGCTTTTTAGTTTGATGCTATCCAGTTTATTGATTTTACTTCTTATGCTTTTAGGAGTCTAATTGAGGAAGTTAGCTCCTAAGCAGACATGACAGAGTTGGGCCTACATTTTCTTGTAGTAGGCACAGTGTCTGGTATAATGCCTCAAATGGTCAAAAATATATGAAAAAAATGTTCAACATCTCTAGCAATTAGAGAAATGTAAATTAAAACTACACTGAGATTCCATCTCACTGTAGTGAGAATGGCAATTATCAACAATAACATAGAAACAATAAATGTTGCAAGGATGTGGAGAAAAAAGTACACTCATATATTGCTGGTGGGACTGCAAATTGGTGCAACCACTCTGAAAAGCAGTATGGAGATTCCTCAGAAAACTGGGATGGAACCACCATTTGACCCAGTCATCCCACTCCTTGGTTTATATTCAAGGACTTAAAATCAGCATACTACAGTAATGCAACCACATCAATGTTTATAGCAGTTCAATTCACAATAGCTAGACTATGGAACCAACCTAGGTGTCCCTTAATAGATAAATGGACAAAGAAAATTTTATATATATATATCAGTGGAATATTACTCATATTTTAAAAAGAGTGAAATTTTGGCATTTGCCAATAAATGGTTGGAGTTCAAGAATATCATGCTAAGTGAAATAAGCCAGTTTCCCCCCAAAACAAAGGCAGAATGTTTTCGCTGATATGTGAATGCTAAAATACAATAAGGGGATGGGTAATAGAAGTTCATTGCATTAGACAAAGGGGATGAAGGTAATGAAGAAAGAATAGGAGTAGAAATGACAATAGAATTGAATTAGACATAAATTTTCTATGTTCTTATATGATAACACGACCAGTGAATCTCCACATAATGTACAACCACAAGAATGGGATTCTAATTAGCATAAGTTATACTCCATGTATGCATAATATGTCAAAATATACTCTACTGTCATGTATACCTAAAAAGAAGAAATTTAAAAAACAACTATAAGAAAACATAGAGGGAAAATTCTTTGATATTAATTTGATTAAGGCTCTTAAAGCACATGCAACAAAGTAAAATTAGATAGATAGTATTACATCAAATCAAAAACTTTCTGCCTAACAAAGGAAACAATCAACAGAGTGAAGAGATACCTATATTGTGCTGGATATTTCAAAATAGCCATAAGAGATAATTTAGTCTCACGCCTAAGAAATGATAAATGTTGAAGATGATGGATGTGCTAAATATACTGCTTTAATTATTATACAATTTTATGGTTTGGAATACACACACACACACATAATTTTTTTTCTTGGGTACTGGAGTTAAACTCAGGGGCCCTCAGCCACTGAGCCACATCTCCAGCCCTATTTTGTATTTTATTTAGAGACAGGATCTCACTGAGTTGCTTAGTGCCCCACTTTTGCTGAGGCTGGCTTTGAATTCATGATCTTCCTGCCTCAGCCTCTTGAGCCGTTGGGATTACAGGTGTATGCCACCATGCCTGGCTAAATATGTGTGTGTGTATGTGTGTGTGTGTGTGTGTGTACACATATATATTTAGTTGTAGATAAACACAATACATTTATTTATTTATTTATTTATTTAATGTGGTGCTGATCAATCCAAGCCTCACATGTGTCAGGCAAGCACTCTACCATTGGGCTACAACCCCAGCCCTATGGCTTGGATCTTAAATGTCACCCCAAAACTCATGTGTTGAAAGGCTTAGGCTCCAAATGATGGTGCTACTTGGAGGTGTTGTAGATTTTAAGGTGGGACATGCCATCGAAGGGGACATTTGGTCCCCAGGCCCTTCCTCCCTTTTTGTTTCTGGTGATCATGAGATGAGCAGTTTCCTTCACCTTGTGTTCCCTCCCATGATATCCTGCCTCACCAGAGATCCAAAAGTAAAGCCAGCTGACCATGGACTGAAACCTCAGAAACTGTGAGCCAAAATAAATCTGTCCTCCTTTTAATTTGATTTTTCTCAGGCATTTTGTCACAGTGACAGAAAGCTGACCAACAGTATCAAAATATCATACTGTACCTCATAAGTATGTAGAATTACAGTTCAAAACAAACACAAAAGATCAATGCAATTAGGATTCTGACTTATCAGAAAAAAAAGGAGTAAAAGGAAAAGTAACTATCACCATCAATCAATTTTTCCATAAACAAAAATAGCCATTGACCCAGGGCCCTTTATTTAGAAACTTTAGGAGTTAGACTAACTCACAGTATGGCCCCTTACAATATTACTGAACTAGAAACTTTTAAGTTAAATACCAGGAGTAGCCTAGAAAGAGAAGAATCTATTCAAGTTTAAAATATATCATGAGTAATGGGAACAATAGATAGTTGTTCCAACTTAGGCCAACATGGGTAGAAAGATAACACCTAATTTGTACACGTGATCATTTGATATTTTAATATACTAACCATGCTGCTCAAGCTTCAACAGCCTGAGTCCTTCCTTAGCCAGCTACAGAAGCCCCTTCCCAGAAAGCTGAAGGTAAAAAATGGTCATCTCAATTTGTCACAATCTGAGATGACCTCTGTGTTTACAAACAAACTAATATTTTTGTCCACTCATATGTAGTTGTTCCTTGGTATCCTCTGGGGAGTCATTCCAGATCCCCAAATCTGCAGATGTTCAAGTCTCTTATATAAATGGCATAGTATTTGCATATAAGGTCTGAACAGCCTTCCATATACTTTAAATCATCTCAACTTATAATACCTAATACAATGTAAATGCTATGTAAATGGGCACTGTATCACTTATGGAATAATGACAAAAAAATCTGTACTTATTCAGTACTTATTTTTTTTAATATTTTCAATCCATGGTTGGTTGAATCTATAGCTGTAGAACTCAGATACAGAGGGCTGGTTGTACTTTCAACCTCTATCAAGTCTATGAAGAATATTATAGCTTGGTAGCAAAGGCAATTTGGGAGATAAGGAGCTGGGGTAGAAAGAAGAGAAGAAAGCAACAGAGAAAGGAAGAAGTCTTCAAGGGCCAGGGCCTTCAAGTCAACTCCTTCATCAAGAGCATCTCTACCATATGACTTAATATCTTATGTAAAAGCAAAAATGTAGATGCATGTTGAAATAGCCTTCTGAATTAACTTATTATAAAAATCTGTTTTAAGATACACTTTTCCCAGATGAATAAAAAGCCTATGCAAATACCAGTTTTTAAACATTTATTATAAATAACTTTTCTGGCCCTTTGGTCCCAATTTTATCCTACAGTACCATCCAAAGCATGTTTAATCTCTCTTCAACATGATGGTTCTTTAAATATTTAGAAATAGATTTTATGTCTCCAACATACCACTTATTTCTCTCCATGGTGATAATATGGAATTTGCTTATTAAAATAAAATGCAAGCAAGATAGTCATTTGCAAATATTAAAAGGACATGCTTTTCATTTCTCTTTGTGTAAAATGCTTTCCCTGGCAACCATTCGTCAGCATTGCCTCATGGAAAGAGGGGATAGAATGTCCCCTCTGGAAAGAAGAATAGGACAACTGCAGACAGAAGTTGGAGATCCACACCTTCTTAATCTTGTGAGGAGGAAGGAGAAAGGAGAAGGGACCTGAAGGAGAAGAAGCTGGTTTGTGAGGTACCTATGTTCTCACTCTGCTTTTCTGATTCTCAGAATTTCCTAGAATAGGGAGCCCTTTTAGGTAGAGGAAAGCCAATGATTTAGGAAGGGACACCCTTAATTTGGCTGGCATACTAAAGTGGCAGCATAGAGGGAGCTTAGGGGAAGACTCAGTGACCAAATCAAATTGTATATGGGAAGAAGCAGCCTAGGATTACCTGCTTACCTTCCAACCCAGAGTGGTAGGAAGTTGTCACAGTAATAGGAAAAGTGATTTTACCTTGGGGGCTACAGGATACCTAGTCTTATCTGGGACCAAAGGTGAATCACAGCAAAACCTCAAGAGCCTGCAACCTCTAAGAAGGCCAACTTGGGGTCATCAAAGGGAGGACTCCAGACCTAGATGACCCAATGGTACAGAGTTTGAGCTCACCAGTTGCTGAGAGCCACGGCCGAGTCTGTATAGCCCCTGGCATTTTGCCAACAGTATTGATTGACAGGCGAGGCATTACTATCCGCCTCTGCTGCAACTTTTGAGTTCTCGCACTATTTTGGAGTTCTCCTGGGGATTTCCGGGGATTCCCCGAGAGTTCCCATTGGTTGGGGAAGTGCAGGAGGAGGGATTTCCGGGAGAGATATTTCCGGCTGGGGGTTCCTGGAGGAGCCGCGTGGCGTTCAGGAGGATTCCCCGGGAGCTGTGTGAAGTGTTTTCCTGCAGTTCAAAAATAAAGTTTGTTCCTGCTTCAGTGGCTCGTGATTTGTGCCCAGCCAGACTGCGGCATTTGGTGGCCCGTACGGGGAGCCCTGGGACACTCGGGGGTAAGTGACGAAAAAAATCTGCCCGTCCATAGATAGGACGGGAGCAAATCTGCTCGTCCCTAGGCAGATAGGGCGAGAGGAAAAATGACCATTTTGAGAAAATGGAGAAGATTGATACAGTATGTTTGTGTCTTGTTTTGTCTTGAAATGTTGTATTGTCTTTGTGATGAAAATATGGAAGGGGTGAGAAGTAAATTACTAAGGGAAGAAGGCACCCCAGTGGAACCAAGAATAGTTAGGGCATGTGTTGATAAGAGCCCAGGAACTCTAGTCAGAAAGAAAAAGAAAGTTCAGAAGAAGAAGGATTATCAGGAAAAAAGTTGCAGCAAAAGGCTATTACTAAATACTTTTCGTTACCGGAGGGTGCGTGAAGCGGAGAGGCGGCTGCCGAGTGTGCAAGCCAGTCACAGCGCAGCAAGGATTTTCCAAGAGGCGGCGGCGACTGGCCCTTCCCCGCCTCCTGGCCGGGGAGCTGGCTCTTCCACTGCCGCGAGCCCAAATCTAGACCTGACCTGGAGGCACAGTCTCGCAGGCTCTTGCTCCCTGTGCCCAGTAGCAGTTTGAGTCCGGGACACTCCCCAGGGCCATCTGGGGCTGCCCAGGATGCTACAGCTGGCAGAAGACGTTACCAGCGTCCCTGATGTTTGGTCATTTTCAATGCCAATAACTAAGCTACAATGGTTCTCCCACACCTGGAAGCTAATGAGTAATAAGCACTATTAAGGCTTATTTCAAATGTAAAAAACCTTGAGATAATGTACTAAATTGTTCCGAAGGTTGTTTTCTTAGCGCCTGCTGGAATACTACAGGATTTTCTTTAGCCATCCTGAGTTCCTGCCTTCGTCCCAGTGCCGTCCCAGTGCCGGTGAGGACAAAGGTGGAAGAATTTCCAGTGTTGCTGAGAACTGGACTGAGATTTCAGCTGAGAACCGGACGAGACTTCCGATCAAGCTAGCTGCCTGCAGAACTTACCTGGACTGTGATTTAAGCTAGCTGCCTGCAGAACTTACCTGGACTGTGATTTACCTGGACTGTGAGTTAATCTATCGAGACACTGCTTTACCTGGACTGAGACAACAAACTGTAATCTATAACAAATTGTAACTCGGTATCTTTGCTAACAGTGTCATTGCTGGTATAATTTTTCCAAGGGCTTCTTGTATGGAGCCATCAAGTGGCTTGGTATTGTGACATTTTGTATCCTCCCCTTCTGCTTGAAGCAGATTATTTATGGTGTTTGTGTAAAAACCACTATGGTCGTTATTTAAATTAAACAAAAGGGGGAAATGTTAGAGTCTGTAAACAAGTCAAAATAACACCTGGCATTTTGCCAGGGGAATGTTAGAATTCGTAAACAAGTCTGGATGGTGCCTGGCAAAATGCCAGAGGGAGTGGTTTGAGAAGTAACAAAAGCAAGCCATTAAGTGTGGAGATTCCTTATTGGCTGACTGATGTATCTAGTTCATGCTAATTAGATAAGCTGTGTGGAATGTATAAATACTGCTCCTGTCCTGCAATAAATGGCTTCCACTCCTGCTGTATCAACATACACAAGTCCTTCGTCACCCCCCGGTTATTTTGCTGCAGCCGGACTGCGGCAACCAGTCACGGACATCAGCACCACGTGGCAACTGACCAAGCAGTGAGATTGCTGGGAGATAAGAGGAACTGGAGAATAGTTAAAATAGTTCCAATGTATTTAATTCTTACCACATTCCAGGTCTTATTCAAGCACTGTAGAAACAGTTCATTTGCTTCTGAGAAAAGCCCCATGAGATGGCTAGTCATATTAATACTCCCATTTTTCAGATGAAGAAACTGAATTCAGAGAGGTTAAGCAATAGAACCTTATGATGAAAACAATGTGCTTGTCTTTGGAGACCGTCATCTGGAGTAAAATGGTGTATTTCTGTGCGTGGTAGATTAGGTTATTGTTCAGAAATATTCACTTCTTCTTCAACCTCCATAGGTGGAGGCTAGGACCCCTCTCCGTTGATTTTGGGCTTAACCAGGTCACTATGGGCAATGGTAGACTAATGGACATAACATGATCAGAGATTCAGAAAGCACTTCTTTGCCTTGATTTACTGTACTGTAAGCTTCTGCTATTGGTTCAAAAAAACAATGGCCCAATCTTTCCAAGGAGGATGAGAAATACAAAGATCAGAGCTGTCTGACCACCAGGAAAACCAGCAAGCTGGCTTTGAAAACTTTCTCTGCCAATACCTTTGCTCAGGGAAGTGATAGGAAGCTGTGAGCAAAAAAGGATTTTTTTTTTTTTTTTAAATTGAGTTAATTTATCCCTGCGATGCAAGGCTGGTTCAATATATGGAAATCAATAAACGTTATTCACCACATCAATAGACTTAAAGATAAAAACCATATGATCATCTCAATAGATGCAGAAAAAGCTTTCCACAAAATACAACATCCCTTTATATTCAAAACATTAGAAAAACTAGGGATAACAGGAACTTACCTCAACATTGTAAAAGCTATCTATGCTAAGCCTCAGGCTAGCATCATTCTAAATGGAGAAAAATTGAATGCATTCCCTCTAAAATCTGGAACAAGACAGGGATGCCCTCTCTCACCACTCCTATTCAACATATTTCTCGAAACCCTGGCCATAGCAATAAGACAGACGATAGAAATTAAAGGCATAAAAATAGGAAAAGAAGAACTGAAATTAGCACTATTTGTGGATGACATGATCCTATACCTAAAGGACCCAAAAGGTTCTACCAAAAAACTTCTAGAACTAGTAAATGAATTCAGCAAAGTGGCGGGATATAAAATCAACACTCATAAGTCTAAGGCATTCCTGTATATCAGTGACAAATCCTCTGAAAGGGAAATCAGGACAACCACCCCATTCACAATATCCTCAAAAAAAAATTGGGAATCAACCTAACAAAAGAGGTGAAAGACCTTTACAATGAAAACTACAGAACACTAAAGAGGGAAATAGAAGAAGACCTTAGAAGATGGAAAGATATACCTTATTCATGGATAGGCAGAATTAATATCATTAAAATGGCCATACTACCAAAAGTACTCTATAGGTTTAATGCAATGCCAAACAAAATCCCAATGGCATTCCTTGCATAAATATAAAAAGCAATCATGAAATTCATCTGGAGAAATAAAAGACCCAGAATAGCTAAAGCAATTCTAAGCAGGAAGAGTGAAACAGGTGGTATAGTGATACCAGATTTCAAACTATACTATAGAGCAATAGTAACAAAAAACAGCATGGTACTGTTACCAAAACAGGCAGGTAGACCAATGGTACAGAATAGAGGACACAGAGACCAAGCCACAAAATTACAACTACCTTATATTAGACAAAGGTGCTAAAAGCATGCAATGGAGAAAGGATAGCATCTTCAACAAATGGTGCTGGGAAAATTGGAAATCCATATGCAACAAAATGAAATTTAATCCCTTTCTCTTACCATGCACAAAAGTTAACTGAAAATGGATCAAGGAGCTAGGAATCAAATCAGAGACTCTGCATCTAATAGAAGAAAAAGTTGGCCCTATTCTCCATCTCATGGGGTCGGGCTCCAAATTCCTTAATAGGACACCTATAGCTCAAGAGTTAAAATCAAGAATCAACAAATGGGACATATTCAAACTAAAAAGTTTTTTCTCAGCAAGATAAATAATAAGTGAAGTAATAGGGAGCCTACATCCTGGGAACAAATTTTTACCCCTCACACTTCAGATAGAGCGCTAACCTCCAGAGTATACAAAGAACTCAAAAAGTTAACAAAAAAACAAATAACCCAATCAACAAATGGGCCAAAGATCTAAACAGACACTTCACAGAGGAGGATATACGATCAACAAGTACACACACACACACACAAAAAAAAAAAAAAAAAACCCTGACAATNCCTTCCCTCTATTGATCTTTACACACACACACACACACACACACACACACACACACAAACACACACACACACGGAAAAGAAAAAGAAAGAAATGGGCATATTAAGGGAGACAATGACTGACAAATTTTTAGAATTTACATGAGAAAAATCCTCAGATTAGAGGGAAAACATTTGGTTTAGTTAAAAGTATATTTACATCTGGGAAAATAATAGGAAAAGTATTGAACATCAATAATAAAGAGCAAATTGTGAAAATAACCCATAAGTGAAAGCTAGATCATCAACAGGGAAATCCTCATTCTTATTGCTGTCTTCTCAGTGACAACAATAGAAGCCCAAAATAAGGGGACACTAATCCAACTACTGGTTGAAAAGAACTGTCATTTTGAATTCTAGTAAATAAACTACCTATTAAGAATTAGACCAAAAATAAACTTTTTAGGTAAATGTTTTGTAAATACTAATTAAGATACTTTAGAATAAGTAAATTGAACATGGAATTAAGGATGTAAGGAGCAGAGGTGAACCAAAGAATTATAAAGCACATGCATACATCTAAACAAACATTGACTGTGAAAACAAGAGCAAAGATTAATTTGAGGTGAGAAGATTTAAAAAGAAAGTAAAACTAAAATAGTTCACAGCAATGGCACAGAAGATGGAGATAGGAAGAGCAGTAATTTTCAAGTGTTCTAAGTTGCTCCTGTTATTCAAGATGAAGTCAGACTCATTGATAGTAATCAAGGTTCTTTGGAGTAAATCAATTAGTTCTTTAGAGTTAAACAAGTATGTTAAAATGTAACAAAAATTACTAAACAAATAAGAAAAGAACCATAACACAAAACCAATCAAGGGTTAAAGGAGAAAGAAATAAAAATTGATCAGTCTGAAAACAATGTTCTGCCGGATCCAATGGGCACACCTATAATCCAGAGACTTGGGAGGTCGAGGAAGGAGGATTGAGAACTCAAGAGCAGCCTCAGAAATTTAGTGAGGCCCTAAACAACTCAGTGAGACCCTGTCTTTAAGTAAATTAAAAGCGAGAGAGAGAGAGACAGAGAGAGACAGAGACTGAGGATGTGGCTCAGTAGTTAAGCGCCCCTGGTTTCAGCCCCCAGTCCAAATAAATAAATAAATAAAATGATAAATAAATAAATAAATAGATTGTCCTGTGATCCACAACTCCACTTTTAGCTCCATAACCTGGAGAAACTCCTGCACATGCACTCAATAAGATGCATACCATATTCACTGCATCACTCATCTCCATCAACAGCAGAATAAATAAACTGTGGTGAGGTTATACAACAGAACACTATAGGTAATTAAAATGAATTAACTACACAAATGTGGACAATTCTAGAAAGAAATGTTGAATACAAAAAAATAAGTATGGGGACTGAATTACGACAAGTTCTATTCTATGCTTCTATAATTATGTCAAAATAAATTCTATTGTCATGTGTAACTAAAAAAGAACCAATAAAAATGATACCAGTTATATAAATGTAAAGAAAGAGATCTCTGTTGTTATTGAATGTGTGTGGGTGTACAAATGCTTAGACGACATATTATAGAATCATGTGCAGGAAGGATTCATCCTAACATCAAAGTAACGGTTACCTCTGGGGAGAGTGGGAGGAAGAGTGGGAACAGGGATGTGGGCAAAATGACTTTAGCTCTCTCTGTGACACTTTTTTCCTTTTAAAAAAGAGTTGAATAAAATATGTCACAATATTGATATTTAATGTACCTAAGTAATTGGTAGACAGGTGTCTGTTAAATTTCCTTTATTTTTCCACATATCAAGTAGTTATTTATTTGAAAATACTTTTAAATTCATATGATTTATAACTATATAAAGCAAAATCAGTCTTCTTTCACATTCCTCTGACAATTTTATCTTTCTGTATTTCTTTTGCTTGTACAAGAGTATTATAAAATTGTATCATGTGATACATATTATTATGCAACTTGCTTTTTTGAGTCATTTTATTTTAGACAATTTCTTCCAAGTCAATATACATAGATCTACTTCACTCTTTGTATTTTTCCACAGTATGGATGTGTCATGATTTTATATACTGATTCCTCTACTGTTAAGCATTTAAGTTTCTAGGAGTATTTTTGTTTGTTTGTTTGTTTGCTTTGTTTTTCCAGTGCTGGTTGACTGAATCCAGGGCTTCACCCATGTTAGTCAAGGGCTCTATCACTGAGCTATATCCTAGACACAGTGGTTTTGGGAGGGTGGGGGGGATTGTTGTTGCTTTGCTTTTGTTTTTATTTGTTGTCTGTTGCTTTGTGTGTTCAGGGGAAAAGTGCTACTAAATCAATTCTACAATAAACCTACATATTCATCTCTTTACTGTACTTTTTTCCCTGTCAGGTAAAATTCTAGAAGTGAGATTTATGAGCCAACTATCTAATAATGATTGCCAAGCTGGTTGCAGTAATAGTTGCAATATCTTATAGTCTCATCAAATGTGCATGAAAATGTCAATTTCATATATCTGAACTAACACTAGAAGTTGTCAATCTTCGTCATCTTTAACATTCTAAATCATTGCTACCCCCGCACTTGTAATGTTGAGCATCTTTCTGTGTTTACTGGGAAAGTATTGCTTGTTGGTATTTTTGTACTTGTTAAAAATACTTAGATATCAGCTACATCGCTCAATCATTGATTCATGAACATTTATGAGGCAGCTAGCAGGTGCCTGGGACTAAGATATTGAATGGACAATGGCAATCAAGATTCAGATGGCCACTTGGAGAAGCCAGCAGTCCTGTAGAGGGATACATTCAAGTGTGAGTGACATTTTAGGCACTGCAAGAGTCGTCTGTTTAAACAGAGCTCAGTGAGATGCTTTTGGAGACCCAGGAAAGTCTAGGGAATTGTAATGCAGCCTCACATGCTCCCACTCTTGCATCTGACAAACAAGTAGACATTTGACAGGTATATTTTGCTCCAGGGATCCATGTCAGAAAACAAGGCAAAGCAAGTAGAGGAAGGAATGTGTATAAAGGCTTGCAGATGTGTAAAGGGTAGATTAGTACTCAGGAATTGATGTACAGGGGCGTAGGAGATCCAGAAAAGGTTGCCAATACAGAAGGAGAATAAGAATGAGGAATTTGAAGAGTCTGTGGAATATCCAACTGGTGACATTCCCTCTGCAGTTCCAGAAATTTATCTGGTGTGCTGAAGAATGGTCTCCAGTTAGAAATCTAGAATTGAGAATCGTCAACATAGAGGAAGTTATTTGTCCTACTAATTACAGCCATGTTGAACTGCACCTTCTCTTCCCTTGAGAAGATCTGTCAGCAAAATGACTGGCCTCTAGCTGCTATTTTTTTTTCAAGTTCTTATATCTTAGTTGTTTTTCAGGGTCCCTTTCCTTATTTTTAGTAGTCACTTCTTGATGCTATCAACCTATATATATATATATATATATATATATATATATATATATATATATATGTATATGTATATGTATATGTATATATATTAGAAATTAGTGGTTTATATTGTGGTTTTGGTATGTTTTCCAGGATAGAACTCAAATACATGGATTCTAGATCAATAAAACTTTACTGCTTATAGATTCAGATATAACTTCAGGATTTTTAGTTATCTTCATTTTACAAATAAGCAATTCATGAATTTAAGTTTTAAAGAAAAGCTTTTAATCCAATGATTTACATTTTGATTTTAGAGATGCTCTAAGATGACTCTATAGTAGTTCTATTTCAATGGAATGCAGATGGTGTCCCAACTACTCAAGAAAACCCACCACTGACTTCTTAGTCAACTGAAAAATGTTTTGTAATCTCATCATTATTCCAAATTGTTCTGGTTTATGAATCCTAATATGATCTTGTAGTTTTTATTTGGCATTGCAACTTGCATTTTATTTTACACTATCCAAACAAGACATGCATGTGTTTGAAAAATCAAACAGAAGTGCATGTAATGAAGAGAGTCTGCTTCTCCAGCTTTCCCATCCACTGGTTTGCTCTTCAGGGGCAACCCTTTAAAAATGACTGCTTCTAATTCCTTCCCAGTACTTTAACAATCTCTTGACTTCTTCATCAATGTTCATTACTTATTGTTGTTTGCTGTTTTACAACATTTTTAGACAGTATTCATAATTGTCTGTGAATTGATTTTTAAATTGACAATTTAATGAACAATTCAAAGTGTATAATATTAGAAGTATGTAAATTTTGTTTCCTGCAGATCCGATGTCACTGTTGTGATGCTACTCAAAGGAATTGTCCCTCCAATCAGGAATTGCTCCACCATATGTCTTTACCATATTTTCAGATTTATCAAAATTCTCTGTAATTGTTTGAATATGAGGTATCCTCAAGAAAACTCCAGTGTGAATGCAGGAGTGATAGGTGAAATGTTAGAACTGTAATGCAATCAGCCCATCTATGTTTGAATGGACTAACTGGATGGTAACTGATAGTTTAGCCAAGTAAATTCTAGATTGAAAGTAGTTTTTACTTAGAAATCTGAAGGTTTTTCTTGAGAAATTTGATGATAGCCTGATTCTCTTTTCATTTCTCTGGAAAGCTCCCAAGAGTTGGACATGTTTCCTTAAAGTAAGGCTGGTAAGGAGGCATTCCTGAAGACCTGAAAAATTAAAGATGGCCTTTTATTTTTTTTCAGTAAAACATAAAGCTTAAAACTTAACTTACAGATATTTTTGATCTATTAAGAAATCTAAAGATTGGTTCCAGTATTTAAAAATAGTTCATTCCCATAACCTTCAGATCTCTGCAACTAATTGGCCTTGCATATTGCATTAAGCCAGGATCTTCCATACCTATTCCAATAAGGAGTCTAATTCTTCTGCAGGCAGTTCTTTTTATGCCATGTTATAACTTAGAAATAGTAAAGTCCTACCTCCTCATCAAGCACTATAGATCCGAGTATAAAAAATAGCATGGAAAATCATTAAATTAATCATTAACTGTAAAGACAAAAGCACTGTTGGGACCTATTTTATCAGGGGAGACTGCTCAATATCTTTTGATATTAGAATTTTAATTAAAAGTGATATGTGTTTCGATTTTTCATTTCCTTCACTTAAATGAGAAGACTACCAAGCCTGAAGGCTCAAACACAAACCAGAAATAATTAAAATATATAACAAGGGCTAGAATTTGGACCAAACTTTTTTTGCATGTACATCCTTATGCTAAGTTCATTTTCAGTAACTAGTAATAGTAGAACATTACAACCCAGGTATCCATAGCTTACTTCTGTATACAACACTGCTTCTGTATTATTTCCAGAGAAATATAATCTTCCCTGCCACTAGAAAATCAGTGATGAATACTCCTCAAATGATATCAAGAAATATAAACAATATTAATGATCATTACTTGTTTCTTAATTCAGTTTGCAATTTGTGGGCTGATTTCTGAATTTGTATTGAATTATCTTTGCTCCTTAAAACCAGGCAAGATCTGGGGCCTAATTACCTCCATATCCAACATCATAGCAGCCCAGACAACTCGGGTACTACTCTCATCTGTTCTCATACCTGAACACAGAAACCCAACTTTCCACATGGAGGTTTCGTCATTGCCATTCCCTTGTTGGTCTTTAGGGCTCAGAGCAAAATGTGTGCTTTTGTTTTGCAACATTCTATTGAATTTTCTGCCTACTGGATTTAGTTTAACTTGATGTAATGTTATTACTTTTTTCCAGTATTCGATGTTGTATTATGCATTTAGTAAACAGTTAAATCACATTATTTTTGCTTTATGGAATTTCAGCCTGCTTTTGAAATCTGGCAGCACCGAGACCAGAAAAGGGAGAAAAGGACAAACAGCAGCTAAACAAGCCCATCTTACAGGGACCACTGCCTTTGGTACTGTTATTTTCTTTGTAGCTGCAGCTCTCTGTGAAATGTGATTCAATTCCATTATTATAATTAATTAAACTCCCATTCCACCATAAACAAAGACCTGTAGCTTCCTTTTTTTTTTTTTTTTTTGATACTGGGGATTGAACCCAGGGGCACTTAACCACTGAGCCACATATCCATCCCTTTTTTGTTTTTTATTTAGAGACAATGTCTTACTGAGTTGCCATAGGGCCTCACTAAGTTGCTAAGACTGGCTTTGAACTTGCAATCCTTCTGCTTCAGCCTCCTGAGCCACTGGGTCTACAAGCATGCACTACAGCCACTGATGAGAGTTACAAACCATATGGTATATCTCATCAAATCTAACTTTAGTAAACTATAATTTATGAAGAAGACTTGTTATGTTTTACATTGATGTGATACTTCATGTCTCATTAATTATATTTTACATATTTCATCTCAATACTGAAAGAAATTCTATGAGCAGGGAATTATTAGTTCTCTTTTATAGATTTAAAAAAACAACAACAAAAGACAGAATTCAGGAAGGCAAAGGGATTTGCCTGTGATTATATAGCTGTTCACTGTCAAGGCCAGGACATTAGGGCAGACTTCTGAAACCAAGTCAGTTCCTTTGTAAATACCTAGTAACCACTCTGGTTGTTTCCATCATGGTACAATGGGAGCAAATGAAAAACAGAGCAATGGTTCACACAACTCTTTGTTCAAGTGTTTCAGCCTGTCTTATTGCAGACTGAGAAAAACAGTCTATAGCTTGACAATCGAGGTTATACACAGACAGGCACTAATTCACATTGTTAATCCCTTTACTCTCTGTTTCTCTTTTACTGTACTGGAGAGTGAACCCCATGGCCTATTACCACTGAATTGCATTCCTAGTCCTTTGTATTTTCTGAAGACAGAGTTTCAATAAATTGCCAAAGCTGGCCTTGAACTTGTGATCCTCTGGCCTCGGCCTCCTGAGTCCCTAGGATTACAGGCATGCCTCCACACCTAGCTCCTACATGATAACTTATGTGTGTTTTCACTGTGATGAGACTCAGCAACTTCTTTTCTAAGAAGTGTTAAAAGTTTAAATTGTTGGAACAGAGCGTGTTATCATTCTGATTTTCACCAAATTCCCACTGTGAGTGAGCTACTTGGAGGACACAGAGGGAAATAACTCACATTTATTGATTGCCTCTGATTGATATCTTTGCATATGCTATTTTAATTAACCTTTAAAATAATCTTTCAAAATGGGTTTATCATTTTCTTTTTACAAAAGAGGAGCCTGTGAAATTGCCCATTCTCACAGCAATGTTTTAATCATAAGCTGAGCTCTGTAGATGGTGTGATTGCAAACTGAGTGGTTTTAAATGTTTTCTCTACCAAAGTTCTTTCAGGATGTCAATCACACAGAGGAAACAGAGGACCTTTGAAACTTTCCATGGAAAGTAATTATGAGATAGTATTTAATGTATATGTTATGAATCTAATAGATGTTCAGAGAGACTGTCTATTCCAAATGTTGCCGATTTCTAAAATAAATGAGTAGCAGATAATGTGTTATCGCTTAGGAGGCAACAACAGCTCTTCTGCCTATAGTAGTCAAGAAAGGCTTCAGGGAATAGGTGGAATTTAAGTTGGACTTTCTCAAAGTTCTGACTGATGGAGAAGGGAAGAAAGGGTATCTCCAGATAAGCATATTGTGCTATTGAAAGTGAAAAACTGACAAAGCCCAGGTCTCTTTGTGGGATGTGGACTACAGGAACATGTGTGAGGAATGAGGGTGAAAACATAGGTATAGATAAATCATGGAAACATTATAACCTTGGGCTAATAGGTTGGGGATTTATTCAACAGGTAACAGGGAATCATCCTTAAACCCAGCTGTTATGTTTTTAAATCACCCAGGGCTGTTTTGGGAAGGTGATACGGGGAGAGAGTGCCTATTAGAGGGAACTGTGAATAGAAGTTAAAGTATGAAACTGTGTGTGTGTGTGTGTACACACATAAGTAGAGGTTTGAGACATTATGAAAGAAAAGTGAAGGCTTTTGGAGAAACCTTTGTAGAAGAAGCAAGTGGTAAGTTAAAATGGCTGCCAAAGCTCTGACACTGAGCAGTGAAAAGAAGGTGATTAAGAAGAATGATTCTGGGGCTGGGGTTGTGGCTCAGCAGTAAAGCACTCACCTAGCACGTGCAAGGCATTGGTGTTCGATCCTCAGCACCACATAAAAATAAATAAAATAAAGGTATTGTGTCCAACTACAATTTAAAAAAAAAGAGGAATTCTTTTGGAAGAATTAAGTTGAAGTGATAGTGGAAAGACCCAATATACAGTTGGAAATGCAACAGTAATTGAAATTATGAAGAAAATACAGCTTTGGAAGTCATTTGCATATAGATGAAGGTTCTTAGAGACGATGGTGGTCACCAAGGGAGAAAAGGGGGAGAGGCATGAGAGCAGAGGGTGTGGTCAGCACTGCTCTGCTTTCCTAATTTTATCACTGACATACAACTTTCCAAGGAATAACCCAACTTGAGATAGAAATTGATTACATGTTTTTAGCTACTAAAACTGCAACTTTAGCTGTGACAAATATAAACTTGCTCATAAAATGTGATTGTGTGAAGGAAACAGGGAAGGAATGTCAAATAGGAAAAGTGAAAATGGCTAAGTCTACAAATTTCTTAGATAAAAATGCAGTACTTTATATAGAAATTGTATGCTCTGAAGTAGTCCAATAAATTTTCACTTAGACATAAGAATTATTAGAATTTTGATTCTTTACATCACAAATAGTTCCAAGATAAAGCAATAAGTACCCTGGTTTTTTAATAATGTTAATGTTTATTACCTGACATAACTGTATATTTTGAACATGAGGCCCCCAAATATATCATGTAATGAACCTTATTATTTAAGGGATCAAAGAAGGTATCATATTTCTTTGCTTCTCCTTACATTGGAAAATATTATCAGGAAAAATATTTAATTTTTTTCTTGAGAGTATGAATAATATAATTTTGTACTATTACTTCTTTAAGTATTTGTTTCATTTTGCTTTATTTTCTTTGCAAAAGGGGCTTACAATATTTGATGACTAGAGAAGAACAATAGTTTATGATAATTTTTTATTTCATGAAGGTAGATAGTTTAAAATTAGAAGGTTTTGGAGGTTAAGGTGCTGCTCAGTGATTGGACTGTATGCTTAGCATGCACAAGGCCCTAGGTTTAATCTCCATAATCGCATACTCACCCCTGTTAGTTATCTTTGATCTTTCTGTTTTATCACACTTAATATGCTGAATATAATCTTAATGTTACATCCATACATCCATCATCACTCAATGGACACTGTATTTCTGTATTTTCCTTTTCTTCTTCATTTATTCTAGTAGAACAATTCCCATTCTCCTGTTTAATTGTTTGTGTTACTCTTTTCCAATTCCTTTTCATCTGGCCACATTCTTCTGGTAATGAAGTGCACAGAGTCGACTGTAATTTTCCAGGTCAGATCTTAACAGAGTCATTTAAATGTCAACAGCCACAGTTTTCAAATGGGGATGCCAGGAGTACTTTATAGCTCTGCAAGCCAAACAATAATATTATCTATGGGCACTCAAATCTCATGCTTCAGGGAGTAAACTGGAGAGTTTGTAAAGAGATAGAAAAGTGTTTCTTCCTTCCTCAGCATTAGCTATTTAACTAATTCAGTTTATCTACTCTGATTTTTTTTTTGTTAATTTCTTCTGCATTAGTTTTCCTGTTCTATAGCTATTGATAATTGCCAAAGGCAATATAGCAAAATTACATAAGCCAATAATCTGGCAGTGTATTAAAAGTCTTGTGCCTGGAAACTCTCAAGTTTGTAGTTCTTAATAGGTGAATTTCATTTTGTATATTATATCTAAATATATTCTTCTCCAAACATAATTTCACAATATCCTCTATGGTACTCTTTGAATTTTTAAATAAATTTTGGGCATGGGCAAAATACCAAACTTTAAAGATACATCATAGAAATACAAGTGTTAGAAATATTTCAAATTAATGCAACTTATAATAAAAAAGATTATGGGATTACACTAGACTTATTTTGTGTCAACTGTTATTTATGACTACTGCATTCACTAATTTTAAAATATAAGAGAATGACACTCTGCTCTGTGTGTACCAGAGGTATCACAGGTAGCTGAACCCACCTACACCAATGATGTACATCTCCAGTTACCATGTCAAGGTCTAGCTTTGGAGGTAAAAATGTATAGTGAAAGAGAAAATAGGAGAAATCTTCTGATTCAAGTAAGCTTTCATCCCTCTACTCCAATGAGCATTAACCACAGCAGGGATGTATTTTTTTGATTTTTAACCTGGAGAGTTTAATTTTCCATTGTACTCACACTTTCCCATGTGATGGAAAAGAATATGATAGGATGAGCCTTGGCTGATGAGAGCTCATGAAGATCTGTTTCTTTAGTGAAACAAATGTCTCCATCAACACAGTACTATGGGAAATGATTGATATCTGGGGCAGTTTGGGGACTTCTTGAATTGCAAGAGTGTAAAGTCAAATTAAACTGCCTTCATGCTAATTAGACTTGTTTAACAGGCTAACTTTCCATGTTTGATTCTCCTCTCCCATATCTGATTATAAGCAATATGATTAGCTAAAATGAAATTTGACAAATGCTAAAATCTGGCTAGTCTTATTTAGTTATGCATAGAGTAGATGTGGCAAGGCAGGTAAGAAATAGTCATTTACAGGTCTTATTAAAATTTTTTTTTAAATTTCTGTATTTTAAATTGTAATCAAAATCACTGGTTCTTGTATTCTAAAATACATACCAGTATTTGTTGAAATAAGTCTTCATTTTTTATTGAAAAGAACTAGATTATTAAACAGAACCAAATACAAAAAAAATGTACATTGACAATATTTTACTTCAAGTACTATATAAAATGTGACAATAATATATATTATGTGAAATAAAATATTGAATGAGTGCCATAATGATCATAGATATTAAATTCCATAACCCAACAATGTTAGTCGTAACTAAGCAACCTAAAGAGTGGCACTATTCAAATGTTTTCTCTGAGATGCGGATGTTAATTCACAATAAGGGGGTGGGCTAGGGAAGAAGAGAGGTACTTTGGGTTAGACAGAGGGCAGTGAAGGGAGGGGATAGGATAAATAGAATGAATCGGGCATCATGATCCCACTTGCATATATGATTACATGACTGGTTTAACTCTACATCATGTACAATCAGAAGAATGAGAACTTATAGTCCATTCATGTATAATGTGTCAAAATGCCTTCTACTGTCATGTATAACTATCTAGAACAAAAATTTTAAAAAATTATTGAAAAAAATCGTTCTTTCATCTCAATAGTACATTTTAGGTAATATGTGCTTATATTTGAGTTTGTAAGCTTTATATACATGATTATCAATCTTTACTTGTTATTCAGATCTATTCATTGTTAATGTTAAATGCTTTCCCAAAACTACTCTATTAAGTTATTGATATAATTTTAGTAAGTATACCATGCTAGAAAAACTATTTTTTATTTATCACAATAATGTGTTTTATTTAGATAAAACATTAAACCTATGTTAAGTGGTGGGAAATGGTAGTTTTCAGACTAGAGATCCTGGAAATTATCAATATTTCTACTTGATACTGTAGAGTAGATTCTGAAAGTCTGAGTGCTGACTACAAGGAGGACAGAGAAATATGGCAGAATTACTTTTTCATCACTTAGAATTCATATCCCATTTGGAAGTAGGTTTCTGTTGAACATACTGTCAGCTCAGGCTTCATCATCAGAAAGGAACAAAGGCACTGTTAAGAGTATCTGACACAATTTAAACCCAATTGCTTTGTTGAGTCCTATGTCCACATGGAAATTTCCCACAAAAGACTGGGCAACTAATTTAATCTTGCTTGTCATGGCTTTAATCTTGGCTTTTCACAGACAAGGTCCTTGCATGGCCAGAGACATATTATATTATTAAATCCACTTTTTGTTGATAATGATGTGAAATCTGGGGCTGAGAAAAATGCCCTTGGATTTGCTATGCAGCTCCTTCATTTGTGACCAGTTGCACAACGTCTACTGTGCGGGATTATTCCAGTCCCTTTTTTTCTTTTAAGCACAGACAGTGCTTTAAATGAACTCTGTTCCTAAGAGCACCTGAGCTATTGTGCTGATGGTATGTTTGTGATCTGGAGCTGTTTAGAACTTCTGGGTAGCCCATGGTCCACACAGGTACCTTCCCTTTGTAAGCCTGAAAGACTTCATTTTAGTCCCTGACAATGTGTCTCATCCCCAAGGTGCTCAGCTGGCAGGATCAAATTTGCAGAGGACAGACATGCAGATGACTGGTGAGCCATCAGATCACTATCAACCTATCTATTAGAATACAAAAGGCACATTTCCTATCTCCATCCCCTTTAGTACCATTTTAGGATTACCTATTTTCCTGAGGTAGGCTGTATTTGGCAACTACCACATTATCATAACTGTATTTCATTTTTAAAAATGAAAAATAATATTTTATACAAAATTTTCACATGAACTTGAGACAATCTGGTGAAACAGACAGAAAGATTTTACCAGTGTAGGGTGAAGTAGGCAGAAGATAGTTTAAAAGTTTAGGGACATACTGCTTTAGGTGAAATTCTAATTCTTTCATTTAACATATGATCTGGGACTAGTAATTTAAATTCTCTTGAGTTTGGTTACCTCCATTTTTAACTAAATAATAATAATAATAGTGTTTAACTTAAAGCGCTATCATTAGGATTAAATTATGATATTGGTAGCCAATACTTATAACAAATTTACTCTAATGTCCGACATGTCTTAAGGATTTGGTAAAACTTACTTGATACTACACAGCACAAATGCAAAAGAGAGATAAAACTCAGTTTTGATCAGGAATCCAATCCTTGCTCCACCATGCCCTAGAATAGCATATTAAAAATTTCAGAATCTAAGGAGTATATTTTTAAAATTTCTGCTTCCCTAGCCCCAGAAACTCCTCACCCTAAACTTCCCAATTTCTAAGACCAAGTCAGCCTGCTTAGACAATAATGACATCTGGAAGTATGTCTAGGGGTAAATTCAAACACAGTACTTATATTCACACTATTACATGGCAGAAAAAAAAATGCTTTGTTCAAGCATCTGGCATTTTTCAAAAAGTTCATACTCAGAACAAGAACTGTTTTAAAAAATACAAATACAGTCAGTCTGGAGCTTATCTCTAGCTTTAAATCTTCAAAGGACAGCCAAATCTGTCTCAACTAAATCCAAAAGAATCAATGAGATAGTACTTATCTCTTCAATGAAGAACACACAGACGGTTCATTTATTTTTCAAGCCTTCTCTGCAATGTGTGAGTGTAGGATTTCAGTGGCTGCTAAGATTCTGTGAATTGCTGAGAATGCCCAGGCTTTCCTACATTTTTACTTACAAGAGAAACAAGAGGGCATATTAAGTATAAGAATATGGCAAATTCTAGTTATCCTTCAGTGGTTGCTTTCTTACATCACAATAAAAAAAACAGAGTGGTATCTGCCCTTATTTGGGGTTGGGGGAAGACAGTCACAATCTATTTACAAATTGGTTTATAATTAGGAATGCAAAGTGTATCCTCTTGTGCTGATATTTGAGAAAGGTTAATATTCACCCATCTTTTGATATAAACAGGTTATACCAAATAAAACAAAAGCTACTTCCCAACTCAGAGTTAACTCTAGCTAGTTAATACAGATCCTTTCATAATGTACACGTACACACCCTCACACATATTTACATATATGTTTGTATATTTTCCCTTTAATGGGGTTCACATCATTTTTAACTACTCTTCCTTTTGAATTCACTTTTGTTTTTGTTTGATTTTCCTCAATATATTATAAGCTTCCTTCCATTTGACTTTTAAAAAAAATCACATCAAATTCTCTTTTGCAAAACTTGCAAATCATTATCTTTATGCTTTTAACATTTTAAAAACGTTTGTCCTCTGCCTTTACCATTTTTTTTCCAATCTATACTGACTTTCTCTGTAAATCAACTTGCTCATGCACACTCAAACTTGATAAAGTGCAGCCAGTATAACTAGATTATACTTAATGTTTTTTCAAATATTACATTTAACAACAAAAAACCCCAAGAACCTATTATTTATACTTTATATTTTGTGTGTATCTATGTGTGTGTGTGTGTATATATTCGTATATACCCCTATATTGACATACGAGAGAAAACATTTTGCTTAAATTTATCTACTTAAATGCCTAAGGGTATTTCAGGTTAAACTTGTATTGCAGTTATTTATCTTACGAAGTTTTATAAGGGAAACATTTTGACATACTAAACAGACATTTCTCCCCTTTAATATGATTTCATCATATCGCAAAATAAATCTGGGAAATTGAAATACAAGCACAAGGAACATTTCTATAAATCTCAATAAAGGTTAAAAAAAGATGAGTTAAGAAGCAATGTGAAAACATATCACACTTTCAGCTACATCATTTAAATTTTCCTTTGGAGAATAAATGAAGAAAATCCAAATTATATATACTAAGGCTATGGATGGAGCTGCATGATGATAATGAACACAAGTCTCTACTACCACGTGGAATTCAAGCTGTGCAGATGGAGAACCCTGCTATTTCAAACAATCTGTGTACAATGGGTTGTTCTCTAGAACTCATTTGGGCCATGAGTAACTTAGTAAGCAAAATTAAACTTTTCCCCCAGAGATTTTTTTCTTATCATTGCATGCTCACAGACATGACTCAGGATTGATGGATGACTTACTCCTAGCTCCTTGCCTTCCAGAAATGGAGACAGCAGCATTTTATTTTACCTGACAGATAATTTACTCTTTTAACTAATGACCACTCATATAGTAGGCACAGATTCAGTTTTCTCAAATCTAATGGAAATTTAAGGTAGAAAATTTTAGACAATACTTGTCAAATATTTCAATTACTACCAAGGTGATCAGTACTATTGATGTAGGGCTAATAAAGTAAGGGGATTTTCACCATGCCTAAACTTAGGAAAGGTATCATGCCATTTATATTTAGGCATAGTCAAAATAAGTCCTAAGAGATCTTTCTAGTCTTAAACTATTTTATAAATTCTGTTCATTAACAAATATTGAGTGCTTGACAAAAACTGCAAAATAAATGTTTAGTGGATGAATAGGTTATCTCTGAATCCACATGTGTGGCCTTGGGTAAGATGTAAGGAAAGCAAACAACAAAAGGTGTTGAGTTGGCCCTGAAGGAATTTACATTTTAAAATGGTAAGATATATACATGGGAAGTACATGTATGCTATAAGAAGCAGAAGGTGACCCATACCTTTTAAGAGAGCTGAGACAATGTGCTGGAGATATCAAAGGGGAATGGTCACAAAATAGGCAAAATGTGAAGTGGGCCTTGGAAGGGCTGCAATGATTTGGACCCGGGACCTGGAAAGAAACATTCCAGAAAGAGAAAAATACTTGCATGCAATGGCATAGAAGTAGGCCAGTAGGGAATGGAAAAGCTGGGAACACTGGTGAATAGGGAAATGATTATCTTCAGGGTTGTATTTGGGGCGGTCATCTGCAGGAGAGGATGGAAACTGTATGGGAGGATGGAAAGACTGGAGGTGAAGGAATGGGCTTTCTGCAGTTCCCTGGAAGTGCAGAGCTGAAGCTTGGAAACTGGCTAGGACTGTATTAAGGTGTGGAAATCTGGGTGATCTCATCCTAGTGTTCCTTCTCTACACGCCCAGAGAAGTGCAGAGGGCAAGGCAGGTTCTTGTTGAAGGGTGACAGTATCAGAAAGGTCAATTTCCATACTACAACCCAACATCTGACACTTCAAAAAGATCACTGAACACAAGGTAGGTTCATGGGGAGGCAGGAAGTCCACTTTTTGTAGGAAATCCAAGAGGACAGTACATCCCAGTACAGATGACAACTAAAGCAAAAGCAAAGATTAAATGGGATATATTTAAAACTAAATGTGTTTGAAACTTCTTCAACTGCCATCTTTCTTGATTTACAGAAATTCTTAAGTATCAGATTGAAATATATTATCATGGCCAGCATTCTTTTTGAAAGGGTGTTTTAAGCTACTTTGTTTTCCTGAAAGCCCTGCAACTATGCAGGCTGTCTTTATTTCCACCTGTCAGGAACCTTGGTTAGGAACCTGTTTGGCCCCGTCATTATTGTTCAGGTTCATTGTCTTTCCTGCGTCCTGAAGGTGGGGAAGGGTCTGTGTGTTCACCATGCAGCTTCACTAGGAGGAACTTGGCATAGTTTTCCAGCTGGTAAGTAGATGGCTAAAGAAAGCAAGCAAGGTATGAATAGCGCCCCCCGTGGGAAGCAAGAGTTAAGGGTGCCACCGACCCGGCTTTACCCTCAAACCCAGAAAAGCGGGGTTACCCGGGGCTAGTGATGGCCCCCAAGTGGAGCTGGATGTGCCCGGAGGAAAGTCAGATCTTATCTGCACTCCTCATTATTCCCGCAGCTCCTTTTCCGGGAAAATACTCCTGGTCCCATCATTCAGGAGTCATGTGTCCTGGCCCCAGTTCCCCGGGATCGGGGTCGAGCAGTATGCCCAGGGTCATGGCCGTTTAGGGGTCGGGCGGCGGGAGAGCTCCGTAGTTGGAAGCAGAAGGGCCGAGGGAATCCCGCGAAGCTGCAGGAGCGCGTCTGGGCAGGGCATCCCAGGGCTTTCCCGGCCGCCGAGCTTTCGGGCGGCCTCGGGGCTGCGGACCGTCTCTCCAGGAGCGGCCGGTTGAAAGCCGCAGAGCGAAGCAGGTGGGCGTAAAGACTGGCCCCGGGTCGGAGAGCGCGGAGGGCGAGCGGGAGCAAAGGGAGTTGCCCTCCGAGGTGTGGGCGGCGCCCACTCTCCCGCGCCCCGGCCGCGCCCTGGGCATGGGGGCGCTGTCCCTGGCTGAGCTCACAGCTCCAACGCCGCGAGGCCGAGCGAACCCGGCGTCTCCAAAGGTGCCCAGCGGACAGCACAGCCTAGCCACCCTGCCCCGCTGCCCACCTTGAGAGCCGCGAACGCCGAGGAGGAGGAGGAGGGGGTGGCAGAGAAAGCGGAGGTGGAAGCGACGGCCGCTCCAGCCCGCGGGAGCGCGGAGCGCGGGAGGCGGAGCGGGAGGCTGAGCGGGAGGCTGGGGCGGCCGCGGGCGAGTGTGCGCGCCGGGCGGCGAGCTGCGGGGGCGGGGGACCGGCGGCCCCCGAGCGCACGCCTCGCTCCGCGCGCAGCCTCGCTGCTCCGCACAGACACACGACCC
>NW_026000093.1:22845472-22856262 GCF_001458135.2 Marmota marmota marmota
ACCCACCAAGCACCCACCACCCGCCGCCCCCGCCGGCCGCCGCCGCCGCCGCCGTGCCTCGGGCAGCCGGAGCGAGCGGCAACTCCCGGGCTGGCGGGACTCGCCTTTCCGGCTCCTTCCGCGCGGCGAGCTCAGCCCCGCTCGATTTTTCCTTCTCTTTTCCAGCCCTCTCTTGTCTGGGCGGCGGCAGGGGGATGGGGACCCCACGCGGGGAAGGGGGTGAAGATCGATGAAGATTATTGTTCTTTTTAAGGATGCCTTAGCTTCCTCCCGCCGCCTCTCCTTTGAGCCTTGCTACTAGAGACTGTGAGCCAGAGTCAGGGATGTAAAGAGAGGGGGAAAACCGCCAGGAGCTCCAGCCAGCCGGGGAGACCCTCCTCTCTGTGGAGGGGAGGGGGATTTCCAGCGACAGATCATTGGCGAAGGGGACCGTCGCAGGGAGAGGAGCCCCGGAGGGAGCGGGGAATCCCACAGCCCTTTGTGGCGCCCGAGCCCGTGCCGCCTGCTGAGAGGGGTCTGTGGGAGCTAGGTAAGTGGCGGGGGCATTGCTGCTTCCCGAAGGGGTCTTCCTTTAAAAATGAATCATCGCTGCAACCTAGCCAGACTTGAGTTGCTAAAGGAATTGGAAACTGCCATATGGCGCCGAGTGGACTTACACACAAAGCTGACTTAGCCCTGACAGGGTTATTAATGTAAGGCTCCTTCCCGGTGGGGAAGGCACGCAAGTGTTAGCCCCTGGAAAGCTTCCTAGCAGCCTGACTGGGAAGGGATGAGAAATGTTATTTCTAGGAGATGAGCTCTTGTTGCCTTCTGTTCATTTGTTGGTAAATGCCATACTCACATGCACACACTTGTGGGACCGGATTTAGGGAGTGTGATGTCTCTGGTGTATGAACAGTTCTCAGAACCGAGATATGCATGCATTTTATTTCTCAAGCGGTCGCGGTCTCTGTTCTGTAGCACGAATCCTGAGAGGGAGGACAGGTCTCTAAGGAGAAAGCTTCATGGCTGTTTCCAACACACTCTGCTAGGGGACTTGAGAATACAGTTGCCCTGAATGGCACCAAAAGACACCCTCCATTTGCCTCATCATTTGCTGCCAATATTTAATGACTTTTCTCAAATAGTATGCTGCCATCCATTTTCTCAAATTATGAGCATTTATGTGTATCCATTCATAAAAATTGTCAGTGTGCAGTATGCACAAACATGCCATTTATGCAACATTTATGACTGCACAAGTGTTTTTACAATAAATAATAATAAATACAAGATCACACTGGAACAGTTTAGTATGCACAGATGTGCACTGGGTTCACTTCACGCAGGTTCAACATCCCTTCTAATCAAGTTATGCAATAATGTCAATATTTGAAATAGAATTTCACATTTCTATTTTTTCATTGATTTGGGTCTTGAATTTTGTAGGGAATCTGATATTGTTAAGCCCAGGTCAAAGGAAAAGTAAGCATTTTAGGGTTATTGTTTTAAAATGTTTAGTATTGTGTGGGACAGAGGTCTCTTGTTTATTTACCAATAACATCAATCAGGATATTACATTTCATAGGGCAAGCAAAAAGTAGATTTCTGTCCAAGATCTAAAGTCTTACTTCTCTGTGTTGAATAACTTTCAGGAAAGATTTTAAAAAGAGGGTAACATCATAATAAAGTTTTTTTTTTTAAGTAATTCTTTAGGGATTGTGTATGTGGATGGATGTGTGGGTGCGTGTGAGTGTGTGTGTATTAATAAATGCAAAGTTATCCAAAGCTTAACTTGTAATACATGAATTAAAACTACAGACATCTAGACTAGAATTGTTTGTTCTAAAGTTAACCAGAACTTAAACAGTTCAGTAATTTGGCACATCATGCATGTGTATGTGCATTTAATTGCTACTTGAAGTGTTTTTAACATAGGACACGAGTAAAGTGCTTCCTTGTATGGCAACATAGGCTTTCTGAGAAGTATCCTTAGCACCTGAAAGAGTTAATATGCTCCCATAAAGCAAATCCTGTAATCTCCTTCCTCATTGGGTTGCACTGGGTTCAAACCCCTTGTTTACCAACTAGGATTCTATCTAATATGCTCTTCTACCTTCTCTGGCACTAGTCAGACTTTTGGAGAAAAGAATGAACCACTTGGCAGTTCTTTTTGGTTTCTTCCTCCTTTCACCTTCACCTTTCCTACAATTCCCAAATATCCCTCATACACAAATTCATAGGCACTGACCCCAGGAAATCACTCTACTGTCTGGTGTGTTGAGTGTTCTGCTACTCATATCATCGTCCTTTCTCTTGTTTTTTTCTTTTTTTGAGGATCAATCATGTATCAGTTAGAACTGTTTCCAAATTCACTTTTCTTCAAATCTCGTAGTTCGTTTTTTTCAAGCCTAGTGTTTTCTGAATATTCAGATGGGATCAGTAGAAATTATTATTTTATCCAGTGCTTTCTCCTTGGCTTTTAAAACTTCCTTGTTGATGCCCTGGGATGACTATGAACACCGCCTGCCCACCAGCCTGCCCTTTTAATTTTAAGGAAGGTGATAAAAATGAGACTGCTAGGGAAAAAAATGGCAGGATATGGTTAGAGCACTGAAAATATTTTTTTCTTGAATTTTTCTAGAAAAATCTGAAATGACTTTTCTAGAGAGACTAGTATATGTGTGTATGTGTGTGTGTGTGTGTGTGTGTATAAACATATATTCAAAGTAGTTAAAATTACTCGTAACATCTAGGAAACCTGTAAGATAGTCCCTTAATGTATTTTTAAATTAGTTCCTTTGAAATTTGTTATCTCTCAGAGACTAATTCCTAAGGAAAATCCTTACACTTAATGTAAAATACTTCAGGTGCTTTCTAAGGTAAATAAATAAGGTTAAGATATTCTATTTATTTCAGAAGGTAATATTATTATAGATTTGCGTATATTCACCAAGTGGAGTTTGCATACAAGCATGATACCCATTATTTTCTTGAGGACTTCAGAGGAGCAGAAAGTACAAATGTGTTATATGTGAGATTTTTTTTAAGTTCAGAGTGGTTTTTTTTTTGTTGTTGTTTGTTTGTTTTTTTAAGGTAAGACTTTATGGCCTTGTTACTCCCAAAGTGATAAAATAAACTTTATAGAGCAGAGCAGTCTTAAATTTTGTAGTCACATACTACAAGTATCTTCGTAGTTTAGATCTATAGCCCATTCTTTTTTATTGCTTATTTCCTCCCTGTTCTTTTTATATATATATTTCCCCCAGCTCTTTACAGAGAATACAGTTTGTGAGGCAGAATATAAAGTGTGGAAGACAGGGGCCTCTTGGCCAATGAAAGCCAAACCCTCCCTCCTATGTAATCTTAAAGAGTGCCTGTTGCCATAGGTTGAATCATATCTGTCTTTACCATCTCATTTAATGTCACTAACACATTCATTTATTCATTCCCTGCTTATTAGATATGTATAAGGAGAAGAGTGCGTAACTAGAAAGTAATACATACAAAAGGTACAGAACACAGTTCTTGTACTCAAGGATTTTTTTATAATGTAGAGTCCAATAAAAAAAAGCACCTTTAATTACTAACTGAAGAATCACAGTCATCATTCAAAATGAGAGATCTCTTGCATACAGAAGTACATTAAACAATTTCATACTTAAAAGGTTAATTAATACAAATTCATGAAGAGGATCATAAAAATTTGTTATAGGCTATGGAATTTAGAAATTATTAGGAAACATCATTAACAACAACAATACTAAAAATTTTGCTAAAATATCTAATTTTAGATTTAAGGTAAATTGGAATATTATCATATAAATCATAATATTTATATTATTATACTTATATAAATAAAATAATGATTGTAGCCAACATTTACTTGAGCCAAGTGCTGTTTTAAGCATTTTACAAAGGTTAATATTTTTCATACCCACAACTTATGAGGAAGTTATCACAATACTCTTCGTTATACAGACATGAAAACGAATGCTCAAAGACTTTGCTTAACTGTCTAAAGTCACATAGGATGTAAATGGTAAAGCCCAGCTTGAACTCAGTTGTTCTGGCTCCACTTGAACCAGTATGATCTTAGGAAGTATTAAGAACCACGATCCCAGGCAGAACAAGAAAATATACTTGCAGTGCCTCAATTTATTTGGAGCTGTATCTTCCCACTAATGAATGGCATGGTTGTTATTACAGGGGAAAGGCAAAAAGTAAGGACTTTCCTGAAGTAAGAGAAAATTGCTAGGTTCTAATCATGAATTTGAAATAAGGTAATTAGTTAGAGGCCAATTTTTAAATGTGAATGAGATTTGCATCAGAATGATAACACATTAAAGAGTATTATCCTTACAGTGACCACATGGAAAGTGAGACTGGCTGATATAGATGATCTATATGGTAAATTTCTAATGATAGCTTATTTTCATATCTAGGATTTTTTTAAAGTTTTGTGAATTTTTTGAACATATTAAAATATTTTTAGAATTAGATACTCATGTTTTCAAAGAAAAAAAGTATTATCCCCATTGTTTTACTCTGGTAAAATGTAATCCTAGTATTATAATGGAAATTGAATATATAGTGACCTAACAGATTTACCTTCTAGTATATTTTTCAATGTATTTATTTTATTCAGGGGCAGATAACTATAATACAATCACAAAAGTCATTTTGTGATTTTTATCAAAACAATTTACATAATATTTGAGTTCTTTCTAAATAACTCTTGCCTTTTTGTATTTGAAAAATGCCATCTGCATTTTAATTTTAATCTGATTAAATAGTGCCTACAGGATGTGATTGAGCCAAATGTTTAGATACATCGTCAGGATTAACCGACATTTTTATTTTTTGCACAGGTTTTAGATCTCATAGGCTAATTAGCATTGTATAGCCACTCTCAACCTACAGTTGGCTCATATAACAGTTCACTTTAAAATTTGCAAATACTTCTCCATAAAAACAATGTTCTAAATCATGATCAGGTCCTCAGACCAATTTACCAAAGTCCTTTCAATCAATGATATACCGTTAGTGCTAAAAAACCTGACTATTATGCTACATTCCTGGGGAATCATTTGATTTAAATACTGTTTATTGACTTCCTGAGTGTGTGAGACTCTTTAGGGATATGGAGATGGATACAGTACTGTCTAGGACCACAGGAGAAAAGAAAATGGGGAGAGAGTTATAGACAACTCAGACATTAGGCAGATTGAAGAAAGCATTATAAGACTGGTATAAGCAAAATGTTAAATAATTGATTCAGAGTTCTATCCTGAGAGCCAGGAACTGCATATCCCCTAAAGGATTCTCATTTGGTATTTCATCCTAAAGGTGTCTACTGAGCTCCTCCTCTGTGCCAAGCCTTAAGCTAGTTGTTAGAGGCATAAATATGAATAAGACATCATGTACTCACATCCTATAAGCATAGACAAATAAATTCTGACAAAATATCATAAATGTTATTGGTGGATTGGTATGACAGTTCAACCGAGTAGTTTTATAACAGAAGGATCCCAAGAGTAAGAAAAATACAGTTGCTTTGAGTTCCTGGAATTATTTAGAGCCATGATTCTGTACTCAGTCAGATGCATGCCCCCCTTTTTATAAGCAGTATTTTAAATGTCCCTTCTGTTTTTCTGAAATGATATTTATAGATGATATAATCTATCTACACATATAATATTTTGAAAATCAATATAATTACCCCATCTGTAATAGAAGAAAATAAAGGAAAAGTAGCTGTAGAGAAGATAATAGGCATGTCAATACACATAAACTTAGGTATAACTACACTAGAGGACGTACTAAAATAAATGCTTGCTCCTGAAAATATATAAGTTCTGATAAGAAGATAATTTGGGAAACAATAAGATAAAAAAAATAAGTTTGGATAAGAAAATAATGTTCTATTCAGTATGTGTGATACTTTGTATATTTGGTATTTTTAAGTAAGAGTGAAATATATTCCATTGAGTGTAACAGTTACAATTGCAAACAGATGTGGGTGTGCTATAGTAATGAATCAGTTAACACAGAGTATCATTATACTTTCCAAAATGGTGAACAAATCTTGGTGAAGTTCCTAAAAAAATTCCTGTATAAAATATGTTTTGTACAATAGGGTTAGGATTTATTCATGTAGGTGGATGTCTGATGTTATAGAGCACACAGGATTTCCACAAACATGGCAGGATTTCCTGCATTCCTGGACCTTGCCCTCCAAATACATCACAACCTCAGAAAACTCATTCAGAGCAGACTGTATTAATCCCATTCAGCAGCACTGATTATGGGATTATGGCTATATTTCTCTCATTGAAAGAAGCCAATCCAATCCTAATGCATGACTGGCTGATTTGAAAAAAAGCAGTACTCCCTGAAGTTTTTAGTAAAAAGGCAAGTTTGGTGGCTGACTAAATAACAAACAATATAAACAGCAATAAAATCAAACTATATAGATCGCTAAACATTGGCGACATCCTAATAGTAGGCACAATGTATAAGGCTGACTGATAGAGATGATCTGATCATAACTGTCAGAGTTTCATTTTCTACGTAGGAGTGTCAGACAAGACTTCACAGATGAAGTGACATCTAAGCTCGTTTTTAAGAGATGAGTAAGCATTCTCCATGCAGAAAAGGAGGCAGATGGAGCCCATTCTAGGCAGAGGGAACAGCATTTGCAAACCAATTTCATAAAAAGGTCTGGGCTGGTGATTGGGGCTCAGCATTGCAGTTGTAGGAAAATGATGGGAGATGAGGCTGAAGAAGAAGATTGAGGATTAGATGGAAAAGTTGTTGTGTTCCTTCCTGAGTCATTTGGACTTTATTCTGTTGGACAGACAGTCCAGAGTCAACTTGCAATTTTTTAAAAAGTGACATAATTTATTTTTAGAGCCAATCTGAACCAGCATGAGAGGGTGGACTATAAAAGGAGAAATGATGGATACCTTGGAGAATATTTAGGGGTCTGTTGTGAAATACAGGTAGGATAAGGTCCACAGTACTCTAAACAGGGATAATGAAGAAGGAGAAGTGGATTTGGATTCTGCATGGCCAACACTTGTAGTCTAAGTGTCTTTCAGTGTTCCAGCTCTTAACAAGAGCCACAGGCCATAATAGGAAGTATTCGCCTCACTTTTTTTTTTTTAAATTCAAGGTAACTTGGTCTTCTGTGATAGAGTTCCCTGATTCAGTAGTTAAAAAAGTAGATGTTGGGCTGGGGTTGTAGCTCAGTGGCAGAGCTCTTGCCTAGTATGAGTGAGGCACTGGGTTTGAGCCTTAGCATTACATAAAAATTAAAAAAATAAAGGCATGCTATTCATCTACAACTACAAAAAAAATCTAAAGTAGATGTTTATTATTTTTTTTCATTTACATCAAAGTCTATGTGTTAAGTGCAGTGATTTGGGGACTCACACTCTTTCTAGAACTTGGACTAGAACTTGGAGTTTTCTGCATCTAGCAGACAGTTGTGGAAGAGAATGAATTAGAGAAGGTAACTCAACAGTTGGCACTCCTCACTTCCATTCCCATTCCATTGGTCAGACAATCACACGCTCATCTATACACAAAGAAGTCTGGAACATGCAGCCCCTGGCTGGGCAGCTACTCTCAGTATATTTTGTATATTATGAAAGGAAAAGTACAATTTTTGTTGAATACCTATTTCTACCCTATAGACTTTTCTGGCCACATGTAGAAAATCCTCCATCTCAGATGAGAACATGAATCCCACCTCATCACTGCATCCATCTCAAAGTGCAGAAATATTTAATCCCCTACCCCCACATTGTCTGGATAGGGTCCCTCATTGTCCAGGAACCACTGGGCTAAAAGGCAGTTTATATAAGTTGATGGATCAGATATTAATTGCATTCAAAATTATCAGTTGGAAAAAGGAAAAATGAACAATTATTGATGTAGAACATGGAAGAAATCCTAGTAGATATTGTAAAAAAAACCCCAAACCCTGACAGAGGTGGGAACTCCTTTTTCCATCCCTGGTTTTACTGTCTTGGAAGAAACTTGTTCATTGTTCTCAAGCCCTGGCCACTCTCTAGGAGGCTCTTCATTGTCCATTACTCCAATGGCCATATCCACAGATAGGTATTGGGACGTGTGCTCTTCCTGGAATATACATTACCTTCTCTGCCTGCTTTTTCTTGGTCCAAGTATGGATGACTAGAGTTTTTTTTTTTATAGTCACTATGTTTTCTTTGGTCTTAGGTTTAGCTCTTAATTTCCTTGACAATACAGTTCCCTCAAAATCTTCATAGGTTACTTATCTATTTGCTTTTTGTTAGTTACACTACTAATGACAAGGAAAGTTCTATCCTATTCATACTTCTTGACCCTGTTCATTCCTTTGCTCATGTTTCAACTACTCATATCTCAAGTGATTACTCTGGGGTCATATGAAAAATAGGCTTGGGTAGTTAGATAATTTCATTAATCAATAATTGTGGAAAGGCTGTCTGTCTAACTGGGAAGCTATAATGGTCATTGGTTGCACAAAACCTTTTTTTCCACATTATTCCACATCTTTATATTCCTTGAAGCAATAAGCTATTTCAGCTTTGTAAGGTTATATATTTCTAGACTTTGGCTATTTCCCCTTGTATCTATTCTCAAATGATCAATTCGTTCCTAAGGTCATCAATTATTTTGTAATGTTTTGCTATAGGTAATGAGGAGCAACCCTCACACATTAATATTCAGAGTCTTCTATTTCTTCTAGAACTCAGATCTGCCTCTCAGTTAATGCAGTTTTTTTTTTTCTAGGACATAACTAAGGTGCCATATCTCTAAACTTCTATATCTGTTTCCTTGCTACTGACCAATGCCACATATTTAGATACCTCCATTCAAGGTATCAATTTCAGAATAAGTTAGGATAATGCTAGCAAGTACAACTAACACCAGAACGTTAGCAATAGGACATTTAAAAAGTACATTTCTCACCCACAGAGTAATCAAGTGAAGAAAGCACAAGAAGAGGCATCTTCACTTTTGAGACATTTGTCTCAGATAGGACATCACTTCTGCTTATATGCCACTGACGAGGACTAACAGTCCCACCTAGTTGGAAGTGGGCTGGGGAATGAAATCCCTGGCTCAGCAGGAACTTTGGACAACAGTTCTCTTTAATGAAGGTGGAACATAAATTCAGATAGACAATTAGCCATCCTTGCTGTAGTCATCTTCCTTTAGATATATTAGGGGAAAAGGGGTCACGAATTAAGTCCCCGCACTGGTTGACCAAAGCTGTGGATGGTGTCTCCCCCTCCTCACTCCTGTCTTCTTGTTGGCTCTCTGCCCAGACCTCTGGGACATCTCCCTCTGGGACATATCCTCCTTGATTCTCTGAAGTAACACTATTATGAGGCTCTTGTATATAACAGACTCTGGCTGAGTGCTTCGGGATAAAGGCTGGTAATTATAGTTCAGACAAGGAACAAATTCAAATTAAATGTTAGATGTCATTGCTCCTAGAATGTATTTATCATTTCTCACCACAAGGGTTTTCCCACGTGCTCTTTTCTCACTGAGATCCAGAAAACACTTCCTCCCATCTCCACAAAATTTTCAAGGTGTCCTTTCTCAAGGAGCCAGTGGATGTCTCCAAAAGTCAAAGATAGTTCATTATGCAGAACAGTTTAACTCTTGTTTGTCTCTGACTTCCACAAGGGCATTTGCCTGCAGTAACCAAATAGTCCATTATGTTTTTTTTCCAAAACAGAGAAGCGATTCTTATCACTTCTCATAGTCGAACTGGTTTGAAATTATAGCCAGCTTTTTAAAGACAGTCGCTTGGCAAATATTTATTAGGCACTTTTAAGATTTAAAGCACTCTCTGGGCCGCGGGTTAAGCAAGCTTAGTCCTTATCCTCACAGGGCTTACATTCTATCTGAAAGAAAACATGGTCCTCCAGGTCCCTTCTATGCTAATTGCATAGTCTCCCCTAGATCTGAAACATTGATGAGTCTTTGAATTATGAGCTGTTTTGAAAGGCAAGGCAAGGAACTGGAGGTAGTCTGTGGTATGCTAAACTGGGGGACTTGAGACATTATGGGGCCATTATTTCCCAGAAGATAAGTTTTTGCTCTGTTTCTGGTCACCTGCTTTATTTATTTTTTAATTTTTTTTTTGCAGATTCTAGGACTTGAACTATTTGGTTCTTTTTATATTCTCTCCTCCTATTTCTAGTAGGATAAGCCAGTCCTAAAAGGAGATTAGCCGGATAGGGGAACATGACATCTGGAAAGAACGGAGCAGATGACCAACGACAGTCCACACAGTCAGCAAATTAGACCTTAGGAGTACCAGGGAATGTCTGGCTGAATATGGGACAGGATGTATGGAGCGGGCACTGTTTGGACATTCAGACAGGCAGGATTAAAGTGGTTTGGCCCCATAAGCTCAGAATGCTATGGTTTGTGAGGATGCAGAGGTTAGAGGTCTCTCTTAGGTAGCTAGCAGGGGTCTACCCAGTGTATAGTTCCATTCTCAGGAAAACAAGGTGATGTTCACTTAATAATGAAGGGTTTTGGGTATGATGGACAGGACCATTTCTTACGCCATCACCAAACTAACCACCCCCGTTGACTGGACTACTGAAGCTCCATAATGAGATTCTTAGCTTCTTTTCTTGGCCTTTTAATTACTTTGGCACTTTACTTTTAAATCGGATCATGTCATTCATGTGCCTAATGTCCTTAAATGATTTCCCTCCCTCCCTCCTATTCCCCCTTCCTCCATCCCTCTTTCTCTCCCTCCCTCCCTCCCTCCT
>NW_026000093.1:22856875-22966563 GCF_001458135.2 Marmota marmota marmota
CCTCCCTCCCTCTTTAGCTTTTTGGTCTGATGAACCACCAAGCCATGATCCTGCACTATTTATATTCATGTCCTCTTTACATTCCTCTCGACAAGGATCAGATGTTCTGAGAATTCGGGAGGTGCTGGCATCTGTAATTGAAGGCCCAGGGTCTATCACTGGTGTCATGGAGGTGGCTGGTGGATAGGAATACAGATAAGACAAAACACAGTTCTTCCAATAAGAATTTTTCTCTCATCCTTATTAAGAACAGAACTTATTTCTTATTTAAGAACAGAACCCAGCCTCCTAACTCCACAGGAAGGCTTCAACTGGAACTTGCCGAGATGATGGAAGCGTTCTATATCTGTGCTTTCCAGTACAGTAGCCACTAGCCACATGAGCTCTTGAATACTTGAAATGTGACTTGTGACATTGAGAAATTAAATTTTATATTTATTTAAAATCAATTTAAATTTAAATGACCACATGTGGCTAGTGGCTACTATACTAGATAGTGCAGGTCTAGACTATTATTAGCATGAACTAATTTAGGAAGCCCTAGGTTTCAAAGCAGTATGCTTTAAATGCTAGAAATAGCCATTTACAATGCATATTGGCCTCTGATTTACCATCTGTAAACATGTCAGCAATCTGGTGCCCTGTGCCTGCTTGGCCTCTGATGGTATCTCCCAGGTCCATCCTACTGAAGGGGTTTAGATGCATTGTCTCTTGTTTCTATTCATAGAAGTGGTTCTCTTTTTAAAACTATTTTAGATGGACACAATACCTTTTTCTTATTTATTTATTTTTAAGTGATGCTGAGGATCGAACCCAGTGCCTCACACTTGCTAGGCAAGCACCCCACTTCTGAGCCCCAGCCCCAGCCAGAAGTTGTTTTTTTTTTTTTATTGATGGCATTTCTTTCTTTATGTGACCTGTACAAAATGTAAACTATTACACAAGCGCAGAGAGTTATCTTTGTGTGTATGTAATATGACCTTAAGTGTTTTCTTGTGTCTACTTTGTACCCAAAAGGACTTTTCTTGTGCTCCCTCTCCTCTTCTCTGTCTCCTCCTTCCTCCTTTCCTTTCTAACTTTTAAAATGACACAAACATACCTCTGTGTTCTTTATCCAGTTCCTTTTCTTTTCCTTTGTGCTTATTTACAAAAGCTGTTTTATCAGTTCCATTCAGTAACAAAAAATAGAACAAAAATAAGTAAATGGATAAAACAAATTAAAAAAAATTAGACCATTATACACACACACACACACACACACACACACATAATCCCAAAATGATGGTAGTTCTTGATTGTCAGTTAATGTGTTTTGGGGATTTATTAGAGATGATGGTTTGAATATTAATTATGTAAAGAATGTCACTTACAGCATCGACCAGAATTTTTCCCTATTGTATCACCTAGAAAATATTATAGTAGCTTTTGATTCTTTGAAAGTATCTATTTTTCTGACTCTTTTATTATTATTATTATTATCATTATTATTTGTTCTACTTAGTTGTGCATGACAGCAGAATGCATTTCAATTCATCATACACAAATGGAACACAACATTTCAATTCTCTGGTTGTACACAATGTAGATATGCACCATTCATGCAATCATACATATACCTAGGGTAATGATGTCCATCTCATTCCACCATGTTTCCTACCCCCATAACCCTTCCCCATCCTCTCCTCTGCCCAATCCAAAGTTCCTCCATTCTTCCCATGCTACCCCATCATGGATCAGCATCTGCTAATCAGAGAAAACATTTGGCCTTTAGTTTTGAGGAATTGGCTTACTTCACTTAGCATGATATTCACCAACACCATCCATTTACCTGCAAATGCCATAATTTTATTCTCTTTTAATGCTGAATAATATTCCATTGTGTATATATACCAAAGTTTCTTTATCCATTCATCTATTGAAGGGCATGTAGGTTGGTTCCACAGTTTAGCTATTGTGAATTCAGCTGCTATAACATTGGTGTGGCTATGTCACTATTGTATGCTGAGTTTAAGTCCTTTGGTTATAGACCGAGGAGTGGGATAGATGGGTCAAATAGTGGTTCCATTCCAAGTTTTCTCAGGAATCTCATTCTTGAAGTCTTTGCCCTACCTCTCATACATAAAAGACTTTCCAAGGAAGCAATCTTGGAATAAGAATATGAGGTTTAGAAAATTCTGAAATGTGATAGTAAAGTAACATTTAAAAAGAGAGAGTCTGTCTTGACTCCTTTTTTTCTTTAGTCTGCGTAGCTCAGAACAAATGGGTCCAGGGGCTTTTTGCTAAACGTCTCGAGTTCATAAAATCATGATTATTAATCAGACTATCATTAAATATTAATTTCCTTTGAGATAAATGTCACTTTAAATTTGGAATCCTGGCTTTTTCTAAATCTAAGGAGAGCATTTTCATTAGGCTTTATAGAAAGAGTGCACATAGAAAGCTTAGACACTATTAAAAAGCTGCTTCCTAAATTTGGCTTCTGGTTTGATTCATGCCCAGCAAAATACTTGGTTTCCAGCATAATAAACATAGATTGCAATCATATATATGCAGCTGAAGGAGAACATTATACTAAGGGTTTTTGTCATTTGAAAAAAATCTAGGGAGCCATTTTCTTGTTTGTGACATTTGGAATACAGTGCTTGATAGGTAGTAGCTGTTTAATAAATGTTTGTTGAGTGAATTAACAAATTAATATGACCTTAAAATTCTCAACAATGACTAAGGGAGCCCATAAGTGAAGATTCTATTCATAAATTAAAATACTTACATCATTTGCTAGAATTTTTCTATTAGTTTCTCTTTCTTTGCAGCAACATGCTTAATTCAAGTAGAAAGCTTCAAGTATGTGCATCTCTTGCTTCACATTGTTTCTCAGTCATTATTTCAATTTTATATTTATTTTTTGGTGCTCTGAGGTAGCAAGGTTTAGTGGAGAGAACTTGGGTACAGGAGCTTTGGCTACCAGCTCTAATGCTGAATAGACCCTGGGAAAAATCTTTAAATCTGCTGATGTTTGTCCAGTTAGAGTGGACTCCTTCCAAATGCTATGAATATTTTAACATTTAAAAAAATATATTGAGAGTCTATCATGATCATAAATCTTAAATATTGGGACTAAGAGCATTACTTCTGAAAATCACATACCAAAAATCATGTATAGTTTTTAAAATGTAGAGCTGCAAAAACAGTTGACAATCTTATCATCTCTTAACCATAAAAAATATGACATGTAACAGATTTCATTCATGCCAGCTAGGCCAAGGGATGGACGTGATAGTAGGGAATTATTTGGGGTTCTCTTCTTCCTTATCTATCATTCTAGGAGGATTGCTCAATATATTTCCATTTTTTTTCATTCTGATCCTATATTTCCATTTTTTTTTCATTCTGAGGCATCTAGAATCCTGCCATCCAAGCTAGGAATGTGGGCTTTGGGTTAAGATATTGCTGGGTTGGAATCCTGGCATCAACACTCACTTCTTGTATCATTTGGGGCAAGAAACTTTCCTTTCTCAGCCTCAGTTTATCTGTAAATAGAAGATCCTAAATTATTTCTCAACTCCAGCATGGGTTGAGAAATAATGATAATTTCCTTATCAGAACTAAATAGAATAAGCTCAGTGGCTACATAAAATAATCACTCAATATTTGATGGATGATGACATTGATAATTATTAACAAAGTTCACAAAGAAAATGAAATCACAATTTTGGCTCTCTTTCAGATAGAACTCCAAGAATATCCCTACCTTCTAGGAAATGTAAATCCTCCTTATGGACATTTTGATCTTAAGCTGAAATAAAATCCAAATTGTAAATCTGAATCCCATTATAGCATTTTATTTTATTCTGACATGCTCTTGCATTGTAATCCTAACTAAATGAGGCTTGCAAAGGTGAAAAAGAGTGCTTTAAATATCATCATATCTAAATCTAGAACAATCAGATCTTTCCTTGAAGAAAAAAAACAGTGAAAATAATATAATGACATTAAAGAACTGAAAAAAGTTAAAGAAAATCCATAGTTTCACCACCCATCACCATGATACTACCTTTCACACACCTGAGCTATCCTGTATTTCTGAAGATTTCCTCCCTTGTTCCAAAGTAACATTCCCTATTATAATGTTGCAATCTTATTTTTGATGATTTTTTCCACACTGGTTTTCAAATTATTTATTTCAAGACTGTATCATCTGGTACAAATCACATGAACTCAGGGCTTCAGTCAGTCCATCTGTGGTCCCTAATTTTCACATTTTTATTTTAGAAACTGTTGATGGAAATCTATGAGTGCATTTTCCTCACGAAATGCTCTGATATTATCTTATCAAATTGTGCTAAATTATATTATTGGCAGTAAATTTAACATCCCAAGATTCATAGATGCTAGTAGGTCATCTCATCCATCTGCCTTACAGTCGTACCATTTATTTTTGATTGTTGTAGATCCCTAGCTTTTTGCACAACAGAGACACATGGTAGGTTAAGAGATGGGACAGGGGCAATGGGAAGGAATATTTACACAGTGCCACACACAGATGGATGCTTAAAAAATTCTGCTTAATGATCCTCACTGATGACAAGAGTGGGTGGAAAATATTATTGACAAGGGATGTGGAGATGGTGTTGTCTACAGTTGAGGGAACCTCTTCCCCTTCTACCTAATGATGATCAGGAAAATGATCTAGCAGACACTTGTGACCATTTCTGCTTTTTACATTAATTCCTTTAATACTATCGATTTGTTACAAACAGGTTTTTTAAACGAGAATCTAGAACACATCCTTCTGAATATATTATTCAGATATATTCTTTCAATCAGAGAGAAAGACAGAAAAGGTACCTAAAGATGTAGCAATACTCGTTGCTGAGTGGATTTTGGCAGTGGTATGCTTTGATTCTGAAGATAGGATGTCTAAGTGCTTGGGGAGTGCCATAACAGAATCCTGCAGATGGGGATATTTATAAGCAACAGAAATTTATTATTCACAGATCTGGAGGCTGGGAAGTCCGAAATCAAGGAGTCTGCAGATCTGGTATCTGATGAGGGCCAATTCCTCTTTGATAGCCTCTTCTTTCTCACTGCATCTTCATGTAATGGAAGCAGAAAAGCAGGTTTCTAGAGCCTCTTTTATTATGACATTAATTCCATTAATGCATGAAGGCTTGGCTCTCATGACCTAATCACCTCCTATTAGGTCTCCTCTCTTAATATGTCGTAAGATTTCAGCATATTTATTTTGAGGGGACATAAACATGCAGACCATAGCATATTCCTTTGAATCTTCACATGGCAATATATTATATTATCTGGAAAAAGAAGAGATCACTATTGAAGAGTAAAAAGTTACCTTTAAAAAAAAAATCAGACGACTTAGTACTCACTAATTTTCACCTTTTCTTTCTTTTTTTCTTTTTTCTTTTTTTTTTTTTTACATTTCCTTACTCCTTTATTGATGCAAAATTTATTATATTGGCTTGTCTGGAAAGAATAACTTTCCTAGGAGTGGTGAATGGGGTTTGAGAAGTAGAAATTTCACTTTTATAAAATTACAAACTTAAGAAATTGACCAAAGTGAACTTTTCCCCATAGCTCCTCTGTCCGGTGGCCGATGTAGATGACTAGTATTTAAAAGGAAACCTTAGAACCATCGACTCTTGGGATAGGAGGAACCTTGGGGACCATTTTGTCAACCTCCCACAAGGCTGGAGTTTCTTCTATGTATATGTGAACAGTGGTCATTTGGGCCCAGCTGGAATTATCAGGCAGTGCTGTTATTTATTCTCTACCTACTTACAGAAAAATCTAGCTCTTATTTAGAACATAGGCCTTATTCAAGTTGACAAATAAAGTTCAGCTGAATTTTTAAACAAATTGGAAGCAACCATAATAAACTATTATTGTTAACCAAAATATCTGACTAAAACAACAAAACAAGCCACACACACACACACACACACACACACACAGGATACCCATTCTTCCAAGTTCATTATCACTCACTCATTCAGTCTCTTGCATTTGTTAAGCGCTCACATCATGTGTCATGCTAGCAAGGTACCAAAGATGCAAATGTGGTAAGAGATGTTTGTCCTTTTATGTAACAGTCAGGATGATGTTTCTAGTTAGAAGCTCATGTGGCACCTTCCTCTCCATTGTAGCTTTTATCTCATGGTAGGCCATTGCTTACATATTTTATAAGAGTAGAGAATGTCTGTTTACCTCCACAAGAATGTAAGTTCCATGATATCAGAGACTATGCCTTAAGCCTATGGATGAATAAGAAAGGATTGTAACTGATAGTGATGATGTAAGAAAAGCAGATAACCTATAAAACAAACTGCTAACTCATGAGGTCAAGGGAGATTAATTCTCCCTGGAGAAGGTATTTCATCTTGACCTTGAGTAAAAGAAACAGTTTATCATATGGAGAATGTGGAAAAGAGAGTTTCATATGTGGAAGTCATTGGATTTGGGGAATGTAGGTAATATGAGGTAGATGGAATGAAAGAAAAAAAATGGTTTTTAAATAAATGAATATAATATATAAATCTGATCATTAAGTTTTCCATTCAGCTAATATTTATTGTATTTTATTTGGGATACAGTGATGAATAAGATTAGACATGATCTCTGTCCTCAAGGAATTTGGAGAAGTTTGCATATTTACCCATAATATCTTATTGTCCTATATAGAATTGAAAACTTGAGACTTAGTGGATTAATCAAATAAAGTACTCATGCCAGAAAATACAAAATTTGATGCTGTGACAAGTAAAAGGCAAAAGGTACTAGGTTCTAGAAATTCTTAAAATTAAGAGGATTATTGTATAGCCAGGGAGGCCAAGAGCAAGCTAAGACATGATCTTTGGGTTGATATATGAAGATGAAGATGGGAAAGAAAAGATGTGCAAACTCTGCACAGCAGAGGAAGAATGACATGGTTAAAGAAATCAAAGAAGATTCTAGAAGCTAGAGAGACCGAGAGGCAGCAAGGTACCTGATAGAAGCACAGAGATAAGTAGAGCTCAGATGCTGCAGACTTTGTATTGTATTGTGTCTTTAACCTGAGAATCAACAAGCCATGGATGCATCTTTTACAAGAGAGAGAGCCCTACATAATGAACCCCACAATTATATATAATTAGAATGCACCAATAAAAAATAAAAAAGAAGTGACCCTACCCCCTAACCTGCTGGTGTCTGGCCCTGCAGGGTACAGAATCCACTAGAGAGTTGAGAGAGGAAGGAGATGGTTATCAGAAAAACTAGTTCTGGGGGAACAGAAGTAAGGACAGAGTCTGTGAAGTTCATGTCTCTTTATAAGAGAACAGTCAAGTTTTCTGACTGTAACCATTACGCTTTACTGAAATGAACAATATTTAGGAGAAGACTCAGCTTGGCATGGTTTGAGAATCAATCTCTCTCTCTCTCTCTCTCTCTCTCCATATATGTATATGTATGTATGTGTATATATATATATATACATACATACATACTGGGGATTGAATCCAGGGGCATGCAATTACTGAGCCACATCCCCAGCTCTACCCCTCCCCAATTTCTATTTTCTTCTTTTTTTTTTTTTTTTTTGTATTTTATTTAGACACAGGGTCTCACTGAGTTCTCAGCTTATGGCTTCATCAAGTTGCTGAGGCTAGCTTTGAACTCAATCCTCCTACCTCAGTCTCCGGAGCTGCTGAATTCATATTTTGATATGGGGACAGAACAAGAAAGAAAAGCTCTTCTAAACTTCAACTACAAGCTGAATAGAAAAGAATAACGAGTTAAGATTTGAATGGAAAGAAACTTGTCTAGACATCTATAGATCTGGACTCTAGTTCAAGCTTAGTAACTGCTGAATGAGGTTAGCTAAGTCATGTGACCTCACTGGACATCAGTGCTAAAAGGTATAAATGAGGAGATTGAACCAGATCTAATCCAAACTGCTTTCTGCCATGTTTTGTAGTTCTAATATCAAAACATGGAGGTACATAAAGCATGGTGTAATGGTTAAGTCAAAGAGACTAATAGTATTTGAGCTTTTACAAGAGCCATGTTACCTAACATGTATTGAATTGTGAAGCAATCAGGACAAGATTTTAAGTGTATTTTACTTTTATTTGGGGAATGCTGGAGATCAAACCCAGGGCCTTGTACACATGATGCAAGCTTTCTACCACTGAGCTACACTCTCAAGCCCTGGAAGTGTATTTTTATTATTAACAGAAACCAATTTACAAACATCTCTGTACAAGAATCATTCCTGTGCATTCCAGACTGATCATTACACGATCCAAAAATTAATATTATTAGGAGGAACCTAATAAAACATTCAAAGCCTCTCCACATTTCATGAACATTTCTTAATTTGGTTCTTAGAGGCTAAATATGTGCTATGCCAAACATCCAAATGAATTATGAAATTTAAGCCAGTCACCCAAATAGCAAATTGTGTCATCCACATAGAATATCAGGTAGCAACTGAAGCTTGTGGTTTTTATCCAAGATATTACAGGGTGGCCCATTGTTCACCATTCCTTTCAGTAGGACTAAGAGTTCCTCTCTTGGTTGCCTTCTGTATTTTTCTCATCACCTTTCATCTTTATTTATCGCCTTCACTCCATTGTGACTCTGGAAAGACTTTTGCCAAAAAGACATTTGAAAGAACACATCTTGGGCCCCAGTGAAAAGGGCAATTTACTGTCACAATAGAAAATCCACTAGCTGAATGGCTGCGTGCTTGTATAAAAATTGAGGGTATTTTTTTTTTCTTGTATTTTGAAGCAGACTGAAAATTTCCAACCACAACTATAGCTTGGTAGTTTATAAAACGTCCAAGATGCCTTATAACTCAGAATTATATTTTCCAGAGTGGAAAAGGATTCTTGTGAGTTATTCTTATGAAAGGTCATTTTTCTAAAGGCAAATCTGTATTTTCCCTAATTTTAGCATATATATATATATATATATATATATATAAAATATATATTTAAATGGTTTAATTCTTTAATTCTGTATTCTGATGAAAGGTTATCTAAATAAAAGAGTCTATTTCTAAATTTGGAGAAATCTATGATATTGAAAGATGCTCAGATTACATATCCTACTTATTACCTGTCTTTTCCCCTTCTTACTGCAATACTGTGCTTCTTTTGACCACTGAAAGCAAAGCTTTTAGGATTTCATTTGAGTGGATCTAAAAAAAGCACCGTTATATCAAGGATACAAGTTCTGAATTTTTTTTTAACTGAAGAGTAAATACTTGTGCTAAAATTGATGATCATATTGACATTAGCAGTCTTTGATTACAGAAAAGAAATTCTACCTTTTACTTTTCCGAGGACAAGGGCAGCATTTCAGTTGTTACTAGAACTTGACAAATAGCATGCAACATTAGATGGTATGGAATTCATTAATATTTCTAAATTCTAAAGCAATCCTGGTTGTTCAGTTTCTTAGATAGCTGAAAGTTTTCAGGACCTGCCTTTAAAATAGTGTGTCTACACGATAGGTTTGATTCATTTATCCACGTGTTATAATTTTATTGGTTTTTCATTACTAAACTTTGAAGGTGCTTTTTAAAATCTCAGCAAGTCATGACATTTAAAAATAGATTGATTACATTTCTATCCAACAGTTATGATGCCTATCTCCTGCAAATAATCTTTGTGGCTCTCTGAAACAGAAATAGTTGCTTCAGAAATTTACTACTTAATATCATACATGAAAATTTAAGAAAATGCAGTCAGAGCCATACATGGAGTGATATCCACTTAAAGGTCTCAGAGCTGTTTGTTTGCAAATGCCTGTACAGTGTGGAATAGCAACACCAAACTGAAAATGTTAAACACTTAGACCTTTAGAAAAATTGTGCTTTTTATTTTCACAGGATTGCACATGTGACTTACCCTGCCTGGCTACACTAAGCAAGTGTCAAGAGTATGACATAATGCTAGTATTTTTGAGACTACAGTATAAACCCCACCCCACCCCCAAACCTGGAGCCTCAAGCTGTAATTATGATGCCATGATCAGAAAGTTGTGTTTTGTCAGGTTTGGTCCTGAACGGGTGGCAACATAATTCCACACTGCTGGTAGGAGCAGGGTGCAGCTGTGCAAAACTCAAATGTTTGTTGTTGTTTACTGTTTAAAAACTCGCTTTTTTTCCTCTAACAGACTAATGAAGGGATGTTTAGTACCAGTGCACTGGTCAACTGATTTGTAACAGGCTTGACTTTCAATTGATCCAGTGAGGTGAACTAAATCCACCAATTGCCAAAAGAAAATATTCACTGAGATTTCTCCCTCGATATAAATACATGGCTTTGGGTTGTAACTGACCATTTACGTGTATAAATTCTACATGGTTGCATAATATCTATACAGTTTAAGCACTGAATTATTACATTTTATAGTATACTTATATACTAAATTGAATTACATGATTAATTCTTATGGGGTAAAATTATTATGATAGACATAATTTTGCTTATAAAATTATATGTGAGGAAAAACGTAGCATTGTATCCATTTTCATTACTAAAATTAAAAACATAAATTTTGCAAACACTCCGGAGTGGTAGGCCACAATACCTAACCCAGAGGGATCCGACAGATTGATTGTTGGAAGTAAAATCAATATAGCAAAAAAGAACACAGATTAAAAGTGAAAAGTTAAAGTAGATACAAATATTTAAAATAATAAAAATGAAACTTGTACGGTGTTCTGAAGGTAATCTGTTCATAAAGAAATATTCAAGGGCCCATGGTAAATATTAAAGGGCTCTTGAAATGAAATATGAAAACTACCTTTTCTTAAGAAACTAGACATGAAAAAATGTTATCATGGAGTGTAAAGTAGTATAAGTTTATTTCTATCTAAAGTTAAGGAAGTTGGGTGTGGTGACACATGCCTGTAATCCCAGAGGCTTGGGAGGCTGAGGCAGGAGGATTGAGAATTCAAAGCCAGCCTCAGCAGCGTAGTGAGATCCTGCCTCTAAATAAAATATTTTAAAAGGGCTGGGGATGTGGCCCAGTGGTTAAGTGCCCCTGGGTTCAATCCTTGGTATATAAGTAAAATAAATCCATAAGTAAGTAAATAAATAAAGTTAAGGATGGTTATTGGAGGGGCTAATGTGGAAAAGTCACAGAATCACAGGTAGGAAAAATTAACCAAGTATCATTGGAAGTCAATGAAATACAGGCATGGAAATACCATGGAAGCTAAAGTCCAGCTAGAAAGGTGAGGAGGATGCAAAGGTCCACTCAACTGAACCCAGGTGTCCTGAGCTTCATACAACCTTCTATAAAAAGTAACGTGAGTTGGGCACAGTGTTTAGCACCTGCTATCCCATACTCAAGAAAGGAGGCCTGGGCAGCAGAGTGGAACCCAGAAAGTAAAGTCAGGGGGCTGGGGTATAGCTCAGTGGCAGAGCATGTGCTTACCATTTGCCCAGCCCTGGATCCACCCAGCATGGGAGGGAGCTGGGAGTAAGAGCTTGGTTTAGAAAAAGACATGATTTTTTGAGCTCAGGAGGCTTCTATATTAAGACAGGATGTAGAGAGAACTTCATAACATATCTATGAGTTTGAAAACACATAATATGGTTTTGTGGTTGGTTAAGACTGTGTGAGAGCTGGGCGTGGTGGTGCACATCTGTAACACCAGCGGATCTAGAGGCTGAGACAGGAATGTGAGTTCAAAGCCAGCCTCAGCAAAGGTGAGGCAGGGAGGTTCTGAGCAATTCAGTGAGACCTTGTCTCCAAATAAAATACAAAATAGGGCTAGGGATGTAGCTCAGTGGCTGAGTGCCCTTGGTACCCCTCCCCCCCCAAAAAAGACTGACTGTATGAAGATGGAAAGATCTAGGGAACAGGATAAGAAGAGAGGGAATGGAATGGAAGAAAGTGCGGGGTAATAGGGACAGAGGAAGGTAGAGGGGAAACTACACAGGAAGAGCGAGAAGGGAGAAGGACAAGCGGGCAAACAGGCTCAGTGAGTTTCAAAGGTGCTGCTGACCAGAGCTTATGCTCTGCAGTTTACTTGAAATATGGCTGATTCTTTAAGCTCCATTAATTCTCTGAAGAGTATTCTCAGCTCTTCAGCTGCTCAAGAACTTATACCTTTAGCCTACACTCTTTATCAGGTAACATGCAGAACATTCTGCCAAGGCAGAATAAAAAAAGCTTTAACCACACTAACAAATAATCAGAGCAGGTCATCTTTAAGCCTTAAGAAATCAAATCAACGGGACATTCTCTTTCCCTGAGTTTCTCTATCCCTGCTTTGAAGAAAGGGCATTGAATTTCAGTCTGTCTTTCATTGTGGGATTTGTAATCAACACTGGATTTCTCATAATAGAAAGTTCTCAATCAGTAAAGAAGATATTTAGAAATTTAAGTCTTATGACCTCTCTTTACTTGAGACATATGCCCTACAAAAAGGAAAATTCATTCTACATCATAGGCATGAAATTATTTAAGACAAATGGGGACCTACCAGTGACTCTGACATACTATTTGCTTTTAGTGATGACTTTTTAAGATAGCAAGTCACACTGTACCCTTGACCATGAACATGAGATACATGTCTCATGATGGAGTTAGCTCTCTTTTTGTAAAATCTCACATGTAATGTTATCATCAGTTCAAAAACTTTATCTTCTTATTACTAGCATAAAACACAACATTCCCAGAATAGTAAATTAATTTTATGTTCATTCATATCCAAATTCAAAATGGACTAGACTAACTGCTTATTATTCATTTGGACCAGTCACATAATCTATATGGATTGTTGAGATGTCAATACGCCTACAGCAAAGGTGTTTAATAAAGACTGGACTTAATAAAGATTCTCTACTTGAATTGTCGCATCGCTAGTATTTTCAGTTATTTTTGCCTGATCTTGCTATCGCTGCTCAATTTTAAAAATATTTTTAGTTCATGGTCAGTCACTTGAATGCAAAATTTGGACATGATATCCAAAGAGTATCCAAAGACACCAAGGTGCATGCTAGGAGGTACCCATTATTTGTGGACCCATAATTCCAGGCCTTGTAGATATATAATCTATTGGGAAAGACAGAATATATGCAAAAGGAAAAGTAATTAGAAGCTAAAATGTATTTAATTGATCTAAATATATTTTGTATTCTTCATTTTCTTTCAGTGGTTAGAAACTAAGCTTCAGGGAGAAATATGAATAATACTCTGTTTAGATATACCTCCCTGTAGTGAGCACTTTGTAGAAACTCATTTAATTGTCATAATACTACTTATGAAGCAGATTGTAGATTAGGAAATGGAAGCTCAGATAGTGTAAGTTACCCAGTCATTATAGTGCCTCTTTATTTTTGTAAAAATAGGCATTTTTTTTTCATCTGAGAGGAAAGTGTGTGTACATATGTTTAAAATATTCCTGTAACTATGTAGTTGAAAAAACTCTCAATTCAAATATATTTACTGGCCCTATGTAAAATACTTCTCATATTTGCATCTTCATATTTTCATCTACCTAATATATTCATTTGAGAGGATACTTGCCCTCCAGATGGAGAAATAAATTTAACTTACATGATGCAGAAACCAGAGACATGCAAAAATTGGTGTGCATTATAAAAGAGTGCTAATTATAAGAATCTCTTAAATCTAAAAATTCTTCCCATTGGTATAAGCCATTGCCTTGTGAAACATGGTGTTTTGCATTAAAGGTGATGTTTTGGGTGAATTGCTTGAAGCGTCATAATTTTCTGCAAAACCATTTCAGGGGAAGATAACTGTGAAGATTCTTGTTGCTGCCGATCAGAATAAGATATCAACAAGAGGGAATACAAGGCAGTAATGTTTTAAAAAAATAAGCACATGGGAGAAAGAAGTTGTGAAGCAAAGAAGACAAAACACACACATACCCATTCTGACCTACACTGTACACATATCACATATAAACATAGATGCATTTTAGGCACATGATACTAATAACTCCATTTATGCATTTTCTGACCATATGCAATACTTTGGCCAGCTGTCTTACAGAAATAATGAATTGCTTCATTGCTTAACGGTATGAAACCCTACAATGTATAAGCACTGTGCTCGTTGATAGAGAAGATGGCCTTTGTTCTCAAGAGCTCCCAGGGTACTCTGGGAAAGATGTTACTGTAGTGTTGCAGTGAAACAGAAGAGACGTTCACAGAGAGTTTCATGATTCCAGCGGATGGGTAGGTGGGAGTACATCTTTGAAGACTTTCTGGGGAAAGTCTTGCTGTCTGAAGAGCAAGCAGCAGTTAGTCAATGGGAAAGGTGGAGGCCCTTCCAGGTTAGGAGCTTGAAACAATGGTGTGTGCAGTATGGAGCTGTTAGAGTACACAAGTCCCTTCCACAGTTTTACGTTCTGCAGTATTAGTTACTTGTGGTTAAATGAGGTCCAAAAATATCAAATGGAAAGTTCCAGAAATAAATGATTCATAAATTTTAAATAGTTTTTATTATACTATATTATTATGATTTTTATATTTTATTATTTTTGTTAATTTCTTATTGGATCATTTACAAATTAAAATTAATTGTAGTTATATATGTATTGGAAAGAACATGGTATATACAAGGTTTGATATCCCCGATTTCAGGCATCAGTAGATCCCCCACTGATGGCCAGTGCATTCCCTGTGGATAAGGGGACTACTGTGTAGTGAAGAGGGAGAGATGAGAGGTAGATCAGACCTCGTTGGACTAACTAGACTTTAAAGTGCTCTTGGGACTTTATACTTCAAGTGATGGTGAGTCTTTGCAGGGTTTCAAAAGCATGAGTGGCAAGGTCAGATATCTACCTTAGTAGATCTTTCTAGTAGCTGTGTGAAGAATGGTTTTTAGGTGGACAGAATAAGAGTTTGGGATCTAAGTTAAGAGGCTGTTATAGAGATGTGAGCAAGAGATACAGAGGAAAATGGTGGAGGACTTAAGAATTGTTTAGGAGCCTGGCTCAGTGGTGCACTCCTGTAATCCCTGTGGCTCAGGAGGCTGAGGTAGGAGGATCACAAGTTCTAGGTTAGCCTCAGCAACATAGCAAGATCCCAAGCAACTTAGTGAGACCCTGTCTCAAACAAAATTTTAAAAAACACTGAAGATGATGTAGCTCAGTGGTAAAGTACCCCCGGGTTCAATCCCCAGTATAAAAAAAAAATAAAAAGGAATTGTTAATTGTTTAGAAGACAAAATAGATAAGACCTGGTGCTAATTGGATGGATCAAGATTTGTCTGAGTTGGAGCTTGAGCTTGAGTGACTGGATATAGGGATGGGCCATAAAAGATGCAAAACAAACAGGAACTGGCTGGGCAGGTGGAAGGCACCGTAGGTTTTACTCTGTCAGTGGCTTATCTAGGAAGACCCCATCAACACATGCATATTTTAGTTTACAGCTTGAGAAAGAGGCCCCTCTGGTAATACTTTTTAGTAGTTGTCAACATACAGGTATATACAACCTCATACACACAGCCTCTTCTGTGCAGTGCATGGTGTTATTTTTCCCTTTACTATATCCTAAAGCAAAGATTTACATCTCCCGAAAATATGCAGTAATCAATAATATCCCTCCTGGGTGTAGCAACAGAATGATCCCACAGAATAGAAAGAACCTGAAGAAAAATGCAAGTAACCAAATGGTTGTTGCTCTTTTCCAGCTGTTGGTGGAACATGCCTGCCCCCAAGGGATGTTGCTTCCGCTGACCTTGTACTTTTAAGGACCCTGCTGGCTCTGTGGCTCTGTCCAGTTCAACATGGCAGAAAAGGCACCCCCTGGCTTAAACAGGAAGACTTCAAGGTCGACACTTTCTCTTCCTCCAGAACCTGTGGACATTATCCGGAGCAAAACGTGCTCGAGGAGAGTGAAGATCAACGTGGGGGGCCTCAACCACGAAGTCCTGTGGAGGACGTTGGACAGGCTGCCCAGGACGCGTTTGGGGAAGCTCCGCGACTGCAATACGCACGAGAGCCTCCTGGAGGTGTGCGATGACTATAACCTGAATGAGAACGAATATTTCTTTGATCGACATCCTGGAGCTTTCACCTCTATTTTAAATTTCTACCGGACAGGGAAGTTGCACATGATGGAAGAAATGTGCGCGCTCTCCTTTGGCCAAGAGCTTGATTATTGGGGGATCGACGAGATCTACTTGGAGTCCTGCTGCCAAGCCAGGTATCATCAAAAGAAGGAACAGATGAACGAAGAACTGAGGCGAGAGGCAGAAACCATGCGCGAGCGAGAGGGAGAAGAATTTGATAATACCTGCTGTCCTGAGAAAAGGAAGAAACTTTGGGACTTGCTGGAGAAGCCCAACTCATCAGTGGCTGCAAAGGTATGAAAATCTGGATGTTGAGTGCCTGTGCATGGTCAGGAAAAGTGGTACCTTCCTCCAAGAGAGCATAGTTTTTTTTCTTCACTGCTTTGGTAAGATAGAGCAAATTGTGCCTATCCAGACAGTGAAGAATCTTTTCTAAAATATCATTTAGTCAGATGGTGTCATTCTTCTTGTGTGATGCCATAAAATGTTGCTGCTCTTTTATAAATATCACTGTCTATAGGAACTGGTCTAGGTAACAAGAGTATGGAAAAGCACTCTGGTTTTTCTGGTGCCCTATGGTGTTGGTGACTTGGAAGTTGGGGAGGAGCCTTGACCCAGACCCATCAGTCACAGAATCTTGCAGAAGACCTGGATCTGGGTGTCATTTTGAACAAAGGGAAGGTGCTGTTGTTGGAAGTAGAGAAGGTGCCTCCTGGCCTGGTTTTGGGGGGTTCAGGAAAAGAGAACCCTCCTGTGTGGCTCAGGGGGCTGGGGACCACCCCACTCCCAGGAGGGGGCTGTCTTAAGAAGCTGTATAAGCAATGAATCAGTGTTCAAAATGCATCCATCTACTGTTCTTTGTTGAGTTCTGCTCTAACAATGGTATTTCTGACTGTTGGTGCATAATATTTTTTATGACGGAGTTACTACCATATTTTAGAGTTCTTAAAGTGCTTCAAATGAAGGTAAATTCATATTTTCCACTGTGCCTGCATATATCCAAATCTCAGAGTAAAATTTTTGTTACAGATTTCAGTCTTTAATTGAACTGCATGATTCAGTTTATCTAATTTTATCTACAGCTTTGCGGGTTAGTGCAAACTGATTTTCATCCCGTATATTTAGTTCTGTATTGCAGTATGGATGATAAGTAAAAAGTCAAAAGAGTCATCTTTAGCAGCAGGAACCTAGTATCAATATGCCCAGTGGATGAATTGGAGTATGGAATGGAGAAGGGAAGAGTGTGTCATTGTATGAATTCTCTTGATTACTTACAGTTTTTTCAAATATTCTCAGTCTTATAAACAGTAATGGTTACAGAAATATAATAGACTATCTGAGCCTTCCTATCCAAAATTAAGGTTCTGCATTATAATCTACTACATAAATAATTAGCTAGGCAGATGATCATGAAACTGCTTTTTTGTGCCGTTTGATATGTCTGGTTTTGTAACTGACTGAATTCCAAAGGCATTTTACTTTCTGGTCGGGACATGCACCTAAATGAAATAAAAATCTGTCTCTCTCATGTGTATAATGAAGAAATGTATATTGTATCAAAGGGATTTCAACTAGGTTTTTTTGTAGTTATGAATCCTTTGTTTACTTTTGTTTTACCTGTAAGAAAGAAATAGATGTACCACATTTTTGGGTTTTGGTTGGGAAAAGCTATTGCTTTTGCCTATGCCAAGTGTTCAGTTACATATTTGAGTTACTACTAAAAATATGGAGTGTATTTTGAAAGTGAATGAGATAGACTCTAGATTTAAGTGAGTATTGTGGGTGTTAAATTAACTTTTTCAAGACTTTTGGCAACTGAGGAATAAATCATTGTTCCATCAGAAGTTCTAGGAGGATTCAGCTAACTCTATAAAAATGAGCAGCTAAAGCAATGAAAAATTGAAAGGTTAATGTGATTTATTTTTTCATAACATGATTAATATGCCTCTAAAGTTAGGCACTGTTACAGAAAAATGTTTCAAATGCATATGTATTTTTTCTGAAGAATTTAAAGTAAGGCTGGAATAGGGTCAATAACCTGATTTCCCAGATAAAGGTGTACATTTAATTCCTGAACTGTGAAAGAAGCCACCATTCCATGATCCCTAAGAAGGTGATGTTGATAATGATCTATTATGTTATGCCCTTAGGTACCCTATACATCAGGCTATTTAAATTTGCTTCAAAGTAGGTATATGTGTACAAAGAAGATATATGCCTACACGCTATACCCAGCAACTAACAACACTGCTTTTGAAAATGTTTATGTAGTTACAAATGATCCACATCTTTAAGGAAGCCAAGTGAACTTTGCTGCCTTAACAAAGATTCTTCACTGAATTTTCATTTTCATAAAGGATTTATATTTGTTTATTTAAATGTTTGCATTTTCCTCTCTGGTTGGTGAAATACTGTGGATATTATTTACATTTGAATTATATAGTAGTATAGTGAAAATATTGCTCATTTATTCATTTATTTTAAAATTAGGTCTATACAATATGGTATATAAACCTTTCCCTGCATGCTGCTTGAGTCATATAAACTGCTGTTTTCTGGAGTGAGTCTTGGTGAGGGCAATGCTAATGCAGGTATGTGAGAATAGTATTTTCATAATTTAAAAACAAGTAGTTTTATTATGGCTGCAGTAAGATGATACACTGGCCATCACGACACACCTTATATTATGGGTATCTCGGGCTCCTACATATGCATGAGCTCTTTTGATGCTTAAAATCTCTGTGTTCTTCCTTACTGGCTTAGGAACAGATACTCTATGGGAGAGAGTATCTGTTTATGGTGCCTTTTCAATTGTTGCTTATTTAGTTTGGCCTCTCAGTTGAACATTTGCTCTGCGTGTGCTACCCTCATTAAAGTAGACCTTAGGATAGCACTCCTTGTCCCCAGAATTTTAAAAAAGTAGTCTCTTATCTTAAACATGGATTTCATATTGTTGAAAATATTTATTTTTCTCTTGGGTTTTCAATATTTTTGTAATTTACCTATAATATTTCTGTAATGAAATATAAAAGTTATGATTATTGGATATCCATAGTAGAGAAAGAAAAATTTGGCCCTTTCTAGCAGATGTTTCACAATGGGCTAAAATCTCACTGACATGGAATCGATATTTAGTAACCAATTAAGTTATAATTGTTAAGCTTATGCTATGTGCATATGCTATGATATGCAAAATTATTGCAAGTCCTATTGACCTATTATGCTCTATCTTTAGATACAGCCCTGACAATGACAATTTGGCTCTTAGAAAACAGCTCCCTGGTGTAACATAAGGAGCCACTTCTATTAATTAAACTTTGCATTATATTAATGACTGAAAAAAAAGCCAGAACAGGGCTTAAGAATGGAGTTTATTTGAAATATCTACATTTAATAAATTAACATTTGTGTGCACACACAGAAGACCTTGAAATATAATTGTACTTTTCACAAAACGTGTTGGGACTAGTAGAAATGGTATTTGCTTAGTTCCAAGGGGGTAGTATAACCTGGTGATGGGACAAAAGTTTTTATCTGTAGGATGGATTTTGTCTTCTTTTAATCATGTCAGTGTGCTGTGGGGACTGTTTCTAACCTCATATAGAGATAATGTACAAAGTTTAAATTTGAGGCTGTAACTGTGTGATCCAGCCACATGGGCTTGGGGAATAGCTGGAACTACATAATGTGGGATTGCTGGCTCTGGTATCCTTCTACGGGTACATACAAGGTCAGAGAATGGGCTTAATTGCCTGCCAGTTTCCTGGGCAGTGACTTGGAATTAGACTTGATCCTGTACCTCTTCCAGACTAGGGCAATTTAGTCAGTTGCTGGATTGGAAACATTTTTCTCTCTTTGCTTGGCATCTTCCCAAAGGAACTGCAGTAGCTATTCCCCGGTAAATATTACATGTAGTGACTTCAGTCTGAGAGGCATTTAAAAGCCTTGAAGGGAAGTGGGTCCTGTGGCATGCAGTATTCTCAGGCTTGGGATGAAAGGACAATCAGCAAGGAGCACAGCCCACCTGAGATCTGAAAGAATCTAGACTCACCATGCCACACAGCACCCTCCCTCTGCCTATCTGAAAAAGGTCATGAGCTAAAACATCAGCTAGGTCTCAGGCAAACCCACAGGGGCATGGCTGAGCCTGAGCCTGGGAGCATACATGGACAGGCATGCAGGACAGTGCTGGGCAGCAAGCAAGCTGACCTTGGGTAGCAAGTAGGAACATTAGACTTTGCAGACCTTATCTGGTTAGAACAATGAAAGGCAAAATCTACAGAAATACTTATGTTTCTGTTCATTGGAACCAAACAGTGAGAGCCACCAGCAGCTTCGCTGGGCAGGATATAGGGCCAGGTAGGGGTGCTGTGTATGGTCACCTTTGGCTTCTCCATTTCCTCATTTATCCCCAGCTACCACTTCCTCTTATATTTTCCTCCTTCTTTTCTCATCTCTTGTCTTTCTCCTCCTCCCTCTCTCTCTTCCTCTCTTCCTCCTCTGCCTCCTTCTTCCTGTTTTCCTTTTCTCCTTCTTGCTTGTATCTTCAGGAACTACTTCTGTTTTCCTGAATGGCTCCTCCTCCTCTGCTCCATAGTCTACCTCCCCTTTATCCTACTCCTTCACCTCCTCCTTTTTCTTCTCCACTCCTCTCACCTGTGAACTCAGGAAATGGCTAAGAGAAAGAGGCGAATGATTGACTGGAAAAGTGTCTCTCATTTCTTTTCATTAATACCCCCCCCCCCAGAGAGTAAACTTAAGTTACATTTATATTCTCCTCATAGAGAAAGGAGAAACGAAATACTGAAGAATAAGAGGCAATCAGATCATGTCAGGTAGAGTGGGGCTAGAGAACCAAAGATGATTGAAATATCTAAGCTTTTCATCTCTCCCCTCTAGAACCAATTATCTCCCTTTGGGGATAATTATGGCTTCTGTTGGAAATCTCTAGCATAGGGAGAAGGGTCATTATGCCTCTGGCTCATCCTCTTCACCCAGCCACATGTCCTGGCACTGTGCAGCATGACACCTAATACATGCTTGGGAAGGGTCAGGGAAACCTTACTTATCCTTGAGTCAAGGTGCGAGCTGGTGGTGGCAGATGTATAGAGTCCCTGCCTGGAGAGTCAGGGATCCAAGTTATAAATTCCCATTGCTGAGTTGCCCTACTGTTGGTAACTCTGAGAATAACATTCCTTCCAAGTTCATTAGAGTGGGGTCTTTTTAAGCCATGGCAATAATAAGGAGAAAATAAATCAAAATGAAACAAAAACTCCTGTGAGCTCATCAAGGGAGAAGAACGCATAACATTCTCATTCTTTTTATAGTGTGTGGATCAATTATTATAATGCTTTTGAGTGAAAAAAAAGTAAGAAAGGAAGGTATTGGAACAGAACCATAAATGATTTCCTTTTAGTTCAAGTACAGAACCTTCACATTGCTGTGCTTGTGGGTATACAGAAGATCAAGTGAACAGCTCCAGCTATACAACTCTCTCTTTAGCTTTCTGATGCCTTCCTTTGTTATAAAAAGTAAAAATGGCCATTAAAGCCATAAATGGGCCAGAAATATGCATTGGTGTGGTATGAGCACTCCCAGAAATCTGCCTACATCAAGGCATTTCTGTGTTTTGGGCAGATCTCTAGTTCTTATCTAGAATTGGCAGTGGGCTAATTAGCATGCCAATCATGCAGTTTGGGTATTGATTGTTTGCGGGTTTCCTTTCTTCTCCTTTCCTTTCTACATCCAAACTGCACAGATTAAGCTGTTCGTGCACTTCTGGTAACGGGGTGCAGGAGTTCAGAGGTGCTAACAGGAGATGGAGTTTAAAAGAACCTGACGTTATTCCTAAGTGTTTTATTATTTTTATTATATTTTAAATAAATTTGTTTCCTTCAAAGAACTGGAACAGTGTTTGGAGGTTGAGCTTGGAGATTTGTTTTTTCCTTTTTAAAAATATAAAATCCATGCAGATGGAGAGGTCAAGAACATGGAATAAATTAGGCGTTACAAAACAATAAAACCAATAAGGGAGAAAACAACCTAGGATTTTTATTCAAATGTCTCAAACATTCCATTCTTTAAGCTTTAGTGGTCCTTTTTATAGATTATGCTTCTCTGATTTCTTGGAAAGGCCGGCTGCGAAAGGCATCACTCTGTTCACTTGGCCACTTTTGATCAGTATGAGAAGGACAAGAAGATAGGAGGAAGGCCATAGAAAACTCACACCCAAGGTCCCCTTACTAGTATGCCATACCAGGACCCAGGACAGAGTTTTATGGGTTTAGTGCTGGCTTTTGTCTCAATCTAATTATTGATAACATCTCCTTTTACTGATAAAATGTCTCAGTTTGCATAATAAACTGCATAATCATCTTGTATGTGAATTGCCTTCCTTCCCTCTTTCTTGTATCTCTCTCTCTCTCTCTCTCTCTCTCTCTCTCTCACACACACACACACACACACACACTGCTGGGGATTGAACTGAGAGCCTTGTGCATTCTAAGCAAGCACTCTGCCACAGAGCTTCTATGCCCCATGCCTGAATATTCTTAAAAAAAAAAAGAGAGCGATCCAAAAATTATGCTCTTTCATTTCTTCTTTGTTTCTTTTGGATGCATCTTAAGAGAGCCGGTATTAATTTTCAAGCAATTTTTCCATCTCTTTTGAAAAATCACTGGTTTCCAGTAATATTAAGAGAAGGCATTCAGATTTCTTTCAAACCTGATTTTTAAATCTCGGTAAGTAATTATCATTTTCAAAGCAAAGAAAAAAAAATCTGAGGAGTTCTTTCCACATTACTTAATGTTATCAGAAACTAGAATACATTGGCAGTATTTAAATATTCTGGCTTTGGAAATCCAAGTACATTGCTTTGGTTAATAACAGATTTGTTTTCTTTATTTCAAGTGAGAGACTTTCTAAAGTGAATGATCTGCTATTTTAGGTAAGCATGAGTATTATGAAGGAATGGTCACAATATTTAGCACTCTTCACACAGAAGACTCTAGAAGGGTTTGAATAATGTTTTCCATTAAGTGTTCTTATCTGAGCTTTATCTCCCATTTAAAAGGGAAGAAGAAAAGCCAATACTTTGTAAATGCTAAAAACTCATATAGGAAAATTCTTACGGTGCATGCATCTTGACCTCAGGTAACTTCTCCACATTGTTTACCTTTTAGCCTTCATGTTTTCTAGTGGAACATTGAAAGTTCATCTAGTGGTTGACTAGAATGGCTTCCATTCTTCAAGGAGATGTTAGTCATTGTCCCATTATCCCTATTTACTTACGTTGCTACTATTTAGCTTTTCTCCCCAGCATGTTAGGGAGAATTTAGTTCATCCCTTTTAAGGATTGATATATCAATATACATGGTTCATTTTGATAAAGGAATATGTTTTCAAAATAATTAACAAAATTGATTTGGAATTACTCAAACAAAAATTCCATTTTGTTCAAACATGCTACATTAAAAAATAGCTGTTAAAGTATAATTCATAAAGCAACCATAGATTAAAATATATTTTTGTATAAGATATTATTTAGCATTGTTGATTTTATTCTATTATAGAATAACCTCAAGTTCCATAACATTCAGTAACCTGTGATGTGTTGAGGCATAAATCTGAATTATGTATAATGTAAACTTGGTTTGTGATGCTAATGACTTTGATAGTGAGTGAGTTTAGCTGGCTACCCAGCCTGTCAACTTAACCCAATTTGTTTTTTCTCCTTATTGTTGCATATTCTAATTGTCCTTAACTATTAGTGTATTTAATAGGGAAGATTATATAAAATAGTAGAGATTTATAAAGCTTTCATGAAATCCCTCATTAAAAATATCCTATCTAGGTATTCTAAAAGGTGATAGGAGCTTTTTAAGGTACATTCAGCCTAGAAACTCTTTTTCTTGTTCTTTTTTTATTTTTATTTTTTTAGTTGTAGATGGGCATAATACTTTGATTTTATTTATTTATTTTTATGTGGTGATGAGGATCAAACCCAGGGCCTCACATGTGCTAGGCAAGCACTCTACCACTGAGCCACAGCCCCAGCCCTGGAAATTATTCCTGTTCACTAGTAGCCTGGATTAAAACCGGTGGGACAGAGCTGGATAAAGGTGTCCTCAGGCACAATGGCAAGCATGTTACACTAGCACATGGGCACTAGGGGAAGGTGCACTTCCTGTAAACAACATTCACCCCTGCCCTTTCTTCTTTTTTGCCAATATCTCTTGGGCTGTAGTTGATGATGACTTCAGAGTTCATAATGAGGAATTTAACAGACTTGAAGAGTCTGAGACTCCTCCATGATTCTATACCAATCTTAACCCAGACATAACCAAAGGGGACCAGAGGTGCAGTAACTGGCACAAGCTTGGTAATGGAAAAGTGAAGAGGAATATCTTTGCTTTCATCTCTGTGAAGCTTTTCCTGGAGGCACTAAAAGCTGACATCAGAACTATACCAGACTTTGAACCTGCATGTTTTTTTTTTTCCCCCCACTGGGTCTGTTTCTGAGTTTGAGTTAGCTAATGCATAAAATGAAGGGAGTGTTTTCCTCTTAAGTCACTCCTTTAATGTCTTTATAAAACTTTAGGTAAAGGAATTTCTCTGGATGTTACCTTACATAGAGAGGTCCAGCTGATGTTTGCAGTCAAGTTTCTATGTTTATGGTGGGTAAACCAGGGGGTGTCAGCCTTCATAGAATGGTACCTGAGCTAAGTCTCTCTCTCTCTCTCTCTCTCTCTCTCTCTCTCTCTCTCTGTGTGTGTGTGTGTGTGTGTGTGTGTATGTGAGAATGAGGGGGGGATAAATGTTACTCACATACACTGCCATCTCTCCATCAGAGCATCTTATGTTATAAACAACACACCCACAGAAAAAGGCAATGAAATTCCATGTACATAGTTCCATGCAAATGCAACATTGTCCTCCAAATAAGAGTCAGTTCATTTAGAATAGAAACTTTCCTGATATTCTGAGCAGGTGTGAAAATCCTTGGGAAGTGCTCTAAAAGTCCAAGAATAGAAGGAAGAAGTATTTTCCTTAGCATCCTAGGATTTTGTTTCAGGATGCTAGAGGTCATTGCCGCAAAAGATCTCATGATTTAACCATCTCTCATTGAGTCACTCCTGATGCAACCACAAGTGTTAAATGCCACTTTGAATAGATGCCTCAGCTATACCAAGGGTGGCCAAGTAATCCCTGCACAGATCTAGGTAGGTTGCTTGGATGCAGCATTCCTTGGAATAGTGAACCTTAGGATATTTGCACATGAGAGAAAGAACATCTGGCCTTGGAGTCATTGAGCTTTAATCAATATAAATCCTAGAGTACTATTTTAGATTTGAACTGCAGTTGTTTTATCTGCTGACATCCAAATGAAGTTCTCAAATGTTATTCTTCTAACAGAATTTTTTTTAATATTCAATTTTTAGTTTACATTTTAGAGTTATATCTGTCTCTGGCAACACTTTGGATAGGATTGTCTAACTTGTGCATTAATGTCGGAGCATATAGTTTCAACCAGAATTTGGTTGAACTGAAAAATAAGTTACTGTATATGACATACAGCAATAGATTTCTGCTATGATAAATTAGGTGTGTTTCATTCATACAATGGAAATTTTCACTTTGGGAAACCAGCAGAGGCCCTGCATAATATCCTTGAGGTGAGAATCCTGTTCCATTTCAGTGAAGTTTTTCTTTTAGAGACAGAAAAACATTGGTAGGCAGTCTTGTTTTTTAGAAAGTGATACTTTGCTATACTATAGATGGAATGAACTCCATATGTAATGAAAGAAAATATGGGATGGAAGACTAGAATCTAGGATGACATGAACTTGCCATTTAATTTTTGCTATATAAAAACAGCTAGCACACTTTATTGTATTTCTTAAATGAAATTCTGCAGGTGTGAAAATTATTGTATTATATGTGTAAAGTAATTGCATTATGAGTAATATTAAAATTCAAAGCAAAAATCTGTTTTCAGCACTCACTTTAATTTTTCATCTCTGGCTCGTAAGCCATTATAAATATTTTAAATCACATAGAATATTCACAAAGTGTTAATCATACACACTTTTCTCTTTTCCAAAGTTTTATGTACAGGTGAGCATGAGGTAGCTTAAAGGGTAGCAGACTGTTTCATATTTTAACAGTAAACCAGGTACATTTATGTGCTTACAAAAAGGAATATCCTGTTATAGTTGAAAGAACTTTTTTTGGAGTTTAGGGTTGCCTATCTTTGTTGGGTGTCTTAGAAGATGTTGAGGCCTTGATGAACTTTTCTGTTGTATTTTGATGTCTATCTAAAAAGGAGTAAGCTTCAAGATTGGTTGGCAGATCTTTGCTGTTTATTGGCCATTGTGACCTGCTGGGAGGGAGTAGCCTCTGGGTGTGCTTTCCAGCACAGAAGAAACTGTCCAAGGCACCATATTGCCACCAGTGAGTACTCGGAAAATACCTAAATGTCCTTCTCATTGCTGCTCAGCCCAAATAAGGAGATATCTTCATTGGTTTCTTCAAGCTTTTATTTTCTTTCTGCCTGAGGAAACTCAACTCATCCTCAGCAATTCTCTTCATTCTTAACTTCTCAGCTCCTTCACCTGTGCCACCCTTTCTAGAGAAATGCAAAAGAAAATCCAGACTCCCTGCCCGCTCCGTGTGCAGCCCCACTGAGTGAAGCCTCTCAAGATCCCTCCTTATCCAGGACTCTTCGATTATACTTTATTGAACACCTATTGACTCTCCATTTAATTTCTTTGGCTCCAATTGTGTTTTGTATTTATGTTTGGCTTGCTCCTAAATCTTTCAGTGAGCTGATATCTAGTTAAATCTCAATGAAATGGGATGTAAGTGGAGATTCTGAATTAGAAAAGCTAGAAACCTCCCCAAATCCAGATTTCATTTTGTCTTGAACCTGTAAAGCAGTCAGGTTTTTCTTTATCTTTAGCATCAGAGATGGAGGTGAGGTAGACTTTCCTCTCCTGGACTCTGAAAGCAGTTATCTAAATAGTCCTCTTCCTCTTCCTTTGATAGAAGCAGAATTTTCACCTACCCTGTGCGCTCCCCTTCATCTGTGAACTCTCTGTGCCCAATAAACTGGGTTTACTTTCTATTCCCGCATTCTCCCCAGAGACTTCTGTTTTGAGCAGAAACTTAACTCTGGGGGAAGAGACCGTGGTTAGTTGGTACCTGATATAGTAACAGATGCTTTTCACAAAGGCGTATTAGCTTCTGTTTTTGGCGTCTGCTGTGAGGTACAGACAGAGCTTCCTGATGCTTAAGAGTGTTCTTGCAGCCTTTACTCTGTCTTCTAACTCAGACCAGTTCCTGGGTGACAGTACTGCTTCCCTCACAACCAGGGGACAATGGACCTTATTCTCTGCAATCCAGGGTCAGGAAGTGAAGGCCACCTTCTCTTGTTCCCTCAATAATCACTACAATCTTCCTGAAAGAGCAGAAAGTGGGGGGAAAGGAACTGATACTGAGCGTGTACTGTGAGCCATGCACAGAGCTTGGGAGCTTTCATGTTGACTCTACAGCAGGAGTGAGCAGACTTTTCCTGTAAAGAGGCAGAAAGCCAATATTTTTGGCTTTGTGGGCCATAAAGTCTCTGATGAAATTTCTCAGCTCTGCCATATTGTGAGAGAGCAACCATAGGCCATAGGCAAACAAATAGGCATAGCAGGATTCCAGTAGAACTTGACAAGCTAGATGGATTTGACCCTAGGACATATTTGCCAACTGCTAGTTGAGGTTAGCATTGTGAGAGGACATCATTAATTCCATCATACAGATTAAATTGCTGACACTTAGAAATATCAGTTCAGGTCTGGTACCCCACACTAAATGGCATACCAGTATTCATATTCAGCCCACCCAAAGTCTGGCTTCCCACAGTGCTTCTTCCTGTCCAGGTGTATCTTTCATTCCTTTTCTCATCATTGTCCAATATTCCTGTCACTCCCTGATATTCACTGAGGATGCAACTCATGACTTAAAATCATCTTATCCCCTTGCTATCCTGAAGGACTAGTAGCCATAAATCCCACCCTACATGCTCCACACCTAGAACTCTGTTAGTCTATGGCTGAAGTTATTCTGTCTCTGGAATCTTGAACTCTGATTACAACCACTGAGTCTTCTGTGTCCCACCAGATCTGTCCTTAGCCCCTGATGCAGGCTCTTAAGTCTGTACTTGTCCCATTCATGTGTCGTGCAGTTGGGACCACTGGAAACACACCTGTGGTCTAGGTTCTGATCATGTCACACTTGAACTATTGTAATAAGTTATTAAGAGAACTTCATCCATTTGATCCCTGAATTCCAACCCATTCTCCATTTAGCCAACACAATTACCTTTAAAATATTTCAGTGCTTTGCAATTGTACAAAATAGTGGGGTTCATTTAGACATGTTCATAAATGCATGTAACTATTTTCTCTAATACTACCCCTTCCTCTGCCCCTCCCTCTCCTGATCCTCTTTCTCTATTCTATTGGTTATTTATTTAATTATTTAAATAATTATAATTATATATATATAACACTATATAGCCAGTTATGCATTACAGTTATATATAGTAAATTAGAGGGTATTGTGATATATTCATACATGCACACAGCATCATTTGGACAATTTTATTCCCCAGTGCTTCGCCTTTTCCTCCCTTCCTTCCAGACCCTTGGTCCCCTGTTTCTTCTCTCCTGCTCTGCCTTCTATTTTAAACATGTCTCTGATGGGTCACTCCTGAACTAAAAGCCTCAGTGATTACCCATTGTGTGCAGTCTAGTTCAAAATCCTGAGCACTGCATTTGAGATCTCTGTCCGCTTCCTATCCAGCCGTATGCCTCTCTGCTCCTCAAACCCAATGCTCCGGTTGTCTCAGACTACTGACGGTTCCTGAAGATGGGGCTCTCGTCTAGACAGTAGTTCACTGCACTCCACAAATGGTACTGTCACATGGTGACATCCTTGCAGTGTTTTTCCTAATTTGCACAGGGTGCCTGTATAATAACCACAGCCACACTTGCACACACCTGACACACTGTCTCTGTGGCCACCACTGCTTCCTTACCTGGAATACTTATTACCACTTCTCTGTTCTTCCTTATTTCTCAGCTCGTATGTCACTCTTCTCTGCTATCTGCCTGACTCACCCCTGTTTTTTCCCTAATTCTCTCTTCCTCGTTGTAACTTAGAGATTCTATCTGTGCTCTGCTCATCTCCTCAGTTAGGTTGTGGCACATGAGGGATCAGACCACCTCTCTTATCTTCAGTTCTTGATACCTAGTATAGTTCCTGACACAGAGAAAAATACTCACTTCCTGCCACTGAATGGCACTGAAGGGCAGAAATAACTAGACTACATATTTCTGTTTCTCTGTGAAGATTAAGCAACATAGATAGAGGTTGACTGTTTAATCCGAATGATTGGTCCTGAGTATTGCTTGGTTTGTTTTTTTCACAGCTTAAGAAAGGTGGATATCTTATCAGTTTTAAATGGCTTTGTGTTTTTAAAATAGAATGAGAGCCGCAGATGTGAGTTTTACGTTTTCACATTGTATAAACTCTGCATCTAGAATAGCAGTGTAGGCTGCTCTATGCCAGAGTGTATGCAGGGAAAGGAATCAGGTGCTGCTGGAAGGCAGGCTGGCAGATGCTTTGCTTTGCTAAGTTGCTCATTTTGTCATATGAACCACAGATTCTGGGAACTCTTGTCATCTGCAAAATGTAGCCTTTGTGTGGGTGGCAAGAGAGCTTGGTCTGACCTTGGGAAGGAGATCAGAAGGGCAGCCCTTCCAGGACCTTAGAGAATGGGTGGATCATTTCTCTACATTCAGCCATCTACCTTTGGAGGATCTTGGGTTTGTGAAGCAGGTGCACTGTGCACCAGGTGCCATTTTGAGTATGGTGAGACAGAACATTCATGCACACAAGTCACTTGGAGCAGTGTAAGCCTAGGAATCAGGGTGAGTTGTTCCCCCAAGGCTCAGGAAAGCTTCCCAGGGTGTACAGAGCTTTGTCTGCATGTACCCCTCTTATACTGCAGCTGAGGGACCCTGAAAAGCAACCTGCATTGGGTTTAATATCTTGGGGATAAAGTGACTCACCAGCCTAAAGCACCGGAGGGCACTGGAACCAGTCTCTGTCTCAGGATGTTGTTTACCCAGAACACTCCATGGTTGTTGGTATAAAACCACCACTGAGAAAAATGGGAGTTTGGGCTTGTCAAAGGCCACCTGAGAACTGTCCTGCAGGGTTACTGCATTACTCAAAAGTCACAGATTGTGTAAATCCAGGATTTGAAACAAGATCAGTATGGTGACTTTTTGTGGAGATCCAAAGATAATCTGGAAAAATAAATTCTTAATGGCATCATGTGGAAAGGGAGGATCGGGAATCCTTAGTTAAAGAAGGTAGAAAAATCATAATGTTATCAATTTGAGGGAACTTTCATTGTAATCCAAAAAAATATTTTCTGGACATTTGTAGGTTGAGTTTTTTTTTTTTTATAGAAATTAGACATTCTTTTTCTATATCAAAAATGTTTACTCTCAGCCTACCACACACTTGTCAAGTGTGTTCAAATATTATTCTGATATTTCAGGTAGTGTTTATGGAATGTTTCAAATTAGTTTTGCCTTAGCCAAATAAAATTCCCAGTTACTTAGGAGGTGATTTTGACTTTGTTTCAGTTTTATAATTCATAAAATATTATTTAAAGAGTTATTTTGCACATTAGAAATCTTGAAACATTAAGCATATCTTGTAAGAATTTTAATTAGATTACAGTTAAGAGTAAAATTGTTTTCACTTCTTAAAGCCTTTGACACCATCAAATACATTTTTGAGTTTTTCATAGCATTGTTATAATTTAAGTCTTTCAAAATTCTTTTACAAAAGGGACAAAAGGTGAACTGTCAAGCTAAAGTAGGTTTCCACTTCTGCTGTTAATTATTTATGCACTGACCAGAAGAAAAGTAATCTTTGAAGAGATCACAGGATTTTGTGGGGGACAAAACTGATAGATTTAAAACGACCAGAAAAAAGTTCCTTATAAAAGCTCAAGTTCAAGTAGATGTCCATTTTGTATGTTATTGAGAATTCAAGAGAAATTGTCTGATTTTTTGAATTTTAACAGAGAAAGCTTTGTAAATGAGAGGGAGTGCAGTAGAAAGAGAGTAAGTTTGGAAAAGAGGGAGAAAGCATAAACACAGGCAGAAGGAAAGGGGTCAAGGTACTGGGTGCATGCATGGACTTTAGGGAAATTGTCCTAGGTAGCAGTCAGGAGGATCAAGGAAGGGCTTGTGCTGCTCTGACTTGAGCTGGCCTGGGAGTCTGCTGTCATGCGGGTGGGTGGGGCTTGGCCTCCAATGTGTCATTCTCTGGTGGCAAGCTTCAAGGGTGGTTGAACAACACTGTGGTGAGGGCCCAGGCTCAGGGGTAAGACATATTTGGATTGGTGAGCCAACTCTGCTTCTTAACCAACATGGTGACCTTGCTAAGCAGCTGAATAGTAAAGAGCATACATACTGACTATAATTATTGGGAGCATTAAATAAGCTAGATAACAGAGGACCTGATACATGTGCGTAGAGTGTATTGAATTACCATGCTCAAAATAATTATTACAGAGAGAACATTTTTCCATAAATATTTAGTATTCTTCTGTAACAATTTGAGTAACTTTATTAGACTCTGAAGGACAATATCTTTGTATCAGTAATAAATTACCCTCATATTATCTTAGAGCTAAACCCTTTAAGAACAGCTAATTGAATTCATGTTTATTGACTTGTCCAGATTTTCATGAAAATGATGCTTTGATGGATGGAACCTGGAATACAAATTAAAATTTAAATCTTAAAGAGCCTTTATTTATTCCTATATTTATTTATTTTTAAATGGATCTTATTAACAGAGAGAATGTACTGACCATTCCAAAACTTGATTACAGTATAGCATTCTTATTAGATGTTCTCCTGAAAGACACCATAATATTAATCACTGATATTAATATAACTGCCCAGAAGTTGAGCAGCTATAAATAGTTCTGTTCTTATTCACTTGCAGAGCTTTGCTTTGAGAGAGGGAAGTGATCAGTCTATCCCTTTGCACTTACCAGTTGGGCTCATCAGCTTGTATTTCTTATCTAAGTATCTGTTAGTAAGGTGTGAAATTGAACACACACCATTGACCTTCTAAAGCCCTGACATTATGATGCATTAACAGTAATATGTTTTACTGCAAGTAATTATTTGGCTGAGGGAGAACTGGATTCAATGTAAATGTAGTATCAGCCAAAAAAAAAATGTGCTGAACCTCAAAAGCTATTGAGTTTGCTCAAAAACACTATAATAACTAGGGAGTAGTTAGAACACTAGAAAATGCCAGTTTTTATTTGATTTTTTTCATGAAGAACCACATTTATGAATTTAAAATTGAGGTAGGTATTTGGCATAGCATTTGTTTCCTGATGTGAAAATTTATTTAAATAAAAATTCTCTCACATTCAAAATGTCAGGTTTTTTTATATAGATTAGCATTTAATAAATCATGTTCTTGATTAAAAGCATGTATTACCAGGTCTCATTTCCTCAAATCATTTAAAGTAGCTTACAGAGATGGGCAACATGACATGATAATAAATGACTGAATGGATCGTGGATAGAAAGCTACCTAGAATGGGTAAACAAGATGAAAAGGTAGGAGACTACAAAAACTAGACAGATCAAAGGGAATTTAGGGACATCAAGGTAAAAGGAAAGGTGGGAGACAGGCATCTATAAATTCATGACACAATGTCTCCTGTCATTAGAGGGAAGAGAGTAGGTTGAACATTCTTAGTGCAAACAGGAACACATAAATAAAAAGTAAAAAATCACATAAAAATCTGGACTTTTGAGGCAGGCTTTATGGTCCCTCTCTAAGTCAGGTCCTTTGGAAAGAGATGGAGTGGGCAGGGTCAACTCTTCAGATGACCATTCATTTGTTGAACATATGTTACCCAGCACCTGATTCTGTTCTGATTCTGGGGCTACAGCCTAGAACAAAACTGACAAAACCCCTTCCTTCTCATTATGGAGGGAGGATGAGAAGTTGTGAAGTCAGCTCCTCTGTCTCTGTGCATTCCACATCCGTGGATTCAAAAATGTTTGGGAAAAAAATTTGCATCTGTACTGACGCAGAAGAGCTTTTGTTTTCTTTTCACTATTCCCTAAACAATACAGTAAAGCAACTATTACACAGCGTTTGCATTGTATTGAGTATTATAAGTGATGTAGAGATGACAATACAGGAAGATGTGTGTGGGTTATATGCAAATACTATAACGCTTTATGTAAGAGACATGTTATACAGACTTGAGCTTTTGTGGATTTGGGGGTCTGCAGAGGGTACTAGAACCAGTCTTCTGAGGATACTGAGGAACAACTGTATAACATAGTAAAAACACATCAATGTGGGGAAATAAAGCAAGAAGAACAGAGAATGCCTGGTAGCTGGTAATTCTAATGAAACAGGCTTCCTAAGGAAGGCTTTGCTGAAAAGGTTATATTTAAGCAAACTTCTGATGAAATTAAGAAACCCTGTGGGTGTGAGTGGGAGAGGGTCCCAGAAATGGGTGGGAGCCTGTCTGGTGATTTTGGTCTTCAGGAAACATTTGGCAATGACAGACGTTTTTTGGTTCCCAACTTTATGGCAGGGGATACCACTGTCATCTGATATGTGGAGGTCAGGATGCTGCTATAATGTGGCATTGTGCACAGGAGAGCCCCTTGTGACACAGAATTGTCTAAAACAAACTGTCAGTAGTATTGGGTTGAGAAAGCCTTCTAACTGTACAGTAAGAAGTGTGCCTGGGGGAGTGTGAGAGGAGACAGCTCAGGACCTCAAAGGACCAAGATCCCATAGGGCCGTGGAAGACCTTATTGGGGCTTTTGCCATTTTCCTTAAGAGAATATGGGAGCCACCAGCGTGAGCAAAGGTAATCAGATTCCCTTTCTAACAGTCTGACTTCAGCTTCTGTGTTGAAAATAAATCTTCCCAAGGGAGAAGGATGAAGCTATACACCACTGTAATAATTATGGAGAGGGACCGAATCCCATTAAATGATAAAACTACACAGGATGAATGAGCATATTGTTTTTTTCAAGAAAAAAAAAAATCCAGAATATTTACATTTTGTGTCTTTCATCTTAAACTGGTGTCTGTGGGCACATTGTCCTAGCTAACCCATTTTTTTTTTTTATGGGAAAAGTGTCATTTGGCAAAAATCAGATTTCAACAGTTATAACAATAGAAGAACTCAAATAAACAAACATTAGAACACCTCTTTCTTAGACATAAAGCAGCTTAAGAACGCCAGCAGTGGTAGATTTCTCTCCAGCAATTTTTATAATTAGTTAACCTTGTTTAGTGCTTTCTTTAAAAAGAAGCATTTAGAAAAAGTAAAATCAGGCTCAGACAAATCCAGACAACTTTTTTTTTTTTTTAGGGACATCCAAAGAGGATTGTTTGAAAAAATTAAGAGTCAGAGAAGACAAGTAGACCAACCCAAGTCCAAACATGGCAAATGCCACAGAGAAAAACATGGCAGGAAATTCCAATGTGGAGACAATGCTGTGTACCTTTACTTGGCTCTGGTGCCTGCATCAGGTCACAGCTGATGTTGCTGAAGGCCTGTACCCACCTTGGCTCCCCATGAAATCAGCTACTTTGATTTACATGGAGGGCATAGGCCTTCTTGTTGCTGTTGGAATATGTAATAAAAACATGTTTTCTTTTTACCATTTTCTACTTCCTTGACTATAAATAACTGTAATGATTTACAGGAAGGGCAAAAAGTGTTTTCTTAAAAATCTAGACCGAGATTTAGTTAGTGGTTTTATAAGCCACTCTCTGCCCTGTGTAGGAGCACAGCCTCTCAGGAAAACCTCAACAAACATCACAAACATGGTTGCAGTTGTGATTCACTGAGCAAGTACAATAGTGATGTTTTTATTGTACAAAAAGGCATGGTATTATACATTCATAATGTCTAAAATCATGGAAAACACTTTGGTATTTGCTTTGTGGTAATATGCTATTGGCAAAAACTACCATCTGCAGCCCAGATTTGGAACTGTTGAAGATTAAAAAAAAAAAAAAAAACCTTTCCCCCTTTTCCATCTTCATCTCTTATGACACCCTGCTCTGGATTATTACAAGAAATTTAAGGTACTTAGGAGGGGGCCTCTGGAGCCCTCACCCTTGCAAGTTGTGTCTCTGGACTCATAATCTGAAGTGACGTAGGCCCTTCTGGTGCCTTATGCTTCTCATTTCTCACATGGAGTCAGTCTCTGAATCCTTGCCGAGGATTGAATGTGTGAGTAGATGTCACCTGGCTTAACATAATACCTGGCACATTGTGAGCTCTAAATAAGGGGCTCTTTGTAATTGTGATTATTAGTTTCTGTCCTTAGTCAAGTGGCAGAGTATAAGCAAAAGATGCAATCAGCTTTGTAAACAAATCCCAAGAAACATAGAGAAAAGTTGCAAGTAATTCCCTGGGAATTACTCATGATTTACCCATTGATAAAGTTTTCCTTTAAGGAACCATATATTTATTTATTAATTTCTTCTGAACTGTATTTTCTGTGAATATGTATTAATTTCCCCAGTTAGATCTGAAACTCTATAAGGACTGAAACCCCTGTTTTATTTTTCTGTCTGCCTCTACTGTTCCGATCAAGGGTTACAGGGTGGCACAAAGCATTGAGCACACAATCATGCTTAGGTTTTGACTGTTTTCTTTGAAGACAGAAGTTATCAATGGTGAAAAAAAGAAAAAAAATCCATTAAAATTTCATCTATAAACAATTATGACAAAATGTGATATTATTATAGCACAGATCTACTAGGCTTTTCTAAGCAAGTTTGGAAAATATCTTATTACAGCCAAATGATGGCAGCTGACATTTGTTTGATTTGTCATTTGATGTTTTTTTAAATCTATAATATTCAAAAAAGAAAGGAACCTGGCAGGTTGGAAAGGCAGTAGTTTGAAACATGTGAAAGGATATAGCATTTCTATCTAGTCAGATCTTTTCAAAAAATTAATTACTTTTTCTTATGTTCTCTCACTAAATAGACTCTTATTAACCCACTCGCATCCCTGAAAAGTGACATACTGATGTTTGTCATGTGGGGAAGAAAAATGTCCACATTGCCAGAGGCCTTAGGCTCACCAGAAGCAACTCCTACGTTGCTGTCCCCTGGTCCCTTAACACTGCCTGCATGTGGGAAAAACTTTTATAAAATGATCTACTTAATACATTAATACATTTGTAGGGCTGGTTAGTAACGTGGAAGCCATGGCTGTTTTTCAGCTCCACTTTGAAAGATTGTCTCTGAAGAATGAAAAGTTTCCATTTAATAGCCCCCTGTTTTTATTGTGGAGATTTTAGATGGAGTTCCAGGTGGTAGTTAAAATAATAGATTTCTCTTTCATACCCATAAGCTGTAAGTAACTGAACTAGTTCACCAGACAGTAAAATTTCCCCATTGAAATCGCATTTGAAATAAACTTGTTGAACTTTTTGTAATTCCTGCACTAAGTCACAGAGGGGAAAAAAAAAAAAACTCTTAATAGAAAAAAAACTAAGCAAATTGAGGAGCATGATGATACGATAATGCAGAAGGATGAGGTGTCTGGGAGAGACACCAGCTTAATTGTCTGCTGTAACAGTTTCCACCTTATCTTGGCCACACACTAATCCTATGAGTCGAGTGCTCTTATTCTGACTTTAGAGGATAAAAACTAAAGCTCAGAGAGGTTAAGTAGCAAAACTAGGGGAATTTTCAAACTGCACATTCTGGTTTGAGTAATTCCATCAACCATGCTGTTCAGACAGTATAAATAATCCTTGGGAAAAAAAAAGAAGGCAAACTGCTGTCAACGGTCCAACCACATCACATTTATTAAAAGCCTCCTCGATTCCTAAGGCTAGGGGCACTTCCAGCGGTCATTTATTCAATTTGCTGTCAGAAAATACCACCCTTAAGTTCCACAGGGTAGATATATCATTCTCTCAAAGGTTGCTAGGTACTCCCCATCCCTGTATTAATATCCCTGAGTTCTTTATTATAATATGATCTATGGAAGGCAAAGATGAGATCTTAAATTTTCTACTTGACTAAGTACTACAGCACATTATTCTCAAAAAAGAAACAGTATATATAGACTGGACCATAGAGAAGTAACAAATCTTGATGCTGTACCCTCGACAACACTGCATCAAAGCTTGGTTGTTGTGGCATCTTGCTTTCTTGATTGACATGATTTTTCATTCTAACAGTCCACATGGGGCAGCCAGTCCAGTTTGAGGTCCAAAGTTTCTTGAAGACAGGGCTTGTATCTTTTAGCTTAGTACAGTGACAATAATGGTAGGTTCTCTGTGAATGGTGGCTCAGTAAAAACAAGAGTGAATGACTTTTTTTATGTCTAAATTTGCTTATTAGTGCAAATATTGAAGATGTAAACTCCGTAACAGCAAAAAATGTAAACTCCATAAACCTTCATTTTAAAATCATATTCTGTGTGTTAAAGTTGATACTACATCTTGATTATATGAAAAATAGGATCGAATGTTTCTTTTCTTTTTTCAAATTTTTTAATTTATTCTAATTTGTTATACATGACAGCAGAATGCATTTCAGTTCATAGTACACAAATGGAGCACAGTTTTTCATTTCTCTGGTTGTACACAAAGTAGAGTCACACCATTTGTGTCTTCATACCTGTACCTAGGATAATGATGTCCATCTCATTCCACCATCTTTCCTACCCCCATGCCTCCTCCCTTCCTCTCCCTCCTCTTTCCCCTATACAAATTTCCTTCATTCCTCCCATGCTCCCCCCTCCACCCCCATTGTGGATTAGCATCCACTTAGAAGAGAAAATATTAGGCCTTTGGTTTTTTGAGATTGGCTTATTTCACTTAGCATGATATTCTCCAACTTCATCCATTTACCTGCAAATACCATGATTTTATTCTCTTTTAATGCTGAGTAATATTCCACTGTGTGTGTATGTGTGTGTGTATGTATGTGTGTGTGTGTATATGTGTGTGTGTGTGTGTGTATATATATATATATATATATATATATATATATATATATATATATATATCACAAATTCTTTATCCATGAATCTATTGAAGGGCATCTGGGTTTGTTCCACAATTTAGCTATTGTGAATTGTGCTGCTAAAAACATTGTTGTAGCTGTGTCACTGTAGTATGCTGTTTTTAAGTCCTTTGGGTATAAACAAAGGAGTGGGATAGCTGGGTCAGATGGTGACTCCATTCCAGGTTTTCTAAGGAATCTCCATACTGCTTTCCATATTGGTTGCACCAATTTGCAGTCCCATCAGAAATGTAAGAATGTGCCTTTTCCCTCACATCCTCACCAACACTTATTGTTGCTTGTATTCTTAATAACTGCCGTTCTGACTGAAGTGAGACGAAATCTTAGTTTTGATTTGCATTTCTCTAATTACTAGAGATTGAACATTTTTTCATATATTTGTTGATTGATTGTATATCTTCTTCCAAGAAGTGTCTGCTCAGTTCCTTAGCCCATTTATTGATTGGATTATTTGTTTATTTTTAGTGTTAAGATTTTTGAGTTGTTTATATATCCTAGAGATTAATACTCTATCTGATGTATATGTAGTAGTAAAAATTTACCCCCATTCTGTAGACTCTCTATTCACCTCACTGATTTTTTCTTTTGCTGAGAAGCTTTTCCGTTTGAAACCATCCTACTTATTGATTCTTGATTTTATTCCTTGCACTTTAGGAGTCTTGTTAAGGAAGTAGGGGCCTAATCTGACATGATGAAGATTTGGGCCTACTTTTTCTTCTATTAGGTGCAGGGTTTCTGGTCTAATTTCTAGGTTTTCTTCCAGTGTAAGATTCCTGAGACTCTTAGTTAATTTGTGTTAAATGTCTTTTTTTTTTTTAAACAGAGGATTTAACCCAGGGATGCTTTACCCATGGAGCCACATCCCCAGCACCCCCCGTTTTTTAAGTTTTTATTTTGAAACAGGCTCTCACTAGGTTGTGTGGTTGTGTGTAGCCTCACTATATCATTCATGTATTTACCTGGACCCAAGATGAATGTAACAGACAACACTTAGTGAGACTATACACTATACCAGGCCCCACTCTAGGTAATTCAGGGGATTAACTCACTTAGTCTTCACTGTCTGTCTATGATATTGATATTTTTTTTATCCCATCACACAGGGGAAGGAACAGAGGCATAGACAAATTAACACACATACCCGGAGTCATGCAGCTGGTGAGTGGTTGAGCTCTGGGATGAGCCCCATAGTCTGATTTCCAGATTCTGTGGATTGAATTTCTGTATATGCTTCTTTCCCCAGAGGGAGCAGTACAGAAATCCAAAGAAAGCACACCAGGTACAAGGAGAAAACCCCCAGTACTCGAAACAAAAGGTAGCCAAGGGTGACCCAGGGCCAACACCAGCTTTGCTTCTTCCAGGTCCAAACAGTACAGAGGTAACCCCTTATATGTAAATGTAGGTTTCTACTTCCTCAAAATCTATGGAATGGTCGATGGCAATTAATACATTAATTTGGTTCACTTAGAATTTCTAGCTTCATTTGTAATTTTGGAACTTGTGTCTCTTGCTGCTTTGAGTATAAGTCTTTGGATATGGGAGAAATGTTAAAAATATATCTTTTCATCATATGCTTTCCTTTTTCAATATGTTAATTAGAACAGTGGTTCTCAATAGGAGTGGTGTCCCTCCCTACAGATGTAATGATCGGCACTGTTGACACTTGTTGGATAGAAACTGGGGTCCTCCACCTCCTGTGGGCAAGGAGTTGTCCCCACAGGAAGAACAAATGAGAAAGTGGAAAAGCGTGCTGCATTATCTGAACCTAGAACCAATTCTGCTGACATATTTTAGATCTCAGAATTAATAAACACTGAATTTTGCAGGAACACATTGAAGTGCAAATCTAAAGACAACTGTACTTTATTTTGCTCTGAATTTTACAGGGCTGTTCAACGATTCTGAAAATCACACATGGGTTGCGACACTGCTCAAGGGATTTGAGTCACTGATAACACACATTTGCAGATAATCAGATATTGCTTTCATGATGATTATACAACTAAGGACAGACGTGCGACTGCTTTATTCTGTTTGTCCAGCTTGAGCATTTACATTATGGAAATTCAGGTTGCGTTATTATAAATCATTTTCGTTTTATCTCTTTCATTTTACAGTGAGGTTCTTCTAATTTTTTTTTAAGTATGTCATAGGTAAGTTCAATTATCCATGAATTTCATCTCAGTACAGTAAATAAAGCCACACAAATAATGCTTTTCAAAGGAAGTGTTGCTACAAATGGAACTGAGAATCTCTGGGTTAAATTCATTTGGAGCCATAAACATCCAATCATTAATTTTATTCTGCAAAAACTTGTAGCAATTTTAACCATAGGTAATTTAATCACCTCAGCACTTCTTCATTTTTAAGTACCATGTGGGACCCTTAAGATATTATGTAATCTACCTGGTTTGTAATTTTTTTAATTACACTAAATCCAGAAACAATACAAAAATGCCAGAATTTTCCTGAGAAGGTTCTCCTCATTTCTCTGCTGCTTGTATTATTTATTTTATTTTTTAGCTGTTCTCTGAAAGAACATTGGAATCAGGAAGGAGCTTATACCATTGAGCAAAAGGGCAAAGTTATTTCTTTTAAAAGAAAAGCTTCTTTTTCACTATGGTAACCAGGATGTCCTATGACATACACACCACATGGCCTGTGAAATATGAATTCTTTCAGAAGTAAATTTCTATCAGAGAATAATGAGAGTTCATGTCAGTGTAGCAAGGACTAGCATAAGGTGACACCGCTGTTGATTTGGGTCACATCATTCCTGTGAGATCTTGTAGCATTTTACTTACACTTTGCAAGAAATCACAGTAGCATTTCATCTTTTAAATGCTTAATGAAAGTGAACCATATGCTCTGATTATAAGATAAATGCATTCAACCCAGTCTGAGAAATGGCACATTTCCATTTCCCATGAAGTATCAGGACCAAGAAGAAGAAGGGGTTAAAAAACAAAAACAAAAACAAAACAAAACAAAACAAAAACAACATCCACCCTGGGATCCATTCATTTTTTTCACTCTATTTCTTAGGCTGTGTATTTGTAGCTGTTTATGCAGTCAAGTGAAAACCAAAACAAAAGTTAGCAATCACAGCTGAACATTAATTATGGTAGGTGAAAGCTTTGGTTCTGATTGAAACTTATGGTGTGTGACAAAAGGAAAGAGGAAAGCCTTCTACACAACACTCTGCACCGCATTGTGGGAGTAAAAGTGAAAGTGGGTTCACTCAACTTTTAAATAGCTTTACCATTTTTTGCTTGGAAACAGCTTTTGTTCAGTTAGTTCTTTTTAGTTACCTTCTTTGCAAAATCTTTTGTAACTGTAGTACTTCCTAAGTGTGCTTTCCCAGTGCTGGGACACTAGATATTCAGTTGCTCTAGTTTCTTAGGCAGAGATTGAGTGGGTCCATTAAAGCTTTGCATAACTGCATATTGGCTGACTCAAATAAGCACAGATTTCTATAGCCAGACACCCATATCTGTTCTTTTCAGGGCATCCAAGGGAGCAATAATGGTTTGGGATTTAAAATATTTCTTTACAAATATGTACAGCTCTTTACAGATATATGTTTACAAAGAGATATTTAATATATAAATAAATATATAAATCAACCTAATAACTACATTGGTAGTCTGGGACTAAGCTGGGAGTTGATGGGTGCATAGAACAAGGTAGACTTCTTCCAGAAGTAATACAAAAATGTCTTACCTACTATGGGAGTAGAAATTATTTATTCTAGAAATCCTAAAGACAAAATCATAGAATCTCATTATGTGTTTAGTTATCAGTGAAAAGTCAAGAATTATATTTATATTTCTTAATCCCATCCCTTACTCTCCTCCAATTTTTCTATTCACATTGACTCAAATTCTCAATATATTAAGGAGAGGATGCACACAAGATTTTTACACACAATGGAGGAAATTCACTGAACGGTAATCAGACCAGTCTATGGACTGAAGATCATAGTCAAATCTCATTCCACTCTGGATCCCTTGTGGCAGAGGGCTTAGTAGACTCAGTTAATATTTGGCTAATTAACAATTTTTTGATTATTATTTAAGGTAAAGCTTTTTATATTATGATGTTAGCCTTTTGAATGATAAATATAGTGTCACTAAGAATAATCTTCTGTAAGTTTATATAACTAAAAGCTAGATAATCTCTTGAAATGAATATTTAGCTACACAAAGTATACATCCAAATCTTAAAGCATAAGAAATTTACATTTTGGCTTGGGATATTCATATTATTATTGAATTATGCCATGTCCATCTGCTCAAGTACTGGATATATTTAGGCTCTAGTGAGCCAAAATGAAAGATTCAATGGATTATTCATCTTCCTCATGCTCTGATATATAGAAACCTTCTAATTTGTAAATTTTACCCAAAGTCTGTCTTTATTTCATGATAAGAAAATTATGAAATCTGTACTCGGGATAAGAATGACTTTGTAACTTTTCTCTTCACCCCAAAAGACAGAAAATGGAGTTAAATGTAAGAGACTTGAATGCTTGCACTGGATTTGAGAATGACTTTTCTTTTTTTTTTTTTAATTTATTTTTTTATTGGTTGTTCAAAACATTATAAAGCTATTGACATATCATATTTCATACAATAGATTCAAGTTGGTTATGAACTCCCAATTTTACCCCAAATACAGATTGCAGAATCACATCGGTTACACATCCACATTTTTACATAATGCCCTATTAGTAACTGTTGTATTCTGCTACCTTTCCTATCCTCTACTATCCCCCCTCCCTCCCCTCCCATCTTCTCTCACTACCCCATCCACTGTAATTCATTTCTCTCCTTGTTTATTTTCCCATTCCCCTCACAACCTTTTATATGTAATTTTGTATAACAATGAGGGTCTCCCTCCATTACCATGCAATTTCCCTTTCTCTCCCTTTCCATCCCACCTCATGTATCTGTTTAATGTTAATCTTTTCTTCCTGCTCTTCCTCCCTGCTCTGTTCTTAGTTGCTCTCATTATATCAAAGAAGACATTTGGTATTTGTTTTTTAGGGATTGGCTAGCTTCACTAAGCATAATCTGCTCTAGTGCCATCCATTTCCCTGCAAATTCTATGATTTTGTCATTTTTTAGTGCTGCGTAATACTCCATGGTGTATAAATGCCACATTTTTTTTATCCATTCATCTATTGAAGGGCATCTGGGTTGGTTCCACAGTCTAGCAATTGTGAATTGTGCTGCTATGAACATCGATGTAGCAGTATCCCTGTAGTACGCTCTTTTAAGATCTTCAGGGAATAGTCCAAGAAGGGCAATAGCTGGGTCAAATGGTGGTTCCATTCCCAGCTTTCCCAGGAATCTCCATACTGCTTTCCAGATTGGCCGCACCAGTTTGCAGTCCCACCAGCAATGTATAAGAGTACCCTTTTCCCCACATCCTCTCCAGCACTTGTTGTTGTTTGACTTCATAATGGCTGCCAATCTTACTGGAGTGAGATGGTATCTTAGGGTGGTTTTGATTTGCATTTGAGAATGACTTTTCTTAATTTGTTATCTGAAATAACACATCACTATATAACTGTATATTTTAGAGAATGATAGAAAGCAATTAAGACTTGAGGTAAAAAATTAAGGAAGGTGATTTAAAGGGAAAGTAATTATAGCCTAAATGTGTGTGTGTGTGTGCTCATGTAATGTATGTCTGTTGATTCATTTCTGAATGTAAAATCCATCTAAATTGTAGTTATCAGGGCAATTCATAGATATTCCTGTCATGTGAGGCATGACCATGTGACTTGGCTTGGCCAATGAAATGTGAATATTGTAACTGGTGCCACTTCTGGGCAGACATTTTTGAGTTTCAGTATGAAATTTGCACTTATGTTTTTCTTTTATATTGGTGAGTATGGAAGTGTGTGTTGAGATGCGTTTTCAATAGCCAAGGTTTTCAGTGACTTTGCTAAACAGGATGCTCTGATGATCTGTGCTTGTACAATAAAAATAAGAAAGAGGCTTCTGTGTATAAAGCTTTTGATATTTGGGGTTGTTTTGTTTTAGCAGCATAACCTAATCTAACGTACTTTGACAAAATCTAAAACTATCCATATAGATAATTTCTGTTTTTTTTTCTCCTTGAAGGAAAAATGCATGTTTTTCTGCTATAAATATTTATAAGAGAATCTGAGGGAATAAAATAAATAAAAGGCTTTTCGAATTTGAACTACTTTGAAATGTTTAGACATTTACTTTCGGCTTCTTTTGTAAAAATGTCAGAAGAGAGGTGACGTTTAGTAAAAGGAGTATTTGGCATGCCTGATACTTGGTGGTTGTAATTTAAATTAGAAAATAATAGTTAGCTGTATTTAGTATTCATAGTTGTTTTTAGATAATCTGTGACATTTGTATAGTATTTCCATTTAAGATGATGTACTGATCCCTAAATATCTGTATAGAGAGAAGTACTTTAAAGTTAAAAAAAAAAAAACTATAAAAGAAACATGACTTATGCAAATAATTTTACTAAAGTCTTTATTTGTGTCCTGATTTTTGTTTTGAGAGCTCTAGACACATTTTAAGATGTGTCCTATCTTCTCTTTGGCAGCTGTGGCGTCTTCACCAACTAGGGAAATGTTTAAAAAAATTAATTCAGTGGCAGAAAAGAGAGACTTTTAAGCACATGTCAGTGCTGAGGTGGGTATTGGGAAAACCACCATGACTGTTTTCCCCTCATTTGTCTTCATTCCTGGCCATTCTAGAACTCACATGAGATCAGGGCAGCAGTCTGACAACCTTCTTATCCTGTGACCTTTCAGGAGGTTGAGTCAGATGTGGGGCAGCTCAAGTCAGGGCCCACTGCAGGGTCTGGGCAGATTTCCAGTAACCCCTTTGATCTGGAGGCATGATCTGCTGCCTGGCTTAATTGATTTTTGAGGTGATCAATAGTTAGGACCATTGTTACAGCATCTAAAGTGATTGAATCTGCTGGGTTATGGTTAATTTCATAAATATTGAATGAGCCAGAGTCTGCCAAATGGCTTTGCTCTGTTCTTGGACTCATAGGAAGCAAGCAAGAGCATGTTCTTTTTTCTTAGCTTGAAGGGAAAGAAAACCTCTGTGTAGAATGTCAGTTAATAGAAACCGTCAGGAAGTTTCAGTGAGGGTTGTTTTACTTACTGCTACTCAACAGTGATTAATTGAGCAAGATATTGTGCTAGACACAGTAGGAGATAGAAGGATGAGTAAAACTAGCCTCAATTTCAAGGAATGTGAAGTCTGAGGAAATTATAACCTAGTTATACACCTCATCTGGATATTGCATATGACTCAGCTCCATTGATATTTATGATGGCCTTTAAAGAATTTGAAAGTGGAAATAAGGAGAGAAAATGAACTTTTTTATTATTAAGAATTTAAGGTGTTTGCAATTTTTTAAAAAGTTACAGATTTAATTCTACTATAAGAAATAAAGCAATTTGTCCCCCCCACACACAATCACTGTGCCTATCATCATTCAAATGCATGCTTACCCCCCATTACTGGGTCCAGATCACTAAGATTATATTTTCTAAACCAAATATAATCAGGCAGGGGAATTTAAAATGGCTTTGGCCTGTGATGAATAGTCTTGGAGATGTGGCTGGGGAGAGGGTTGGAAAGGTGATATTTCAGGTATATATGGATGGCTGTGGAAATAAGGAAGTAGGATATTTAATTTGGTAGTTAGTCTAAGGTTTTCTTTGGGCCAGAATTTCAGTAAGAAAGCTGCATGGCTTTCAGCAAACCATATATTTTTGATGCAACAGTACTTTTCTTTACCTGACAGTCACTGACTCAGCCATGAAACACACAGCTGGCCAAAGAGCACAGACCCCCATCAACCCTATCCTGTTCTGATAAAAGAGTTTCCTTGCCCAATTTATTTACTTTTTGGGGGGAGAAAAAAAGAACAATTTTAGCAGGGTATGGTGGAACATTCCTATCATCCCAGCTACTGAGGAGAATTGAGGTAGGGATTGCACATTTGAGGCCAGTCTGGGTAACTTAGAGGACCCCTGTCTCAAAATGAAAATTTAAAAGGACTAAGGGTATGGCTCAGTTGAAAAGCACCACTGGTTCAATCTCCAGTACATTAAAAATAAATAAATATTCATAAAGCATTTGAATAGCTTTCAATATTTAGCATATTAGAAGTACAACGTCAGAAGATTAAAAAAAAAAGTTTCTTTGGTGTACTTATATCATTCAGAAATACCTGGACAGCAGAAATGGGAAAAAAAAAAAAAAACTATGAAAAGCTAGTGTAAGAACAAAAAGCTCAGCAACTTGGAACCATTTAGCCAAAGATAATTGTCCTTCATGTTCAACAGTCCCTGAGGGCTGCTGTTTTACAGAAGAGTGCTGCCATCTGATCCTGTCACTCACATGTGCAATCAGCAACTTCCCATTGGCATCAACTCTGAACCCCTTAACAGAGCCCTTCTGGAGCTGGTCCCTGCTGGGCAGCCTCTTCCTGCCCTCTTTCATTGCCCACTCTGTTGCAGTCCTTGAATTCATTCATGAGGTCATCTTCAAGTGGGTTGTGTATCTCTCTAACCTTTGGTTCTTCTCGTCTCTTCTTCCTGAAGTTCTTCTTGCTAATTTCTAATCATAGTTGGAGTTTTACTTCATAAATCACTACCTCTGAAAAGCCTTCTCTCATCTTTGAGCAAGAAAAGTGGCCCTGCCCTGTGTCCCTACAACTTCATATACCCAGCCGATTCCATGTGATGTCCTAATTGCTTGTTTAATGGTCTTGAGCAGGAATTGGTGAACTATGGCTCATGGGCCAAATCTGACTCCTACCAAAGTTTTATTGGAGCATAGTATCCCAATTTTGATATCTCCTTTCATATCAGACTGACAGAAGTGAGCAGTTCGGCTCTCTAGAGACTATGTATCCCAAAAAACCAAAAATATTTACTCTCTGGGCTTATCTGGAAAAAGCTTGCTGATTCTTGGCCTTAAGAACAAGCAATATGTTTACCATGTTTGCCACCAAATCTCTTGATACATAACACAGTGTTTATACAAAGTAAGCATTCAATATATCTTGAAGAAATTAATTGGAAGCAAATATAATAAATAAAAAATATAAAAGTGGCCAAAGAAAAATTAAGATCATTATTCAACATCTATCAGGTGCTCAGCAATATTCTCTGTCTTTTCATGGCTGCTCTTGTCTTCCTCATAGCAACCCTGGGAAGAAGACAATATCATGCCCAGTTCGCAATAGAGACATTGAAGTGTGAACAAATGACTTTCTTAAATGTTGCAAAGCGTGTAAAAATGGCTTTCCTGGAGTTAGAAAACCATGACAGTGATGATCCACATCAGGCAATGCATGGTTTAAATCCTGGCTCTCCCTCTTACTACTTTCATGACCTTGTGCAAGAACGCATTAAATTGCTCTGTGCCTAATTTTTCCACATCTGTAAGATGTTATCTAACCTCTCTGATCTTTGTCTCAAAGTATGATAAACAAGATGATTTTAGTGTCTCATTAGGATGCTGTGAGTTTAAATGAGATATTATGCATAAAATGCTTTGAAGTGCCTGACACAGAGGAAGCATTAAAGAGGCGTTCTTCTGTATTATGTCTTTCTCAAAATCAGTGCTGACAAGCAATTTAGATGGAATTGGAGGTCATTATGTTAAGTGAAATAAGTCAGACACAGAAAGATAAATACCACTTGTTCTTACTCATTTGTGAAAACTAAAAAGTGGATCTCTCAGAAAAATAGATTGGAAAAGTGGCCACTAGGGACTGGGAAGGGTGGGGGTGCAGCAAGAATTTAGGTAAAGGATACCACATCACAGTTAGGAGGAAATAGTTCTGGTTTTCTGTAGTCTAGTAGAGTAACTGTTAGTTACAACAATCTATGTTGTGTTTCGAATAACCACAAAAGAGCACAAAGATTCCCAGCACATAGAAATGATTTGAGAAGATGGAAGTGTTTTTATTACCCTGATGTGATCATTTTGTAGTGATTATCATAATATACCCAATAAAGATGTACAAATATTATACCATGATGAAAAAATAAAGTAAAAAAAAAAGAAATCCTTGAAGATAGCTTCAGAATTTCAAGAAATTTCATTCTATTTGTAACTTACATTTTACCTACTTTCAAAAATGATTTTGTTCTTTATATAAAGGTTAGGAAGTAGTTCAAAATATAGCTATATTAAAAGCAACATGAAGTATTATATCTTATTTTCTACATAGAGACTAAAAAAGAGACCATCTGCCATTTCTATTGGTATAAAGTGTGTCTACTGTTGTCATTTTCCAAATGTCATATACGTGATATAAAAATGTATTCCCTGAATTAATGTGTGGTTTACCCCTAAGGATTTTCTGTTGATGTTACTGCCTCAACTGTCAACCCTAACAATACAGGAGCACTTTGATATGGCCAACTTCCTTCCATTTCATTGCCCTAAGCTGATACATTTTCTTTTTTTACCAGTGATAATATCAAGCCACTACCTAAAGAAATGCAAAAGTCTAGACCCTGTAGTTTTTGGGTTTTGAGTATTTGTTGTTGTTTTCATTTAAAGCATCAAAATGTCATCAGCAAACCATTAGAAAGTTTTATGAAAGTTTTGTAAAAACAAAAAAATGTAGCTATGCACTGAAATGTCTTTGGCTAAGCAGTTGAAATTGGCTTTGCAGTCTTGTTTCAAATTTATCCCAATTTCTGTTAAACCTAGCAGTGAGGTAGAATATTTTCTTCATCAAATCATTTTTAAAAGAAGAATTAACTCTACTGGGGAGATGAGTAGAATTCAGGCCTTATGATGTAGATAATATTTTTTGTTCTGACCCCATATGGGAATATGAAGTTGTCATGGATCCACAGTTTTGGAATTCATTCTTAACTTTGTCAACCAACGGTTCCAACCCAAGAATGCTTTTTAAAAAAAGAAAAAAAAATGATATGTAATAGTCACAATGAATCTTATATTTTGGTCTTAAAATTATGTTACTATCAGTAAAGAAAAGATATGAGCAAATTTATTAATTAGGCTTTATGTGTTTCAGTTAGCAAATTAAGAGCTTTTACTTAATGTTCTCTTAATCATTATTTTAACTCTCAATAAAAGTTGACATACTTGAATTTCATCATTTGTGTCAATTATGCTGGACTTACATTTGCTACCTGAAATTATCCTTAATCAGCACCCCCCCCCAAAAAAAAATAGTTACATTGTTAATATGTATTCCAGTGGAAAATGTGGGAAATACCATCATCATTAGTCTTCTATTGGTTAGAATTTTGCTTCTTGTCACTTAAAGGGGAGAATTGTGAACCTTCTGAGTTTAGAAAAGGAGACAAAATTGGAGGCAAAGAGCTTTCACCAAGGAATACCATAGGAAGTTCCAGTTAGTGGTAACACATATGTGACAAACTAAGCTTACAGATTGAGACTCTAACCCCTTTTGTATAGAGTTGATGATTCAATCTTGCCTTGGTTTCTGAATAGGGATTTGACTTATTATAACTTGATTGATTACATCCACTGTTAAGTGTTCATAGGGCAAAGAAAATCACAGGTAGATTGTACATTTTGGATTATTTTTAATTTCTGTCAGTCATCAACATTTGTTTGCTTAAGCCTTAGAACACTTCTGGTATGAAAGACTCAGTAAATTCAGGCAAGATGAGTCATCACTGTTACTAGGAATATATATCTGTTGTCCTAACAGGTAACTCTTAAACTCTCAAAATAGAAACTGATGTGATTTCTTTGACCTGAATGGCTTGAAATGCCAATTCAGGCCAGGACACTCTAATACAAAAACAATCTGTTGAGAGTATCACCCAAACAACAATTTAATAAGTCTAAATGGTATTGGCAGGCAGTTGATAAAGACAAGAAGTCATAAACTGAAGCTCCACAGAGATGCACAAATTCACACATATCTTTGAACTTGCTTAAATCCTCAGAATGCAACTCAAGTTTGGTCAACAATCAAGTAGTTGAAGGCTTATTGTTCTCCACACATGCTCTATTTCTGTTCACTGTGGCAGGACAGTGGAGGCGGAGAGAGGTGGCAGCCCTGGGAAAGCTTTATCATTCCTGAAAAGCAAAGTGTTCTGTTTAGCTTAGAAGCTTGGTTCTTGGTACTAATAACTGATATTAGGCAGCTCCAGCCATTTTAAAAACTATTCAGGGAGATGTTCCCAGAATATCAGAATCCATCACCGAGTAGTCTGTCAGGAATATACCAGGCTAAATTTGGGGAAGAACCCTCAATTTCATCTTTCCTTTTCCCCTTCCTTTGTGTTACATAAAACAATAAGTAGAATTTTCCCACAGATATCCTCTACTGAATCATGACTTGAATTTTTACCAGCCTATTGAATTTTAATCAAAGGAGGACTGTGCATTTTAGATAATTTTAATTTCTATTACACTTATATGCTAAGCTTTATAAAAATTTCTGTATGAGAGATTAAGTTTTGGGTGGGGTCCAGTTATCTTTTGCAAAAAAACCCCAAATAAAGTGGCTTCAGCATTAACCATTTTACTATGACTCACAATTTTGTGGCTTGGGAATTCAAACAGGGCATAGCTTGGCAATTCTTCATTTGATCCTCAACTGAGGCCAGCTGGTGTATTTCAGCTGGTAGCTGGGTGGTCTTTGTTCAGAAGCCTGACACTTTCATGGGAGTATCTGGGAGGCTGGGCTAATACAGGCTCCTCCACGTGATTTCTTCAGCCAGATAGCTGGATTTCTTATATGACTGCTCATAATTTCTAGTAAAAGCCTTAGAAGAGGGCTTTTACTAGAAATTATGAGCCGCAAAGCTTCTGGTGCTCCAAGAAGTCCCAGGACATGCCTGAGCCCACCAAGAACCAAGGAAAGGAGGCATCTAGATAGAGGGTGCATCAGAAAATTCAAGGTCACCTTTAATCTGCCATGGATGGGCCAGTCAACTTAGTTTCCTCTGAAGTTGAGTACTCAAAAGCCAACATGCTAGTCATTGAACATGAAATCATATCTCCTATAAATCCAATGTACATTCTATCCTTCCCTTACTCCCTACAGCCAAATGAATTATCATGGTGAGTTTTACCTCTCAAATGGAGCCCCTAAGAATCTCCTACATAGCCTCCTAACTGATATTCCTGTCTCTTTTGCATCCTCTCCACTGTGGCCAAAATTATTATGCTAAAGCGCATGTATGATTGTATCACGTATCATGAATGACTCTTAAGTGATCTATAAAGCAAAGTTCTAATGCATTAGGTGCCACTTAAGACCTTCTATTATTAGGTCCCAGTCTTCTTTTTAAACATAGCATCCACAATTCCCTTTCCAACTCTTTCCCATTCCTCTGTCACCTTCCATGTTCCAGTACGCTCTGGCCATACCATTTCCCCAATGCCTTTGTTTGACTATATACCTAAACAGTTCTCTTCTCCATGCATATTATCCTACTGTCCATTGTCTGCCTAATAAAAATGAAAGTCCCATTTCTCTCTCAAGGTTCCATTCAAATATCATCTGCCCTGTACTCTTGTAACAATATATTTTACTGCCAGTGCAAGAGCACATCACCATTTTGCAGATATTCATTTACTATGTGTCAGAGAAGCACCAAAACACCTGTGGTCAAGAGTACAGAACATAAGCCAGGCTGCCCCAGTCCAGTTTCACAACTTCATAGTTGGGTTGATTAGCAAAGTTTATGTCTTGGAACCTTATTAAAAACACAGCCATTGCAGATGTCATTAGTTAAGTTAAAATGAGGTCATATTGGAGTGGGGTGAGCCCCTAATCCAATATGACTGGTGTCCTTATAAGGAAGAGATGCAGAAGCAGACATGCCCAAGGGAACATATTGTGAAAAGAGCTGGAGGACACCATGTGACAGGTGGAGGGAGAGATTGGAGGGATGTGTCTGTAAGGCAAATGCCAAGGATCGTGGCAACACTAAAATCTAGGAGAAAGACCCAGAATAGTCTCTCCTCTAGAGCCTAGAGCCTCAAGATGTTGACATCTTGATTTTGCATCTCCAACCTCCAGAAATGTGAGGAGAATAAATCTGGTTAGTTAAACCATTAAATTTATGGTATTTTGTTATGGCAGCCCTAGGAAACCAAGGCCCAGCTGGATGACCTTGAGCAAATTACTAATACTCTCTTTGCTTCAGTTTTCTTCTCATTTGTAAAATGAACATAACAATCAACCCTGCTTTGAGGAGTTTTTGTGTGAATTAAATGATTCAGGAACTATACACCATCTGCATACAATAAATTCTCCAGTCTATTTGCTATTACTAATGCTTATGTGTGTCCTTCACTAGGTATATATCATGTCCTCTTTGTTTTTAATGTCTTTTTAAAAGCAGTTTGACATAACTTATAAAATCAAAAATCCTGAGTTCAAGTTCAGGATGTGGTATTTAAGAGCCACTGTGTAATCCTGAGCAAATTACTTAGCTTTGAACCTCGATCTCCTTCTCTGCAGAATGATCAAATAATACATACTCTACAGCAGTGGAATTAATATGTGTCTAACACAAAGTAGCTACTCGAATAATGAAAGCTGTATTCTTTTCCCCATAAACACTGAGTAAAGAGCCATGAACATACTAATTGCTCAAAAAATGCTTTCTGATTGAATGTATAAATCAATCCCTTCGTACCTATTTAAATTAACATTTTTTGGCAATTAATTCTATGTCTTTCCTGATGTCATTTTGAGGTTTTGAATTTTGTATCTTTTCACTTAGACTCCAAAGGTCATCCAGAGCCTGGATTAGAATGCCAAGTAGAAGCACATGATCTTTAAAAAATGTGTCTTTCATTATTTTATGAACTATCCATCAATCATACTTTCTCCTGTGTTTTGTGAAGGAGGAGAAAATGATTTTAACATTCTTGACAAGCTTTCCATGACTGCATCTTGATGCCAAGTTGGTTTTCTCTTGTTCTCATAACTTTATCAGCAGTCTTGCTTGGAATATTTTATTTTGTTCCTGTTGTGCTGTCATTTTTGAGACAGCCAATCAACCTAAGTGAGGCTTACCATGGTGTGCACCACTCAGATATGCAAGAAGAAAGTATTTGTAGCGCAGGGCTAGGAGATGAAGTTAATTAATAGAAGTAGGCTGTAAAAAAGTCACTTGGGGGAAATGTCAGGAAGAAATGCAACGCCCCATCACACTGCTTCTGTGCTCGTTACCAAGTCTGACACAGCACAGCTGGGAGGTGGCATTAACAATGGTGCCAGTGAGGCTGTCCTGCTCCTTGGCAGCTGGTTAGTGTCTCACCTACACTGGGAGCCCCACAGAAGACCTCATTAGGGGTTTTGTGGTATTGGCAGCTTTTGATTTTGTTCTTTGGGCCCATTTGTGTCATTACTTAACCAGTCTGAGACTTGAAGAGTTCTAATTATGGGGAAAACCACTGCATGGTCTTGAAGGAGTCTCTTAGGAGAAAAAGGGAGCAGGATTTCAAGAGAACCATGTGATCTTATTAAGACAACTTTGTAAGGCATTACTAAAGAAAGGGAAAATCTTTCAATAGCTAGATGTATATATACAAAAACAGGGACCAATTTAAGTGGAGTATTTGTAAATATTGTGAAAACTGCTTCAAGAAGATTCTGGAGCTGGGCATAGTAGTGCACTCCTGTAATCCCAGCTATCCAGGAAGGTGAGGCAGGAGGATCACAAGTTCAAGACCAGCCTGAGCAACACAGTGAGACCCTCTCTCAAAATTTATAAAAGGACTGGGGGTTTAACTCAGTGGGAGAGCACATCTGGATTCAACCCCCAGTACTAAAAAAAAATGGAAAAGGAAAATGAGATGATTTTGAGCAACTCTTTGATATACACTCCAAATGATTTAGCTTCAAATGAATCTTTTCCCAATTTCAACTTTGTCTCTGTCAAAATACATGATAAAATCAAGAAGCTAATAATGGCAGGAGGTCATAAAATTAAAGGCAAGATGATAATTGAGTGGAATTTATTTTTATAGGAATTATAAAATTCATACTTTTTAGACTAACTTTTTCAATAGAAACTATAAAAATATAATATCCTACCCTTAATATCTTGAAAACAAGAGGAATGTTACCCTAATAGTTAGGAAAAAAAGACAAAGGGCAGAACAAACCAAAGTAATGCTAAAGAAATGCCAATTTTAATAACAGTCTCCTTTTCAAATTGGCAAAGATTGCAAGGGTTGCAATAAGACTTCATGTTGGTGAGTATGCAGTGGGATAGGATCCTTTGACAAAGTCAAATTGGCATCATTTTTTGAAAAAAAAGTTTAGCAACATATTTCTATCCTTTTTCCAGTAGTTTTATTTCTAGGAGTTGGTCTTAAGGAGTAGTAAGAAATACATTCAATATTAAGTCTAGATAAGTTTTCATAGAATTATTATAATTCTAGAAAAATTATAAGGGAAAGACTCGAAAGTAGTGACATATATATATCCATGAAATCCTGTACACTTTTGATGAATGTTTAATAATACATGAACATACTTGTGACCTCTGTAAAAGAAAATATAGAATGATAGATAGGATATTATAGTATTGCAGAAAGTCTGCAATATCTTAAAATCAAAGTGTAAATAATTATCTCTCGATAGCCAGATAATGTTGATTTGTGAAATTATTATTATTGTCATACTAATTGTTCACTATTATTTTACAAACAGAAACAAACGAGACATTATTTTTCATCCTAAAGGCACTTAGCAAGATATCCTCAATTCCACAGCCCCTGTTTTTTGGCCCCTTAGGAGGTTGTGGGCTGGCTGATCAGTTGGGCTAGCTTGTAATTTGCATGAAGTTCTGGTAAGTCATGGAGAAGAGATCACAAATGGACTATCAGGGCTGGTCCCCATGGAGAAGAAACCCCAACAAATAGAAATAAAGATGTGCACCACATAACTGCTATAACCCAAGAGGACCAGATGATGAAATAACCCTTCCAAGGGGGAGCAGAAGTTGAGGTGGAAGAGTATATCTGAGATGAGTCTGGGTTCTAGGTGCCAAGACATCATTGCTGGGGGTGATTGCCTATCTCGAGGTAGATGGTGAAGAAAGGCTGAGACTTGGATTCTGGAGAGGACCAGTGTTGGGGACTGATGTTGGGGTCATGTGGCCAAAGTATGCACATTTGACAGGCAGAGAGACCTGGGCAAAACCAGTTATAGAGTAATAGACTACTATGTGTTGATGGAGGAGGGAGGCCGAAGAACTGGGTACCTGTCTCGACCACAAACTGGCATTTGCTGAGTCTTTTATGAGTTACATCCAACACAGTGAGGGGGGCAGTGGTGGTGCTAAGAGGGTGACAAAGGTCAAAGGCAACCAGAGGCTTAGCAGCCTTCAGTGTGGAGAGAAGGATGGAGTTGAGAAACAGAGATGGGGGCCAATGGAGATGCACATGAGGAGCAGAGGGAAGGAAGGGGCGGGCCTCTTAAATTAGAAAGGACCATCTCCATAAGAAGGTTTGCAGGCACTCCAAGGACCCCTTGTTTTAAAATGTAGTTATTTGGAGGATAAAAATGGACTGCTGGGGCGCGCCAAGGCGCCTGCTCAGCCCCTGATGCTCTTGCTGAGGCTGAAGCTGCCAGTTTCCCCAAATAGTAGAGGCGGCTTTGCCCAAGACAAGGGATCTTTCCGATGGAGTCCTAGAGAGGAAGGCTGAGGCACTTCCGTACCAGATTTCCTTCTCAGAAGCTGATACTAGCGAGTGCATTCATTCCGGTTCCTCACAAGCTCCTGGGCCCTCCAGACCAGCCTCAAGATCAGCCACTTTGTATATATTGGAATAACAGTATGGGATTGCTAGACCGACTTTCAGGTTTGCTTGGCCTAAAGAAGAAAGAGGTTCATGTTTTGTGCCTTGGGCTGGATAACAGTGGCAAAACAACAATCATTAACAAACTTAAACCTTCAAATGCTCAATCTCAAGATATAGTTCCAACAATAGGATTCAACATAGAGAAATTCAAATCATCCAGATATTAAACACCGTCGAATTCCAATCTTATTCTTTGCAAACAAAATGGATCTTAGAGTTGCAGTGACATCTGTAAAAGTGTCTCAGTTGCTGTGTTTAGAGAACATCAAAGATAAACCATGGCATATTTGTGCTAGTGATGCCATAAAAGGAGAAGGATTGCAAGAAGGTGTAGACTGGCTTCAAGATCAGATCCAGTCTGTGAAGACATGAAAATATAGGATCTAGAAACCTCAACAATTTTGAATCCAAGGAATATATTTAATATAAACTGAGTACGTTAAAATCTTTTAAAGGTGTGTGTGCATCCCGGAATACTTTATAATATTCTGTTTGCATTAATGGACTTTGAAGAGCTTTTTAAGACCATAGGAATTTCAGGTATGCTAATCTGGCTATTTATTACATAAAAACTAAATCTTTCCTCAAAAGGAATCCCTAGAATTATCAACTTTTTGGTAAAGGTCTACATTTGATTGTAATCAGAATATTTGAAAGAGTTATGAGCCATCTCAATATCCCATCATGATTTATGATCTTTAATGTATTTTATTTTTGTCTTTTTAAATATGTAGTTTATGGTATGATTTTTTAGTATGAATTGTGCTTTTGAAAATAGCTTTAAATATTTATAAAGGACCATGGATAATTAATATATATTAATTTTTTAGTATGTGTCACTATCAATAAAACAAAAAAGGCAGTTTACCAAAAAAAAAAAAAAAAATGGACTGCTGGAACTTGGGCAATTTATCTGTTGGAAGCTGAACTAGAGAATTTAATTGTGTTATAATTACAGTTACTGGTTCCTCACTGCTGCATTTCCAGGCTGGCATGCCCTGACAAATGCAAAAATATTGAAATAATATGAAGAATAATGGGTATAAAACACTGAAGTGTCTCTGTCTAGCAGTAATACAATAAGCAAGAAAATATATTTAGATATTATGATCTTTTTAGAAAATGGTCAAGTTGGTTTTTATAAACTTAAGATATACCTGTAGAAAATTTGTCTTCCTTGGTCTCTGAATATTTTATCATTTTCACATTGGATAATTGGTCTTAGCAAAAAAATAAAAAGTTTATTTACTATAAAATAGAGAAGGTCCATATTTGCACTTCATTTGGGAATCCAATAACTTTGAAGAGAAATATGAACAATATAAGTAAAATTTAATTTGTCCTACATGTTGAACCTTACATATTTATAAAATGAAAAATGTAAAATATAAGGATTTAGCCTGGGTCAGTAAATAAAATTCAGGAATTCATTCACTCATCATTAATAAGAAAAGCATTTATTGAGCATCAGCTGCATGTCAAGCGCTGGTCAAACAGCATTTCAGTATGAACCAAGCAGACAAAATTCTACCTAATGGAGCTCACGTTCTCCATGGGGGAAAGAGAAGTGATCTGAACATTTTTCAGATAGTGATGAGCTATTCGGGGATTTTAGAATAGAGCGATGTGATAGAGACTTCTGGGTGTCTACCTTAGGTCATAAGTTGAAGGAAGCCCCTTGGAGAAGGAGCCTGCCATGTGCACATAGATGAGCTAGGTATTCCCAGAAGATGGAGTGAGTGGCTGGGATAGGAAGGTGAGAGTGATCAGAGAGATGATCAGGGGCTAGAGCAGCAGTATGGGCCAGGTTTGGATTGCTGTGGGTAGACAGTGGAGGGGCTAAGCAGAGGTATGATGTGATCAGATTTATATTTAAAAAAAAAAACCACTCTGGCTACTATGTGGAAAGTGGGCTCCAGGGTGGCAAGAGGGAAAGCAGAGAGGATGTTGGGCAGCTATTGAAATAGGCACATGGAAGTTGCTGAGAGGGTAGAGCAACATGAAGTGGAGAGGTCAAGGATATAAGTTAAAGATGGCCTGCAACCTGGCAGATAGAGACAAAAAGAGAAGAAAGGTGGCCTGGGGATACCACCAACATTGAGAGGCTGTGTAGAATGAAAACAGCCATCAAAGGACACTGATAAAGAATGAAAATCAGAGTGTGATCTCTCAGAGATGAGAGATGAAAGTGTTTTTAAAAGGAAGGGATGAGACCAAAGTTGGGGGGCCAGATGTAGGCCACCAATATGCAGACTAGCCAGAAATCAAGAGCCAACTCCTTAACTTCCCAACTTGGTCCAACTCAGTTATCATTAGAGATGTCAATCATCCAAATATTGTTAAAGAATGGTTCCAAAGAGGAGCAAGATGTACAGACAAGTGCTTTTACTCAACAACTCAATGATTTAATGCAATTATGAGTAATAAGTAATTTTCTACGATGGAGGCATAATTTTAAGCAAGAGTAATATGATGGGAAGTGGGGAAATTGTTTAATGGAGGATTAGAATGGAAAGAAATCTGAGAGATTGTGGTATAACTTCCCCCTTTGTTTTATGAGGAAACAGACCCAGAGCATTAGCAAGAATGTGTTCAGTGTCAGATAGTAGTTAATGAAAGATTTAAAGCTAGAAACTTGGTCCATGATTCTTTGCTAAAGTATGCTTTTAACACACATGCACCCATATGCACAATCACAAGTGCATGTTCACATGTGATCACATAGCATTCAGTGACAATTATTTGCTTTCAAAAATGACTTAAAGGAGTACTGCTGAAACACAAACTCTTCTGGAGCATTTTAAAATGCTCATTTGATTTATAAACATTTAGTTAATATTCCTTTTCTAAGAAGTTCCTTCATGAAGTGAGTTGCATTTACCATCTAAGAGGGAAAAAAAATTCTTTGTCTTTCTGAATCAAAAATATTAGAATAATAGATCTTTGCATTTGGGTTTGTAATTTTCCTTTATTTTTTTCATTAGGAACAAGGGTTTATGGTACAATAAATATTAGTATTTTCTACTGCCCTCTTATTTGTGCTTGAACATAAACTAGAGCAGACACAGATAAAATCAGATTTGGAATGTACTGCAGAATCTGGCATCAGGCAAAAAGACCAAGAAAGAAATATTTAATATTTTATGCAATAATGTCAATTAGGATCAATTTAGTATGATTTTATTTGCAGTTCTTGGAATATCTGCAAAATGTTTTAGTCCACTGAGCATTATGCTCAAGTGTGCATTTATCTAGATTATTTTTCATTATGGCCCCTAATTGAATAAAGCACTATCATCTGGATATCTTCAGTGCTGCCCCATAGTGCAGCTCCAGGGCACCATTCCCACTGAGCTCTGGGACCCAGGAGCTGCTCTTCATATGAAACAAGTCCACAGCTGTCACTGGAATTGTACAAGGTGTAGCCCAGGATATCTTCTTTTTATTATTGAAAGGATTCTAAAATTGCTTTTTCTTGCCCCTAGTAAAGTACAATAATCTAATAATATTTGAAAAGAATTTGGTGACTTTTTTTTGACCAGTGATGGGACAAAACAACAGGGAAAAATCCACACATCAATGAACAGAAAAGGATTAGCACTGAAAATCTAGGAGAGAAGAGAAAAGATAATAACTCTCAAAGCACTTCAAATCACATCTCTTGAAAAGTAGATGTTGTACTGAAATATAATCCCCTTGACATCTGGGGTTTGCCCTTCTAGTCTTCCTGCTTAAATCAGTGGGATTTCTTTCTTTGACTGATGCACATACAAACTGGACTCTTAAGCTGTGAGGGAAAAAGTTTAAAACAGAATCTAGACTTTTAGCCCCCTTCATCTACAATGGTACCATGATTTAGTTCAGAACTTCTTTTGTGTGTTCACCAAAGGCTATTTTTTAAAGCCCAGGTTTGCAATTAGTCTCTTTCTGAAATTTTCAAGACAAATCACACCTAACAAAAGGTTAATAACATGATCTCTTATTATGTGTGCAGTAAAAATAATATTAAAAATACTCTCAACCAATAACTAGATAGTGCTTGTTATATGAAAGGCACTGTTCTAAGTACTTTAGAAGTATATTAACTCACTAATCCTTACAACCAATCCTATGAGATAGGGTCTATTATTAACCTCATTTTAAAATGTGGGTGGAGAATTAAGATATCATTAAACTAAAAAACGGGATCATTCTAAAGCGAAATCAAAGAAAACCAACCGTTAAGATTGAGTGAGTTTAGAAGACAAGTAGTTCACATGACATACAGGATTTGAGTAATTAACCACATGTACAAATAAGGCAGGCAGCTTATCTCACGGAAGAGTTAGCAGGGTGACTCGGGCCAACAAATCCTGTGAGACCAGATTTGTAAGAAAAATGATTTTCTACAGTCAGTAATGATCCTGGAAGCCTAAGTTTGGATTGAAGGGCCACCTTCAGAATAAGGCCTTCATCACTAATAAATAGCACTAATACTGATTAACAATGGTTACACTCAAACAAGGAATCAAGGCATGTGTATTGCGATTACTCTAAATTCCTGAATTCTGAAATCCTGTAGGGAGTAAGGAGCACTAAAAAAAAAAAGCGGGGGGGGGGGGGTTTTAAGTCTTAAAAGCAAGACATTTCAATTCACAGAATATTATCAATATTTTCTTACAGATTCCTGACAAGTATGCACACAGATGTTTTTAAAATAGCATTGCCAAAGTTAATTAGTATTCCAAAATGAATGGGCAGTGTCTTTCACAAAAGGTATGTTTTATAAAAATATCATAAACAAGTCTCTTACATGTGGAGGGGTCACCTGGTTGCCCAGGCTCTCCTGGGATGAAGTTGGGCTCACTGCTTTTAAGCTTGCCACTCTTGAGGTTTTGTGACCCTGGCAGATTAAAGTTCCATAACTGCATCTGCTACCACCCCCCTTGCTATTTTAACCACATGTGGTGTTAATATTGTGCAATATTGACTTTGAATGGTCTCTATATTTTGTGATGAGAAGTTATCTTATGAGTACCTGTGGTCTGTTTGGGAACAGTGATGGAAACAGACATGATGTGTTTAGCAGCTGACTTTGCTGCTTGCTCCATAGCACACTGTGCTCCATGCAATGCACTGTGGAAAGCACACCTTCTGCTTCCATGCAGCTTCCAAATTGCACCACAAAAAGGCCATGGCATCGTTCTTCAATTGCACCTTTTTGCTTTTTTTTATTTATAATATACAAAGCAATAGTTCACTTGAGTTGGGCTTAAAATCCTAAATTGTCCACTTGCCGCCTGATCTTGAGAAATCCATTCATTTTTTAGATCCTCCCTTTCCTCATTTGCAAATGAAGTCAATAGAATTGTGATGAGGATACAATGGTGAGTACTAATCAATTAATATTTACACCTGAAATGTGTTTAGAATGTCTCTAAATGTTAGCTATTATTTAAATTAGAAAAATAATGCCAGGATACTTATTATTCTGTTCAAATTAAATAGTGTTTATAAACCTTAAAAACACTATGCAAATGTCAGGTCCTAGCAAATAGAGTGTCGTATGCAATGTCATTTTGAGTGTTTGACTTAAAACTCATAATTAATAAATTCTGCGACTTCTCAGCTCATAGCCGTGTAACAACATTAAGCATGAACATTTAAATCTGCTGTCCCATTCCACCTTAATTCACTAAAATATAAATGATTTATTCTTCTGACATTGAGGGAGTCAACAATGCTGGATTCTCCGTGAAGATTGACACTCAACCTACCCACAAGTGGCTAAAAATTTACCCACAATTGGCTAAAATACTCAAGCTTTGATAAACTAAATATAAGCAACTTGATCTTTGAAAACACAAGGAAATAAAACCTAGCTAAAGACTTACTGGTGAATTTCTGGAATCAGATTATCACTTCCAGTTCTTTGTCATTCATACTGATGCCATTTTTTTTCTCTGTTTTCTTCTTCCCTTAAATTTTCCACCTCTTTTAAGCCAATTACATCATGGAAGATGTTTGGGGATTTAGAAATTCTTGCCCCAGAAAAACTGGTTGTAGTTCAAGTCTTCGTAGTAAAGCTCCAGGCTGTGAAGCAGTGTCAGGAACTTAGACATCAGGGTCAAAGTCTACAACAAGATAAATAGAAGGAGCTGCCTTGGGCTTTGTGGAGTAGAATGGGCTTCTGAATGCTACTGAGTGAAATAATTGATTCTTTCTGAGGCAAAATATGATTTTAGCCCTTAGAACTCCTAAGGGTGCTCAATTTTAACTTGCTAAGAATGAATTTTTAATATAAAGTGAAGCATGAGAAAATAACCTAGAATGTTCTTTTCAGTAGATTTCAGTTAGATTCTCTGCATTTTAACACCTTTTTGGAAAATTAAACATGATGGCATTGTTAGAAGACATGATCTCCTGTTGAAATAACATCTCTATCAAGTTAACACTATCCTCCCGCCCCCCCCCCACATACACACACACACACACACGCGCGCGCGCGCGCGTGCATATGAGCTCTCAAATAACTGTTGTAGAATAAAAGAAAACAAGATAAAAGTGGATAACAAACTGTGTCACAGTTATATATGGACTAATTTATTTCTGCCTCACAGTATCATTATAGTGTTTTCCACACTATGGCCAGAGAAAATGAATCCAAATTTAGAAAGATAAATTGAAAATAAAATGAAAACAGTAGATTTTGAATAAGCAATTATCTTCCACCTGAATTCAGTCACAACAAGCAAAAAAAAAAAGGCAGGGGGTTATCATATTTGGCTTGTACTGGTCCTTAGGGATGCTATTACTATGCTTAAGATAACTATACATTTATAGTCCTTAAAAAAAGGTATTGTAAATACCTCTCATACTGTTATCCAACATACGTTGAGGTAATCGAGGCAATGACTGAAAGTTTTTGTTATGTAGTTGTAAAAAATATTTCTAATCAGTTCCATGTTTCTGCACCATTTGACTTAGAAGGGAAAAAACCCACATAAAAGTAAAATCCAGGACAGCAGAATAAAATAGACACTAGTATTGCTGGATGTATATATATGACTGTATAACCAATGTGATTCTGCAACCTGTACACTCAGAAAAATGAGAAATTATACCCCATTTGATTCAAATGTATGATATATCAAGATCATTGTACTGTCATGCGTAACTAATTAAAAAAAAGTAAAATCCCTCTTACATGGAATCAGTGTTTTGCTATATATTAAGGTTTGATAGCCTGTAGCATGCACCCAACTGGTGGTACATGATCCTTCAATGTAAGCTGTGCTCTCAGTGGTAAACTTCAACCCAGGGACATCTGATTAATAGTATTCACACCTGTCACGTGGTCGCATTCTAAACACTTGATGTGATTCAGCGGTACACTTGTTAGTTTCTGTCAGTTGGTACATTGAACATTCAATTAGCAGAAGTTCCTTTCCTCTGCTGGAAATTCAGAAGGGTCTGCATTTAAAATTCATCACCAGAATGAAGTATAGTGGATGAGTGAATTTCTCAAGCTCTTGCAGTTTTTCATATTGGGTCTTATCCGTTCTCAATATGCAGAGATTATGGGTTTAAACTCCCACACTGCAGCTGAGATAATGACACCAACTCAAAGCATAAATGTGGACGATCTAATTTAGTCAGGTGGCAGTGGATTCTCCTGGAGAAATGCTGCCTGTCTTCCTGCTAGGAAGGATAGGGGGAACGTAGCTAGTCACACATCGATGCAAACTAGTTTTGCTCTTGTTAAGTGGGTAATGTACAATCTGTGTGGAACAGCTCTTGTTTCTGATAACATCACACATCTCTTCTACCAGCACTGTTTATTGAGTAAAAATAGGTTTAGTTAGCTATTGATTAAGTGCCAAATAAGAAGAAAATACCCTGTACTTTTAAATACATATATTTAAGTATATATTGAATTTTAAATATATATATTGACTTTTAAATTTCTTTGTTAAGTCCAACCATTGAAGGATTTATTGTTGTTCTGCAGGGTCAATGCATGAGGATAAGTGTAGGGTCACGTAGGTCTTGGGGTCAAACTCTTAACTTTGCCCCAGTCATCCTGAGAATATAAACAAAATTTTGACTTGGAAACTCAATTTCTTCTGTTGCTACATGAGTACTCCCCACCTGACTGTATGGTTCTTCTAATTAAATGAGATTAATGTACAGTATGGGGCACAGAGTGGAAGCCAGCCCCTGATTGTCGTGATTAGCTGAGATCTCTGCCCTTGCTCCGCAAGCTGGAGTGTGGATTTTAGGAAGGAGGCCTGCCCCTGTATGACTTTTCCAAGAGAATTGCTTTAGGGTACTTAAAATATGCCATGGTGTGACTAGATTCTCAGTCTTTGACTCCCTTCTGTAGGCTTCCTCCTGCCTCAAAACATCTTTGATTTCTTCCACAATTTCCTGTCCCTACTCCATGCTCACAGAAGCATTCAGAAGACACCCAGAGAGACCCCAGAACTTACTGATGCCCACAGTGGCACATTTGACCTAGATGATACTGATGCTCACAGTGGCACATTTGACCTAGATGATTTAATGCTCGAAGTACTTGTGAAGGATCAGAAGTATTAAAGAAACAAGGGTCATGTAGTACCACTGAGAGGGTCCAGATGACAGATGTGGTCAGGGAAGTCACAGCAGCCTGCTGCTATGAGCCAGGCCTCTTTCTACACAGCACCAACTGCCTGACCTGTCCCTTGGATGGCAAGTTTGCTGCAGGTGGGGAAGGAAGGCCAGGGAACAGGAGCTCCTCAGAATGAAACCCAGCCCCCAGGCTGCATTCTACTAATCACCTGCAGGGGGCGCATCATTTCCCCCACCCCCCACCCCCCACCCTTAGAATTTCAGCTCTCTTGTCTGTAAAGGGAAACCCACAGGATTTAGTCATTCTGCCTCCCTCACCTGGTGGTTGTTGAGAATGGAACAAGATGTTTGTGAAAGTACTTGGGGATCTATGATCTTATCTAATTCCTTTAATTGACTTTGAAAACATGCATTGAAGGGCTCACTATGGAGCATAAAATTCAACACTTAGGATGTTGGTTTGAAATGCAGATTTCATAACCTCATCCCATGAGTTTCTGGTTTTCTTAGTCTATGATTGAGCCTGAAACCTGTGTTTTAACAAACATATAGTTGACTGTTTGAATAGAGGTGAACCTTGACCAAAATATTATTGGGCTGGGGATGTGGCTTAAGCAGTAGCGTGCTCGCCTGGCATGCATGCGGCCCCGGGTTTGATCCTCAGCACCACATACAAACAAAGATGTTGTGTCTGCCGAAAACTAAAAAATAAATATTAAAATTCTCTCTCTCTCTTTTTAAAAAAAAAATATTATTCTGTCCCATAAGATACCAGACCATGCTTTGAAGAATTATTGAGGAAATAATATATATTGTAGACTTTAAACTTTAAACCTGTAAAGTACCCAAAATTTTGTAAAGTTTTTAAAAAGTTGAATAAGGTAAAAAAAAAATGAAAAGACGACACTCTAAACCTACAAATTGACTTGGCTTTGCCAAATGAGGACACAGTTTTTAGAGTAAGTGAATGAAATGAGTGGATGAAGGAAGAAACTCAGATAAGCAGATTTATTCTCAGTAGAGTACATAAGCTCACAGCTACAAGAATCATAATTTGCTGTGATAAGTTTATAAAGTTGGTGAACAAAATGCAACTTAAGCTTAAACCACACAAAATCTAACTTTATTTAAATTAACACTTTTTCTCAGTGGACCATCATGTTGCTTTTTCTAAAACTGTAAATTAAAGGGTTCCTTTTGAATTAATTTAGGCATTTTGTTGAAATTAAGTAGAGGGTCCTTATTGTCATCTATTTCTTGCCCATTGACTCTTCTATTTAGAATGGCTATAAAATTAGATCTAGGGCAATAAGAAGAGCTGTGGTTTAAAAATTAATATGGATTTTGGTTGTGTAAGTGGTCAGTGCAAGCTAATAACAAAACAGTGCCATATTTTAATCCTCATAAGTGTTAAGTGTCATTTGCACAAGGCTTTTTGTTTCCTCCAATATTAATGGAATTTATTTTAGCCACCAAAGTCAGGCATATTTCAGTAAGTATTTCTCAGTGTGAAACCCTCTAGCTCCTGAACTTTTTTTTTTTTTTTTGGTCATTTCAGGTCTCAGTTCCAAATAGTGGGCTGAATTCATCATAGATTATCCCACTTTAAAGAACTCCTCCTTACCTTATCACATTTCATTTTATTTTCATAACATGCAGCAGTGTTTTTCTATCTATTTATTTGTTTGCCGTCTTCCTAGAATGTGAGGTTTATGAGAGCAAAGACTTGTGGCTATCTAAGTTACTGTTCTTCCTAGTTCCTGAAGCTATACCTGGTGCACAACAAGCAAATTAATAAATATTTGCTGAAGGTATTTATAGAGAGAGTTGATAATAATGGGCGATGTTTCCTCAGGGCTCTGCATTTGACTATCCTCTGCCTATCACTGAAATCTGACAGGGGAGGTTTGGAGGAGTTAAAGAAATCTCCCAGCTCCTACAACTTCCTGAACTAAATGGTTTTCACAGTTCCTCTTTCTCCTTGAGTTCTGCGACTTCACGCGTTGGGCCAGGTTTCTGCTTAATGTGATTGATGCAGGCCAATTCTAAGTAGCCAGTGAAACAGTGGCTCAATAATTAAGACTCTATTGTAAAAATGTCCACTAATCAAGAGGAGCCAAGGTTCATTGTCCCTTTTTGCATTTCTGTGACTCTGGTCTGTATTAAATATACTGATTGCCGCACCACACTGAAGAGGTGAGAGCCAAGTGGAGATGTCAGGTCATGGATGCTGACCCGCTGTTCAAAGATGTGAGTTCTAGTCTCTCTGGGGCTGGATGGAATGAACAGTACAATTTGGGATCCACAGCCCTGCCTTCCTAAAATGCTGTTCCCGCCTTTTTTTCTAGATCCTATTCTTGCTCTCTTCCTCTTCCATCTGGAACACACACCACTGAATGCATACCTTTGTTTTGAAATCAGGAATAAGGCCGTTTTCTTCTGAAATACTGTTCAGACGCCAGGGAGACACTATCATCTTGGAAAGGGCGAGGGGCTGGAGCAGTGTTATGCTGTTAGACTCCCTGCTTGTCACTTGATCCATTGGTCATTTGGTCATTGAAAGAGCTTTATGATAAGGTCTGATTGGGCAGGCAGAGGAAAGGTTTGGAAAAGTTGGGAATCCAAGTGAGAGCTGCAGAATTGGTCTAATAGGATACAGGTTGCAGGAAGAAGACAACACAAGGACACCAACTATCTAAGGAAATGGAGAAAAGGAAAGGAAAGGGCACAGACCACCTCCTCCAGCCTCACAGATGCTCTCAGAAGGGATGCTGTTTGTCTTGCTTGCCCAGGTTGCATACTTTCTCCTCACTGCTAAACTCTCCATCTAGTGGTTTTCCCGGGCACTGAATTCTTCCCCACCCCTCAAAAATAAATAAACAACCAATTAAAAATAGAGCGACTTTTGGCAAGTGCCATCTACAGCTTATTTTAGAAAACACACACCATAATATTATCTAAGCAGCATCTCAGGCTCTTTAGCAAGGGATATAAATATGTGGCAGAACAACTTCAGGGCTCCCAGTCTCGAGCATCAGCAATGACATTTGGAGCCTTTCATTATGCAGTTGCTGGTGCGGTGCAGCCTCCCACTCACCTTGGTACCTACACACGCTGCTGTTTCTCATAAAAGTCCCTCCTGTGCTGCATCTGGATGATGAGGAAGCTGAAAATACCTGCTGAGATGGTAGGGTAGCCAGGATGGCAGTGTAGACTGATGGTCCCTCATAATCCTTGGGAGCTGCACAATGTGTGTTTAAAAAAATGATCCCAAAGAACTAATCATCCCATATGATTCAGATTTCTATGGGACCTAGAAACAGAGAAGTAGATCCAAGATCAAAACCAAATAGTTCACCCAGATCATTTCAGTCCCCTTAGAATCAGGGAAACCCTTATTTTTTCTTTGCTACTTAGTTCATCCAAAATACTAGCTTAAAATTAAGAATGTTGTAATCCCAGCAGCTTGGGAGGCTGAGGCAGGAGGATCGCAAATTAAAGCCAGCCTCAGCAACTTAGTGAGACTCTAAACTTATTGATACCCTGCCTCAAACCTAAAAAAAAAAAAAAAAAAAAAAATAAAAAGGGNACCCTGCCTCAAACCTAAAAAAAAAAAAAAAAAAATAAGTAAAAAGGGCTGGAGATGTGGCTCAGTGGTTAAGAACCCCTGGGTTCAATCCCTGGTAAAAAAAAAAAAAAAAGAGTGTTGCTGTGCTGTGGTGTTAGGTATCATTCTTTTTTTTCTTTTTCTTTTGGAGAAACTAGCACAGTTTTAAAATTGAAATACATTCAGTTTATAAAGAGTTTAGAAAAATTACTGTTTCAGTAGCAAGTTTCTCAGAATTAAGTGTTCCAATTTACAATTTTCTTTTTTTTTTTTTAGTTTGTTCTAATTAGTTGTACATGACAGTGAGTGCATTTTGACACATTGTACACCAACAGAGCACAACTTCTCATTCCTCTCGCTGTACATGGTGCAGAATCAAACCAGTAGTGTAGTCTTACATGTATATAGAGTAATAATGTCCATCTCATTCCACCATCCTTCCCACCCCCACACCCCTTCTGATCCTTCCCTCCCCTCACTCCCCTCTGCCCAATCCAAAGTTCCTTCATTCTTCCCTACCCCACCCCTCAATTATGGATCAGCATTCACTTATCAGAGAAAACATTTGGCCTTTGGTTTTTTGGGTTTGGCTTATTTCACTTAGCATGATATTCTCCAGCTCCATCATTGACCTGCAAATGCCAAAATTTCATTGTTCTTTAAGGATGAGTAATATTCCATTGTGTGTGTGTGTGTGTGTGTGTGTGTGTGTGTGTATCACATTTTCTTTATCCATTCATCTATTGAAGGACATCTAGATTGGTTCCTCAGTTTAGTTATTGTGAATTGAACTGCTATAAACATTGATGTGGCTGTGTCACTATAGTATTCTGATTTTAAGTCCTTTGGGTATAGACTAAGGAGTGGGATAGCTGGGTCAAATGGTGGTTCCATTCCAAGTTTTCTGAAGACTTTCTGTACGGATTTCCATAGTGGTTGCACAAATTTGCAGTCCCACCAGCAATGTATGAGTGTACCTTTTCCCCCACATTCAGTTATCATTCTTGATGATAAAATTAGAAGTTTTTAAATATGATCTCAGTAAAAAGAATTTTTCATTATTTTGCCATTGATATTGAGATAAAGTAGTAGTAGAAGTATTTTGCTTACCTTCATTTTAAGAACATTATTCTATTTTCAGATTTGTTTTGGTCTAAATATCTGGAAAAAAAAAGCTGTTCAGTATTACACTGTGCACAGGTTCAATCAATTTCAAGTAACAAAATAATACTCAGAACGGAAGGGGTGAGCAAATTGGAACAAATTTCAGAATGATTTTTGATGTGATTTATTAAGGGGTTGGTTTATTTATCCATTTATTGGGTAGATAAAGCTGTGCTGTCCATTATGATAGCAACTAAGTACTTCATATATAGCTAGTGTGAGTGGAGATGTACTGCAAGGGTAAAATACACACCAAATTTGTTTTGCGAAACAAATTAATACTAAAAAAAATCTTATTTATCAATTTTTGTATTGATTAAATACCAATGTAATAATGTTTTGGAATGTTGTTATAAATAAAACATATTATTAATATCAGCTGTTTATATTTACATTTGTAAAATACAGTATGAAAAAAAATTGTGTATTTGACAATGCTGCTTTAGAGAAACTATAGAGTTTCTGGTTACTCTATTAGAAAACAGTTAAAATACAGTGTTGCCCAGCAAGACCAAATACAGCAAGTAGTTTAGATGCTGTGCCCAGAGAGCCTAACCAAAGGTCCTGCAGAACCAACTAGAAAGTCCCTCTAGAAAGGAACGGGTAGTTTTATTGTGTGTGCTGATCCAATTCTGGATCCTTCTTCTGCAGTATCAATGATATCAATGAGCAGCATCTTGAGGGCAAAAATGGATCTTAAATTACTGGGAAGAAAGGGGTTCAAAGGAATGAACATGTACAGTAGAGGTGGACATTCTAGTGCCGCCTTATATTTATAAAGTTCAATATCCCTTTCTAACCAAAGCATTTCTCTTAGAAATGTTGTTATCCATGGTGGTCAGGCATCCAGTATTATATTTTAGATATGTTAATTTAGGAGGTTATGTATTAAGCCCTTCAACACAGAAGTGGTTATGCTCTCTGGACTTCTTCCAGAGACTTGTTTTGCTGTGTAAGTTAACTATATGGTATTTGAATATTCTAGAATAAGAAATAGTAACATATCAGTGATTCTGTTTAAAGGAATCTTCATTTTTTATATAAAAAAACAAGACTGCAAACTTATGGAAATGTTTTTTAAAAGAATCTGAATCGTGTGTGTGTGTGTGTGTGTGTGTGTGTGTTTTCTATTTCTTGGCCCTTTCTGACATGTATTTTTAAAATGTGATCCAAATTATTTCATCCCAACATGTTGGTAATGACCTCTCACACACACCAAGGAGCTTCTGCCATCTGGTGGTGTACGTGGGGTTCAGAGCAGTCAAGATCCCAGTAGGCGTACCTCATCCAGTCCTGATCCCAACTTCCAAATCTTTCTACCAGAAAAACTTCTGTCATCAGTTTCGGCTAGTGACTCTTTCTGTTGCTTCCCAGAAATCTTGTTTTGCTTGGTTTTTTTTGCTTTGTATTTTTATTCTGTAATAACATTCCTTGACTTGTATATTTCCCTTCACTCATTTTAATTAGCAATAACATTTTAAAAAAATGGAAATAAATAGTTCAACATCCACAACATAGTTTTAATAAAATCTAGACTAAAATCTTCAATTAATTGTAAAGATCAGATAAGTATCCCATGAAATCTGTGGCATAATTTCACCATCTTTAGGTGTTCATTTGAAAAGTTGTCTCCCAGTTGTATGTTAGAGGCGGGTCCTCAAGCATCTAATGAGTGTTCATGTAAATCCATAGGCAGCAATTCCCTTTTTAAAGGCATTTCATCTGCTCCATTTGATCTTTAGACAAATTACAGTTTGGCAGCTTGCTTTTTAAAGTATAAATTCGTAGCTGGGCACAGTGGTGCACACCTGTAATCCAGCAATTCAGGAGGCTGAGGCAGGAGGATTGCAAGTTCAAAGCCAGCCTTAGCAAAAGTGAGGCACTAAGTACTTAGTGAGACCCTGTCTCTAAATAAAATACAAAATAGGGCTGGGGGGTGTGGTTCAGTGGTTGAGTACCCCTGAGTTCAATCCCCAGTACCCCTAAATATATAAATATGTATATAAATGGTATTATCTATAAGCCATTTAATTCATAATTTTACCCATTAGTCCATATTTTATGAGTTTGTACTGTGTAACTAGACCTGAACAAAGTGTTGGTGATAAATTGATAAATAAGCTTTCAGTCTGATCTTATGAAAGGCATACAAAAAATAGTTAGACATGTTTTAGACTTTTCTTAGAACTTTGTTTTGTTCTGCAAAACAAGAATTAAAATGTTTTCCAGTTCTAACTTCTTATTGACTTTTAAAAATGATTTATAAATGATTTCAGAAGGAGAAAAGCCCTACTCCTCTGTAACTGGTTTCTGAATAATGTCTACAGTCTCTCATTAACATCCAAAAACATTGAGATGACCTGGAGCATTTCTTGACTAGTAATGGGAAATGTTCAAACAAGTTGTTAACATAACCTGTCATCAAAGACCATGGCTGAAATACAAAGTTGAGCATCCCTAATCTGAAAATCCAAAATCCAAAATACTCTAAAATCTGAAACTTTGTCAGCACTTGAACATTATACTCAGTGGATAATTCCTCTTCATTAAATTTTGTTTCACGCACAAAATTATTTTAAATTATTGTGTAAAATTACCTTCAAGCTACATGTATAAGGTCCATTAAATATAAATGAATTTTCTGTTAGATTTGAGTCTCATCCTCAAGATATCTCATTAGTATATGCAACTATTTCAAAATTTTTAACAATCCAAAATTTAAAACATTCCTGGCCTCAAGCATTTCTGAGAGGAAATACTCAACCTATAATGTGATGTTAATATCATGATCTGTTAGAAAGTTAGAGTAAATAATACCTGACTGACTGAATAAACATCTTCCTACATACAGAGTAAAGTGGACTCAAAAGTCATTCTCTCTGTGTCAAGCCTTGCAAAATGGTTAATCTATTAGCCTAAATTCTTCAGGCATATTTTTTAAAGAATACACAGGAATCTAATGAAGAGGGATATGAATCATCTAGATAATTAAATTCTATTGTGCAGCATCTTTGAAAGTTGGTCTACAGTTATGTCATGAGGACTGCATAAGAATCTATGCAGAGAACCCGAATATTTTTTGTCTGCCTGGCATAGAAATGTTAACTAAAACATAATTTGTATCCAGAAGAATATGAAGTGGTTTCATTTTGGATCCCTGTTTACTGAAGTGTTCAATGCATCTTAGTCACCTATAAGAGAGTCCCATAATGAATCTGAGAGTCCCAGAACACCAGTACTTGGGTTGGGATCTGGTCAGGTTGTACTTGAACTGATCGCGTGGACTTGTGTGAGAAATTTCTTCTCCCTATCCTTGAATTTCTCCATGTATAAAACAAGAAGGATCAGCCTTCTGATTTTACGAGAATCAGAATGGGATAAGAAGAAGGCAACTGGAGGTTTGTAAATGTTATTTTTAATGGGTCTTCATTGACTGGATTGTTAATCATGAGGCCACTTCATTGCAGCATTTCTGTGTATAAAGACTTCTTTCTGTTCCAGTCAGCCAGAGTCAATCAATGTTGAGGTTAACTTTCTTTGGCTGTATTGATCTGATGAAATAGTTATCCCCAAAGCTGGAGGAAAAATAAATAAATACCTGGTGTAGACCACGGAGATGCCTGTCGCAATTTAGGGACATTTCTCCTCATTTGCCCTCTGATTCCAGGAGTGCAGATACTCAGGTTTAGGTATGAACAGAAGGGCTGGAGGTGAGCAGCGAGGCCAGCTCTGTGCCTGAGGAAGAAGAAACCAAGAACCCAAGTGTCATTCACTGAAATGCAGAAGACAAAAAGAAGCTGGAAATTCAAGACTGTGGTCTGCATTTGCCAGTCTGTGCTAATAGAGGACTTTGGAACCCAAGCTACTTGGGCATGTTTCAGGAGACTATGAAGAACCAAAAAAGGTTATGCAAATGGAGGAAGGTAGTTAGGTTGACAGGGGAAAGGGAGGAGACATGACCTTGTACACTAGTACAAGGAACCGGGCTTCGCGCACATAAGAGGGCTTTATCAGATTACAAAGATAGCCCATTTGTAACACCTCAGCACATGGAGCCTGCGTTTCCCTTGCTGGTTTGGAAAGAAAAGGAGAGGGCTGTTGGTGATGCTATATTAATCCATTCATATGGTTTCCCTTAAGGATATCAGAGTGAATTTACAAATATTTTCCCTCTGTTTCTCATGCCTCTGTGAAAGAAAGTATTTGGATCCATTATCAGTTGGATAAATTAAAATCTGTTTTTCTATAGTACTAAAACCTACAGCTAACATTTATCTTCCTGCCTGTATTCTAAATGCTTTACCTGTATTAACTTAATTAATTCTCACAACCCCTGAAGGTAAGTACATCATTCTCCCTCTTTAATGAATAAGGAGATGAATTCATAGATAGATCATGTTCCCAGAGTCCCAGCACCGAAGTGTCTGACCCACTCTGAATGGCCCCAAAGTGTCCTCTTTAGTCACAGCTCTCTCGATTTTCCTTATGATCATCCCTTCCTTTTCATGGACCCCCCACCCTCAGATTTTTAATGGCTTCCTTATCAATACATATGCATTTGTCCATTAGATTGAGTGGTTAGTATGAGTAGGTATTGTTGAAGCACGATGCAACAAAGACCACCGACTCCAATTTAAACCAAATTAAAGCAAGCTCGTGTTTTGTACACAAAAGAGAGCTGCCCAGTGGCTGCCTCACCCAGAATAACAGGGCCAGAAGACAGCAACAGCTCTCTAGGGGGGAAAAACAGAGGTTTTTATAGCACAAAAAGCTATAAAGGGAGTATCTTGAGAACTTACCTCTAACAGGTTCTGGCAAGCGTAATACAAGCAGGTTTACAATTTTCATTGTTTAACATCTCAAGGTAGGGAGCAAACTCAGATTCCAACATCAAAGTTAATGAGGAGCAGCTGGGATTTCAGGGAGGGTTGTTTGTTATCTGGTCAAGGAGAGCCGGGCATGGGTAATTTCAAAGCACGGTCAAAAATCCCAAGCAAGTTTTTGAAAACATCAAATTATGGTCAGACCAAATGGAAATCTTAGTATTTCACGGTAAGACAGAAATGAACTTTTCATGACTTTGTGACGAGGTGGCTTCTAATCTTAAAATGGAATTAGGCTGGGTTCATCAGTATCTGATCTATAAATCATTCAGAGAGACAGGATTAGAAACCATGGCTTCCAATTTTTCGGTTCATTCTACTTTTTAAATCAAACCAGTCTATAGTGCATTTCTATTATTCAAATACTTGAGCTATTGTACAAATACTTGCTAAGTTCTTAAATATAATTATTTAGTTTGCTGCATCTTGGCCTTCCCTACTGATGTCTCATGGAATTAGATAGTTCCGAGGGGAAACCTTTCCAATTATCTGTATGCTCAGGAAACTTGGGAGAACAACCTATAAGAGAAGCAAATTAAGTGCCTTTTCTTCGGAAGGTTTTACTTTGCCACAGGACTTTATGCTGTGGAAATACTTATATCACTTTATGCTGTGGAAACACTTTCTTCAACACAAAAGATAACATTACACTTCTGTGGTTCATTCACAATCTCTTCCCAAATTTTACAAGTCTCTGTGGCTTTTAACAAATAATTTGTTATTTTTTTTAAATCTGTGCTTCTTTTCACTTAAAGAACAAATTGAACATCTACTGATTAGAATGGAATTAAAGGACTCAGAATTTAAACTTGCACCATCTGATTGTATAAACCATATTCTGTGGCTCTGCATTCATTTATTCAGTCAACACAGCGTATTGTGCACGGTTGTTTGTACACTTAGGGTGGCCCTCATGGCTCCTGCCTCCTGGTGCTTATGTCCTTTTTACAATGTTCTGTTGAGTGTGGGCGGGGCCTGTGACTTGCTTCTAACCAACAGAACAGGGCAAAGGTGACCGGTTGCCTGTGATTAAGTGTCCTGTACATGCATGCCACAAAACGTCACAGCACCCATCTTTCTCTCTCCTTGCTGGTGAAGAAACAAGCACCACATTGTGAGTTGGGAGTCCTCATGACAAGGAGCTGAGAGTGGCCTCTTACGGAGGAGGGCAGCCTCTGTTTGACTCCTAGGAAGAAGCGAAGCCCTCTGTTCATAGCCATAAGGAACTGGATTCCTTTTCCTGTTGAATCTCAAATGATACTTTGACATCAGCCAATGGACACCTGTTTCATAGCCCTGGGAGACCTTAACAGAGGTACCTGGTCAAGCTGTGTCCAGAGTCCTGACCCACAGAAGCTGGGAGATGCCAGTGTCTGTTGTTTCATGGTAATTTGTTACATGGAAACAGGAAACTTTTATTTATTTATTATTTTTTTATAAAGGACGTTACATGTTAATAATATCATAAAAAAATATTGAGGGCAATTTTACAAGAATTTGCTCTCCACGGAGGTCAATGAATGTCTTTCATGTCATTGATAGTTATAAAACAACCCCAAATCACCAGCCAAAAATTCAACATCAGTAACTCACATGATTTTTGCCACTGAGCACGTATTATTATTCATAAACATGAAGTAGTGTCCAGGCACATAGACCTGGCTTTATTGCAGTACAAGAAAATTCAGATATTTAAATGAACTCAGATAATAAAAATTGTAGAAATATTTCTTTTTAAAACCTTAAATGTCCATTAAATATAACATAGTGTCATAAATATTTGTGTTATGCCAACACTGGTGATTAAATTTGTGGTTTTTATTTAGTCCTTTCAAATGAAATACAGGCATCAAAAATGAACTGAAATGTTTTAGGGAAATGAAAAACTTTTATGATCATTTTTTCTGTTTTAACATAATTTTTAAATTTTTATTTGTTCTAAAAGTTTTACATGACATTAGAATGTATTTTGACATATCACATATACTTGGAGTACAATTTCCCATTTTTTTGTGGTTGTACATGATGTGGAGTTATACTGGTGGTATATTCGTATATGAACCTAGCAGAGTTATGTCTGATTCATTCTACTGTCTTTCCCATTCCCATCCTCCTTCTTTCCCCGCACTCTGACGTATCCAATCTAGTGAATCTCCCCTTCTCCCTCTGTCCACCAGTCTATTGTGAGTCAGCATCCACATATTAGAGAGAACATTCGGTCTTTGGTTTTGGGGATTGGCTTATTTTGCTTAGCATGATAGTCTCCATTTTCCTCCATTTACTGGAAGATGCCATAATTTCATTTGACTTTATGGATGAGTAATATCCGGCTGTGTATATGTGCCATATTTTCTTTATCCATTCATCTGTCAGAGGACACCTAGGTTGGTTCCATAGATCAGCTACTCTGAGTTGAGCTGCTATAAACATTGATGTGGATACATTACTACAGTATGCTTATATTAAGTCTTTTGGGTATATGCTGAGGAGTGGGATAACTGGGTCAAATGGTGATTCCATCCCAAATTTTCTGAGGAATTTCCATACTGCTTTGGTTGCACAAATTTGCAGTCCTACCAGCAATGTATGAGTGTACCCTTTCCCCTACATCCTTGCCAACATTTATTGTTACTTGTGTTCTTGATAATTGCCCTTCTGACTAGAGTCATATGAAATCTCAGTATAATTTTAATTTGTATTTCTCTAATTGCTAGTGATTCTGAATATTTTTATATACTTGTTGACTGATCATATTTCTTCTTCTGTGAAGTGCCTGTTCAATGCCTTTGACCATTTATTGATTGGGTTACTTAGTTTTTTGGTGTTTTGAGGTCTTTATATATCCTGGAAATTAATGTTCTACCTGAGGTGCAGGTGGCAGAGATTTTCTGCCATTCTGTAGGCTCTCGCTTCTTGTTCTTTTTTTTTTTTTTTGGAGAGAGAGAGAGAGAGAGAGAGAGAGAATTTTTTAATATTTATTTTTTAGTTTTTGGTGGACACAACATCTTTAATTTATTTTTATGTGGTGCTGAGGATCGAACCTAGCGCCCCGCGCATGCCAGGCGAGCGTGCTACCACTGGAGCCACATCCCCAGCCCTTCTCTTCTTGTTCTTGATTGTTTCCTTTGCTGTGAAGAAGCATTTTAGTTTGATACTATTCCATTTGCTGATTCTTGATTTTGCTTCTTGCACTTTAGGGATCTTGTTGAAGATTTTGGTTCCTAAACTGACAAGATGGAGGGTTGGGCCTGCTTTTTCTTCTAGTAGGCACAAGATCTCTGGTTTAATGCCTAGTTCTTTGATCCACCTTGATGGAAACGGAAAACTTAACACAACACCACAGCATTCTAGGCATGCTTGAAGGTGTTGGGAATGGAGTGGTGGGCAGAAGAAAATCCCTATCCCTATAAGCTACATTCTAATAGCTCTGGAACATGTATAGTTTAGAAACTTTAATCCACCTATTATAATTTTGAAGTAAAAATTTCAGTTGTCATAAAATGGGAACGAAAATCCAAAATTGCTTAACATCTTTATTTCCAATGTGATAGATATTTCACATGAGGATTTTATTTCTGTTCTGAAGAAGGAAAAGTTAAGCTGAGCACATACCAGCATTGACTTACCAGTGACCCTCCTTAGAGAGAAAAGGTGAGGGCAGCAGGGTCAGCTATGGGACCAGTGCTCTTCCCAGTCTTTAACTTCAGAATCAGAACTTTGCCATACCCTGCTCTTATGGTCATACAGTACCTGTAACACATTTCAAAAATAAGATAGGTTAAAAACTTAGTTGCATGACTGCAACTAAGTCACTATGATTAAAAAATAAGCAATTTGAAAATCAGCCTTGCAGTTCTATTTTAGTAGACAAACTAGTGTGTAATTCTGCATTTTTGAAGATTGAAGTCATATTCATGAACATGGTATGTACATTAGTTCTGGTGTCCAGGCCAGAGAGCTCAGTTGGGCAAGGTCTTGGGTTGAATCTTTTGTATTCTACCTGGCTTTATGTGCAGCCCTGGAATATCCAGACACACAGGCCACAGCCTGCCTGTGACCAAGTGTTCAGCAGGTCTTAGCTGAATCAGGAGCCTCTACTTCATTCCCAGTGTTGACTTACCAGTGATCCTGTCCAGGGAGAGAAAGTGAGGGCAGGATGGTCAGATGTAGAACCAGTGCTCTTCACAAAGGTAAGGACGTATTCTATAGAACAGACGTAAGAGGATTTTGAAATTCATATGTAACCAGTCACATTCAGAGTATATTGAACAGCTTATATGTTTAATGGATTGCATGCAGTTAAGACTAACATTTGTGTTGTGATGCACATAAGACATAGATACATGGAGCTATTTCTTGTTAAACTCCTGTTATCAATAATGTGGATTGAGTAGGTCTATCTCTGTCTAGATGTGCTAAGCATTTTGATGTATATTTTGCTTAATTTTGTTTTCTTAAAAGGACCATTGTCCACACTGAATGGATGAAAAATCTGAACTTTAGATAGCCTTAGATACATATCCAGTCTTCAAGAACAAAAAAGTGCTGGGGTCAAGTTTTTATGTTTTGTTTGTGATGCTAGCAATTAAATCCAGGGCCTTGCACTTACCAGGCAAGTGCTCTACCACTGAGTCATACCCCCTAGTCCTTTTTTTTTTTTTTTTTATTTTAAGACAGGTCTCCCTAAGTTGTCAGGATAAACTTGAACTGGTGATCCTCCTGCCTCAGCCTCCCAACTAGTTGGGGTTACTGGTGCCGGGTTGGGTGTCAAGACTTTACTTTAGGAAATGTGATTGTCTCCTACTGTCTTGCGGGCTGCCTTCTGTTAACATGACCAATACAATTTCAGGCATCCCATTCTTTCATTTGTTCTTCAAAGCAGCCCTAGGAAAGATACTGAGGGGTGCTGAGATAGGCCTTGAAAAACCTCTTTTAAACAACTAATTTAATTGAGCCGTGATGCAGACACACCATTTCTGATGCTATAACAACCAGGATAAATGAGAATACCAAAGACTATTATTCTCATAGGTATCCATTGTGTAATAATATTTATGAAGTATTTAGATCGCTTTCCTTTCAGTAGCTCCCCATCAGTTTAATAATGTCTAACATCCCCAAAGTGCTTGCTAAATTACTTTACCTTGAGGTTTTACTATAAAATTATTCCTAGTCCTTAGATCTTATCAGTTATGAATACTTGAATAAGAATAAATTTTTCTCACTCTTTCATGAAAGTGGATATTTATAGAGAAGAGGATGCACAACTCTGAGGATCCCAAGTGCTGAATCATCTCTGGAGAAGGATGTCACTAAGGAAAAGGGCAGGAGAGATTTGGTCTAATTACTATCAGAGATATTAACCACACTCTCCAGAGGTTTTGAATTTGGATTTTTCTGTGTATCTAATTATATTTTCTATTACAGGCAACCTTGTTTATAACCTAGAAACCATAGAAAGTATATAGTCAGAAAAGCAAAGTACAGTCCGTTCTGCTCTACACTTATTTTAAAAACTCGAAGTTGTTCCAACACAATTTTGATACATTAGAGAACAATTTGAGCATAATGTGAATTTCTTATTTTCTTATGCATGATTTTTTTTTTGTTCATGAAAAACTCTAGGTGAATGCAGAAAAGTGCACCCAGCTGAACAGAGCCATGTGGGAGTGCACAGATCACTGACACACAACTCCTCACACATCCACCAGCCACCTTTGTTTACCATGTTCTGAGCCAGAATCATCCATCCATATCTGATGTTGCTTCTTTCCTTCTGATTTCAGCTCAGCCCGCTCCCCTACTTTACAATAACTCAGGCTGCAACCCCTCTGCTACGCACTTCCACAAGCAAACTCCAGGTGTTTTTCAAGATAAAGTATAATACTTATTGTAGTATTCATATTATTTCTTAACCATTAACTTGTGCAAAATTCTTGCTATAATTTTTATCAGTTTTTTTAATGTTTTTATTGCTGAAATTTTTGAGCATTTATTTTTTCCAATAAACGCTGCAGGTTTTGTGTGTGTGTGTGATTTTTGCATTGCACAGTGATTCTTAGGAATGTGTGGGTCGCATTGTCACAGAACTAACTGCATAGCCCTTCATCATGCAGATTATGACCCTCGTTAGGCATGCGTGTGCTATGCACCTGAAGTATAATTTTTTGAAAGCACTTTTTTCACAGTGGTTTAGCAGGTTAGCAGATTCCCCTCCACCCCAGGAAAGAAGGACTAACTAGACATCAAAAACCCTTTTTAGGAGAGTTTGTAACAAATAGCTCCAAATAATGATGCATACTTGATTCTGTATATTGGTATCTGAGAACTCCTGCTAATACATGTGTCTCTCCAGTCCCCTGGGAGACAGCTTCCACATCGTGGGGTACCCTTTGCAACCCCCTTTTCATTATTAGATATAGCTCATGTCAGGAGCTGGTGGTTTTCTCTTAGAATTAACCTTCAGAGCAGGCTGAGCCCTGCTCCCTTCCCTCATCTGCTGTTGAAAAATATCCAGAAGTGAGTTCCACTTGAGATAAGACTTTGGTCTGGTGTTCATGCGGGCTGTCTTCTTACACTACAAAGTTCCACATGTATCTCTTTACTTCAAGGTTTTAGAAGTAGATTTGTGCTTTTTGAGCTATGTGTAGCCCCAGAACTTATTAGAGATGCATATATAAAGAATTTACATTTTAGACACTAATAAATCATATATTTAACTGAGGACAGTCAAACAAATTGTCAAGAACTAAGTGATTGAAACATAGTAGCACCACAGACAAAAATGAAAGAAGGCACTTTGAAATATTCACATTATACAACAGTTCTGACGTAGAATAGTTAGGTCTGGTATATCTCAGTAGGATAAATCTGTGACATCTAAAGAATAAATTACAACTAATACTCAAAGAAATTCTAAAGAAGACTCAGGTATTAACAGTGAGAAGAATCCCATTGGCAGAAGGAAGGTTCATGGTGGATGGTGATTCCTTACTGAGGGGCACTCATGTCACAAGAAGTTAATCCCAACTGTATATCTGTCCATCAGTCTTTGGTTCACCCATTAAGGAATTCCATGACTTCCAGAAACTCCAAGCTTGTATTCTGTCTTCTCAACAATCCCAAATGGAAAATACATTTTTCTTCCCCAGAATTTCCAAAATAATAATAATGATAATAATAATGACCCCACACTGAACCTTCTTGGTCTGATTTTATAGTCTTATCCTAGTCCTGAGCCAGTCATGATGTTGGTGTGGTAAGGGAAATGGGCTGTTCTGGTTAACCAGGCCTGACTCCCATGCTCAGTGTGAAGTCAGAGCAGGATTTAGTTTCATTTGAACCACATGAGTTGAGGGTAGAAGATAAGCCAGTTTTTAAGGAAGGTCAGGCTGCTGTCACCAAAGGAGAGTGACTCAGGTTCAGGAAAGAACACCTGGTGGCCACTCTTAAGAATTCTCTTGAAAGGTTCTGGAACTGTGAACAAGAGACAAAGTCTGTGCCTTCCTTAAGCCTACAGTGTCTTGCACATTAATTCAATAAACACACTGACTAGGAAACTGGAACCTAGAGAGATAAAGTGACATTTTTCAATGTCACACACCTAGTTAGAGGTATCACAGTGTCTAGAAACTCTAAAATCACTTCCGATAGCAAGATGTTATCTTGCCCTGTTCCTTTAGCAAGCTGACCTACTGAAGCATGATTGTCTTTTAAGCATACAGTTATGTAAATTATTATTATTATTTGTATGCAAGAGCTGGTTGACACCAGCTGGTGAGAAATTATTGTGTACATCCTTCCCTATTGAGCATTCAGTGAAAGAGTGTTGGTGTCTGAAATCAGCTACGGTGGGGCTACCTATGCCATAGAAATCAGTGAACATGACAAAGCAGAGATCTGCTATCACCAGCACCAAGAGCACATTGTTACACACTTACCAGCACAGCACTAGTTATCACAGCTACAGGAATTTCATCTTTAAGTAAACGCCTTTTTTGTCCAGAGTATTTAATGAAATTAATATAATTATTGATACAGATAGAGAGATGTGACAGAGCAGGAAGTTAATAAACTATTGGATTTTTTCCCTTCCATTCTACTCCAAATCCAAAGGTCTTCAATTTTATACATTAGTGCCATTTTATATTTCATTTTTCCATTTAGTGTACATTCATCAAACTGCCATTCTCTATTGGCAGGGTGTCTGGAGGTTGATGTGTGACTTTCTAGCTACAGGCTTGACTTTACTGATATTGATTTTTTAACATAACAACGAGAAAAAAGGCTGGATTTTAGATGTTTTTCTTAACTTCTCAAATTGGTAGGGACTCTCCCATTCCCAGATTTTCCAACTGTTAGATTTGTTAGCATCGCCTTTCTATCAAAATGCAGTTATTTTGGTAAAGGGGAAAAAGAAGAAATACAGAAATACAGAGACATCCATTGATAAACCTAACTCTAAAAGGAAGAAAGGCACTTGTATAAGTTTCCCGTGGCTTCTGTAGCCAAGTACCATACACTAGGTGGCTTAAGCAGTGGAAATTTTTTGTCTGCCAGTTTTACAGGCAAGAAGCCCTAGACCAAGGTGTCAGCAGGATGGATTCCTTCTGAGGCTGTGAGGGAGGAATCTGTTCTGTACTCCTGTCCTAGCTCCAGGTGGTGGGCTGGCATCTTTGAAATTCTTTGGCTTCTGCTGCATCACCCTGACTCTGCCTTCATCTTCACATGCCGTTCTTTTTGTTTGTGTCTCTGCATCCAAATGTTGCCTTTAAATAAGGATAGGAGTCATTGGATCAGAGCCCACCCTATTGACCTCACTTTAACTTAATTACATCTACAAAGACCCTATTTCCAAGTAAAGTCACATTCTGAGGTAATGGAGGTTGGGACTTTAACCGGGGAGGTCATAATTCAACTCCTAACGGTGTTGTAATTAAACTATTAAATTACTACACATTAATATCAATACATGAACAAATTTATTTATTCTAATTTGTTATACATGACAGAAGAATGCATTTCAATTCATAGTAGTACACATATAGAGCACAATTTTTCATATCTCTGGTTATACACAGAGTAGAGTTGCACCATTCGTGTCTTCATACCTATACTTAGGGTAGTGATGTCCATCTCATTCCACCTTCATTTCTACTTCCATGCCCTCTCCCTACTCCTCCCTCCCCTTTGCCCTATCAAAAGTCCTCCATTCCACCCATACTTCTGTCCCCAACCCCCCCACACATCCATTATGGATCAGCATCCACATATCAGAGAAAACATTCTGCCTTTGGTTTTCTGGGATTGGCTTACTTCATTTAGCATGATATTCTCCATCTCCATCCATTCACCTGCAAATGCCAGACCTCATTCTCTTTTAATGCTGAGTAATATTACATTGTGTATCTAAACCACAGTTTCTTTACCATGCATCTACTGAAGGGCATCTAGGTGGGTTCCACAATTTGGCTGTTGTAAATTGTGCTGCTATAAACATTGATATGGCTGTGTCATTGTAACATGCTGTTTTTAAGTCCTTTGGGTATAGACCGAGGAGTGGGATAGCTGGGTCAGATGGTGGTTTCATTCCAAGTTTTCTTAGGAATCTCCATACTGCTTTCCAGATTGGCTGCACCAATTTGTAGTCCCATCAGCAATGTAACAGTGTGCCTTTTCCCCCACATCCTCGCCAACACTTACTGTTGTTTATATTCCTTTTGAAAAACAATATTTCTACTGATTTCCATGCAACTCAGAATGACCTGAATGAGTTTTGCATCCATCCTGGTCATTCTTGAGCCTCTATCTGGTTTGTGTAAGAACAGCTTTAGTTTTACACCAGGGTCAGCCAACCGCCTGTTTGTTGTGTTTTTTTTTTGGTATCATCTACAAGCCTAGAAGGGTTTTTATATTTCTAAAAAATCAAAAGAAAAAATTGTGGTTCATGACATGTGGAAATTATATGAAATCCTAATTTCAATGTCAATAAAGTTTTGTTGGCACACAGGCACACTTCCTCATTTGTCTATCATCAGTGTCTGCTTTCATACTGTCCAGGCCTGGTCCTGACAGAGGAGTTCAAAAGAGCAAAGTTTGCAAAGCCTAAAATAATGACCCTGCCTATTTACAAATAAATCTTGTTGCTTTAGGATGCTAATTTTATAAACTATACTTCACTCACAACTAATTGCTGCTACTCCGGACTGACACAGCCCTGCTACCATGGGGGCAGATAAATATGACACTGCCTGTCTTCCTGCTGTGAGGGAATATCTTCATTCATAAATATTAACATCTTCATGATTGGGTCTAATCTGTTAGTATGAGAAAAATCATGCAGTTAATTAGTAAGCATTTAATTAGAAAACTGCATCGAGGCTGTTAATAAGCATGCTTAATATTCCATTGACAGAAGGAACTGCTGGGATCAAAGGTGTGTGTTCATTACTGCCTCTAGCCTCTCCCCAAGATGATGGTATTTTATGTTTATTTGGTAAATATAACCTTCATGTGCAACTTTCATCTTGAAGTAATTTGATTCACTTAAATTTGGTGGGTTTGTGTTTGATCTTTTCTCTATTAGTTTACTGTTGCTGCCACAACAAGTTATCACAAATTTAGCTGCCTGAGACACTCCAGATTTACTATATCAGAGTTCTACAGGTTAGAAGTGTGATGGGCTTGGCTAGTTTCTCTGCTCCAGGTCTCACAAGCTGAAATCAAGATGTTGTCAGGGCCACATTACTTTCCAGAAGCTCAGGAGAATTTATTTCCATGCTTCTGTAGATTTTGGCAGAAATCAGTTCTTCCTGGCTGTCAAGGGGAGTGTCTCTTAAAGCTGCCTGCAGTCCTAGTCTCTGTGTCTCCTCTGTCTTCAGACCACCAAGAGCACATCAACTCTCTTGAATGCTTTGAATCTCTGTTTTCTGCCTCATCTCTTCTGCCTCTGGCCAGAGAGCATTCTCCGCTTTTAAGAGCTCATGTAATTTGATTGGCCCCTTTCCGATAATGTAGGATAGTCTTCCTATTTTAAGGTGCAATATCTTCATTACATCTGCAAAGTCCCATTTGCCTTGTAAAAATTTAACAGATTCCAGTTCTGGGAATTAGGACATGACATCTTTCATGACTATCTAACTGGCGTACCTCTATAGGTTCTCTCTTTCTGACCTGAGCAACTACATTTCTGTGTTCTCCTTGGAGTAAGTGGGGAATCAGCACTTGGAGACTTTAGGTTCTCTTTCACTCTAGAGCCCCTTTTGGTGGGAAATCCTTTTCTACTATAGAACATACTTTAGTCTTCCATCTGTACATCACCATGTCATTCCCATGCAACACAAACAGCCTAAGCCACAATCGCTCAGACATTTGTAGAAAGAGTCAGGACATAAATAGACTGTGATGTGAACACTGCCCACTGGGGTTGTGCCATGGACAACTTGCTCGGTTTGAAGCTGTAACCCCAACAAAAAGTTCTGTACATTCTGTTCACCCATACTTTCTCTCCTAAAGCCAAAATCCGGGAAGTCTGATTGAAAAACATAGACATTCTTTGACATTTGGAATGTATCATTTCTGTATGACTGCTTAAGTTATAGGTGAATTATCATTTAGCTGGGCACTCTGATGTTTTTGGTTACCCATTCAAATCTGGTTGATGTCCAGGGTCTGAAGAATTCTTGAACTTGATCCAAGTGTGAGAAAACGTGAAACATTCTAGACATGTGAACTCAATTATAGTTGTATTTAGGAAATGGTAGGTAACCAATAACTAAAGGGAATTTCCAAGCGAGATGGAAGGGGAAATAGTAATGAGGAGCTAGTTCTTCCTATTTATAGACTATGATCACAGCCCAGAGGCCCTCAGAGAGGGTAAATTCTAACAGGCTCATGAATCATCCAGGGATCTTGCTAACATTCAGCATGGGTTGCCAGCATTCACCTGGGTTATCAGTAACCCAGTAGAGCAGACTCCTGCTCAGTGGTGTGAGCTGCATGGGAAAATAAAAAGTCTGAAATAATCAGTAAGGAATAAAAGACAAAGCCAGAAATTAGATTTAAAAAGGGACTACCTGATGGGTCTTCCAGCCCTGATAGGAACTGAAACTGAACCACTGAAAAAAGGCCCCAATCCTTTATTTAAGGGGAAGTACATCAAAGGTTTCAGTGTGGCAGGGGTAAGGTTTCAGTGTGGCAGAGGTCTTGAAGTAAACAGATAATTTTTTGGGGTGCTTAGCAGGTTACGCTCATCTCCAGGTGGCTGTGTTTGATCCTAAGGCTGTGAGCAAAGGCAGGAACCAGCATGATCTGGGCCTTTTCAAACCAGGGAATTTCACCCAGGAGTTCCCAGAAAACCAGCCTCCTGCCTTAATGGAGACAAACCCATAATTTATACACGGCTATCAGCATTAGTTTAAGGAAGATAATTTATTTAAAACTGGTTAAGCATGATTGGAGAATGAGACAATGTGGCCTAATGGTTGTGTTGATGGGGAGATATTTAAGCCCTGGACTAAATATTCTCTTCCTTCTTCCACATGTATTTTAAGACACCTGAACTTCCTTGGGAACCCCAGAAAAATGCTAGCTTCTGTCCATTGGGAGCTGGTCTAGGCAGTGTGAATCTGAAGTCTGAGCATGTGTATAAACTACTCCCAAGTCGAGTCTGAATGTACAGAGCAGGCTTCACTTTCAAGGTTTCTGGGGAAATTTAATCCCTTCGTAAAGCTGTACGATGCCTGAAGTTTGATTTGAGGACTGGCCATTCCTGGACAGTGGCTCTCTAGATAGTGGCTGAGTCATATTTTTTTGACAAGCCTAGACCCAAATAAGCTTCCTCTTGCCCCTCTGGCAGTAAGCTGCAAATCCTAAATGAAGGTAGACAGAGGTGGTATCATGACTTTCACCTTCAGAGATCAAGGATTTGAGAGAGCAAAGGCAATAACAACCTATTTATGGGGGATTCTGAATCATCAAGATTAGGTTTGCTTACCTCAAAATGGAGGAATTATCTTCCCAGTGACATTTTAATCCTCATTCAGCTGTGTTTGCCTGATTGACAGGAATTAAAAGGAATTCCAGGGCATCCTCTTGGGGGATGTGGAGCTCAGGAATGAAAGATGACTGTCCCCATCTCTGCCACCGAGGTCTCACCATGTGCTCATGGGTAATATTCCTAGTCTTCAGTTCCATTTCTTCTCCTCTAGCATCATCAAGAGGATGATTTTCATAGGTTGGAAGTACCCTATGAATATTGGTAAACACATAACAATGTTTTTCAATGAAGAAAGATGCTAAAATTTTATTTGGGGTATAGAATACAGAGGAGAAAAGATAAAGAGGTTATGCCAACAAGGAATTGAAAGTATAATTCCCTTTACTCTAAAAGGAAGGTTCTTATTATAATCTGTATCTTCTCTATGGTATGAAGGGTAACATTGCAGGCTTTAGAGAGAAATGGTCCTATTTCTGACCAGCCCTATTATCTAGTAGTTAATTGGATTTTTTTTTGCCTCCAGACTATACAATGGAATAGATATTTACTTCCCAGGATTTTCATGAAATCAAATAAGTTTATGAATTTGAAGTGGTTAGAAAGGTGCCTGGCACACACCATGTAAGTATTCAGTGAAATTCAATCTTATCATTGGGAGTTTTCTGATGTTCAGAGAATCTGAAGAAGCAACAGAGAAATAGAAGGCATGGGTTCAAATTCTGACTCTTTGTACAGATTTAGGTCTATTGAGATGTCTCTGGAACTCCTTCTGTATAATACAGGGACTCTCATACCAATCTCTCATGGTTATAGTTAAACTGAAAGTACAGTTGATGAAAAAGAGTCTGGTGCAAAGTTATCATATAGGGAGAGATGGTTGAAATCCAGCTTGTTATTGTGAGTATGTTCTCCTAAAAGGCATTAAATTAACTGATAGCAAACGAGCTTTTATCTAAATTAGAAATGTATCCGCAGACAACTATCCACTATGAACTACTAAAAGAATGCAATTTTCCTCCAGTTAGCTCTCATCCTTTCATTTTGATTAGATTAGGTTCTAATCATGACAGCGACATTCATTGAGTGCTGTACTTGATCTGATCAGTCCTCACCACACTCACACACTATGGTAGGTAATCCCTGTTACACTGCATATTGAAATCTGTGGCTCAGAGAAGTTAAGTACCCCGTCCAAGATCACATAGCTATCAAAAAGCAGACTCCAAAGACAGTGCTGTTTGTGTCTATGATGTTTTGCTTTCCATAAGTCAACTCTCTTGATCTCTCACAGCAACTTTTGTCATGACAAATTATAGAAGATCAGATGTTAGTTGAAATTCAGAGCAAATGAGAAGAAAAAACAAAGAGCCATAAAAACCAGGAAATAGACCACTTTTGCCACTAATAGGCCATAAGCCTGACTTATCATCTTATGATTCCAGGCTTAAAATATCTGCCCCCCACCTCACCAGCAGCTCCACAGTTCCTTTCGAGGAAGGGCTTAGGGGCAACAGTGAGTTGGAGAAGAATGACGGTTGGTGATCTGGCCTTTAATGTGTATTTGTCAAGCAAGTAAGTAGTTTGTATTAAGCTACTATGCTACTGGAGTGGCTTGGCATGATTGACAGATTATTGACTGTCACTGTCCAATGCATTTGACTCTGTTCCTGCTAAAAAGAACCAAAGGTAGTGAGAATGAATTAGTTCACTGCACGGTGTGGTCTGTTTCAATCTAGTACTTCATAGTATTTCTGGATTAAACCAAATTACAGAAAATAGTCCTACTCTGAAATAAAACAGTATTTTACAATGGCCTGGTTAGGAAAACTAATCTATTTTGGTGTGGCAAGTTGTACTAAGGGATTATGTAGTTTAGTTCTTTGCTTCTATCAACAGTGTTTTTGCTTTTTTTTCTAAATAGGTGTTTGGAGGGTAATTAGATCTGTCATTCCATTCACCTCCTCCTTACACATCCTGATTCTTCTTAGTGAATCATGATGCACACACACGTGGGGCTGGAAGATGGGAGGGAGCAGAGAAGACTACACAAAGAGGAATAGTGTGAAAATTTCTGGGTGATGCTGATGTGCCAACTAGATGCCCCTGGGCTGTCACTGTTAGACTTTCTCTGACACACACTTTTAAAAAATAATTAATTCTTGGACACCTTGGGAGAATTCTCTCCATCCCTTTTTTCTCAATTCCTTTCCTATAAATCCCACTTAACAGATGAATTGCACTGATGGATATGCACTGGATTAGAAGACTGCCAAACCCACAGTCACTGGCTGTCAAAGAACTGTACAATTCGTATGAGAACATGTGATGAGAAAAAGTTAGAGCAAGTGTGGAGAAGCCTTCTGGCAGACCACATGCGAGGGCTGTGGAATAGGGGCGGGGGAAGAATAAGGAGGTAAAAAACCATCAGTCCATATTACGTGTTTCCTTACTGCTCCTCTTACCAACTCTGAGACTGTGGCCGTCTTAGTCTTTGTGTTCTCATCTGCAAAATAGGAAAATAATAATGATGATGCCAATGTCATACAATTGTAAGCACATATTGGCACTTCCTTCTATTCACTGTGGTGAGAATTATCTCTCTTTACCCCCACAGTTGTAAAGTCCAGCCTCAGCCATTCGTAACTCCTCAGGGATCATTTAAGATCTTTTGACCTTTGATGCAAAAGAGTGCATCTTTTCTCTTGTGCTTTTGTCTTTCACATGACACTATAACTAGAAAGAAGGCTCTAAAGTCTTCTGCTATGGACTCCAAAAGATTGGCAAACTACCATGAAATGACCATGAATTACATCTTTTTGTTCTTAAGTTTCCAGAAACAGGGGCCCTGGCCACGTTGCTCATAAGGGTTGCTGATCCTTTGACCTGTTTCCAAAGTAACCACATATCAATTTTCTTCATTGCCCCAAAGGGGAAAAAAAAAGTTCTTTGAGAGGCTGAGTTCTTCTTTTAATGAGAATTTGGAATCATGTCATTTCCTTGAATAATTGTAGAAACTCTATTGGAAGTTTAGCTGACCTGCTAGTACACATAGTTATTCTGGAAGAACCTGGAACTTTTCCCTTTACACTGCATCATTTCCCATCCCCAAATGGAAAAACTCCAAGTGAAAACACCCTTCTTGCATTCAGAGGCTAAATGCCTGAAGGAAATGATTCCAAGCATTTTAGACACCATTAAATCCATTACCCAACTTATGCAGATTGTTGGTACTTCCTTGAATTCTTGTTATTGGCTTCCAGGCATGCTCAGTGTGCCCAAATTATTACCTAGAAAGCTTCTTCTTGCTACCTCTAGTGGTAGCACAGGTTGAAAATATGAATCAATTGTTTAAAATTTTAGAAACTTTTATGTTAAGAAATACATCCTGGTCCTAAAGGGAGCTAGAATGATCAGGAATAGGTCCCTGACTATGAGATTAATGAATATGTCTGTTTTAGTCTTTTTTTTTTCACCACCAAAAGACCTGACAAGAACAATTAGGAGAGGAAACGTTTATTTGGGGCTCATGCTTTCAGAGGTTTTAGTTTATAGATGGCCAGCTCCATTGCTCTGAGCCAGAGGGAAGGCAGAGCATCATGGTGGAAGATTATGGAGGAGCAGCTTAGGACAGGACAATGAGGAAGGAGAGATATATATAGAGAGAGGGAGGGGGGGGAAACTAAGCTCAGCTCACAAAATAGATATCCCAAAGGCACGTCCCCATCCCCAATGGCCCACCTCCTCCAGCCACACCCCACCTGCCTAGAGCTACCATCTACTTAGTCCCTATCAGGGGATTAATGTAGTTATTAGGTTAAAGCTCTAATAACCTAATCATATCACTTCTAATTTTTCTTGCCTTGTCTCACGTGAGGTTTTGGGGGACATCTCACATCTAAACCATAACAGCGTCCTTCCCCAACTTGGTCTTCATTGTAACTGAGGAAATCCTGGGCTGCAGATCTCCTAGGTCTGACATAGGGTGACCATTGGTAAGCTTGCTCTGCCACCCACAGTGAAAACACAGAAATACTATGCAGCCAGCAGTATGTCTGTTTAGACAGCCACAAGTAATGCTATTGATTACCTGCTCCTCAACTTTTAGGCAAGAAGAATATATTTGTTTTTAGCTGTCCTGCACTCATTTATTTTCAAACTTCTTGATACTTCCCATTTCACATCAGGAGTTGTAGACCTTCCTACTTCTAGCTGTGAAGTTGGCTTTGTGGTATTTTTGGGGTGAACAGAGCCTCCTTGTTCTGGCCTTTTTTCCTGCCTCCCACCCAGTTGTAGTGCTGGTAAGCTCTTCCTGAGGCAAGGGTGCTCTTTCCTACAAAGGGTTGCACAGGGTACCGAGGCAGTCTGTGACTTTGGCCAAGTGTGACACCTCAGGCTTTAGGAGTACAGCAGTTGTTTGGAATCTGTTCCAGCTGTTCTCTAAAATTGCCAAGGGAGCTTTGCAAAATGCAGCTGCCAGAGCTGTGCCCTAGACCAGTTAAACCACAATTTCAGGGGAGAGATCCTGGCATCCGTCTATATTTTTTAAGCTCCCTAAGCTAATCTCATGTGCAGCCAGGGTTGAGAACTACTCTGAGTTTTCCTGTAACCCGAGAATAAAACTAAAAATAGAAATAAGAAGCAGAAACCCCAAAAGGCTAAACAGATGGCACAATGTCAAGTCAAGGAGAGCTGGGAGCAGAGAAGGTAGGACGGGGTGTGCGTGAGTACATCGCGGATTAATTTGCTGTCTTTTCAAGAGTAGTTGATCAAATGCCTCATTGCATATGTCTATTATCATTGCCCCCAGGTGATGTGGTGGTGGCCCTGACCTGTGATAAAGGAGCTTTTTCATCCTATTAAACAAGAAGTGAAGGGGAAAGTGGCGGACGCTTTTTGTTAGGTGGCCATTAACTCTGCTTCCAGATTTTGCTTGCTGCATGATCCTATTATTTATACATCACTCTCCTAAACAGTGACTTTTCCAATAATGGGAACATGTCTGTCTCCAGTGCCACACACAGCAGGACTCAAACATGTGCTTGTGAAGCCGGTGAAGCAGGGGGAAATGAGTGGAAGAATGGAAGAGTCACACCTACCAGCCAATTGTTCGTTTTTCTGTTTCTCATTATCTAAAATCACCAAGAATCTAATGTCAGGGCATGTCATGGAAATAAAGTAATCCAAATCCTGACTTATCAGTGTGTTGCCCTTCAAAAATTATGCCAAAACTTTAAGAAAGTTCCAGGTTCTTCCAGAATAACTATATGTACTAGCAGGTCAGCTAAACCTTCAATAGAGTTTCTACAATTATTCAATGCATAGCTGCGGTAAGTAGCACTCAATACCATGCTGCCCTGGAAGAGTGATTAAAAACCATAATAAAAAGAACTGCATTAAAGAATTCATTTTTAATCTCTGCAAAATCAGATTTTGGATGGAAATGTATACGAAAGTCCCTAAAACAACACATAATACAAATATATAAAGAAAAAGGAATTTGATTAGTTTATAAATTTCCTTTTTTTTTCTTTTTCTTTTCTTTCTTTTTTATGGTGCTGGGAATTGATCCAAGGACCTTGTGCATGCAAGGCAAGCACTCTACCAACCGAGCTACATCCTGAGCCCACTACAGAATATAAATTCTTAATATTACCTTAGGGTTGACTTCAACATGGACTAATTGACTCTTCATGGTTTTTATGAGAAACTTGATCTTTGTGTAAATGATATGATCAACTGATCTATTAATTTAGTTGCATATCACAGGAGGCTGGACTTTAGGGCCCTCTGTGGCCTTAGCCTTGTGAAATCACATAGTAACTGTTTATTCTGTACATGTCCCTCTGTTGGGACAGGAGGCATGTGGAGGTGTGGAGGAGACTGGCAAAGGGACCCTCAGGATTTTAAAAGGTCAACAAAAGTATAGGAAATTAAGCAGCAGCTACCTCATATAACCACGCCAAGAAAATAGCCCCAATCCCTCTTCAGTTTCAGTAAAATTTTTATATTTAATAAAAGTTTCGATGAACCAAAGTACCATAGTGATACTTAAATTTGGGAATGATTATTTGGCTAGTGATGTTTCTGTTGGCAATGACTGATGAATTCTCTCCTACTTGCAAATGCCCATTCATATCTCATATCCCTAAAGTTCCCTTTTACAAAGTGTATACCTTCCAGGATAAACTTATTTTCCCATAACCACCTAAGTGAGTTAAATCAAATCCATATAATTCCTTCCTTACTGCCCACCAAAGAGAAAGATATATATTACACATTTCTATGCCAGACAAAAGAAATTGGACATTCTAGATGGCCTGCCTGGTACTTTCTTTCCTTGCTTAGTTACTCTCATTATTAATGTTTCCTCCTTTTAACCTTTGTTTTTGTAGCACATTAAATTAGACACCAATGAAATCAGATACTGTGGGCTCTCCTTGAGTATCTGAATGCCTCGAGTGTGTGATGACTAAGCTCTAGGACTTTTTGACTTGGCTGTCTAGACTTGGATCTTGACAGAGCTTCTTCCTAGCAGCATGACCTTGGGCAGGCTACTTGACTGAGACTCAGTTTTCTCATCGGTAGGATGAATATGATCACATTATTGACCTCATAAGATAGTCACGGAGATGAATAACATACATAAGTGCCTGGGATGAGTGGACAGCTAGTGCTAGTGGGAACTCTAGATAGTTCATGGGAAGCTACAACAGATATGCACATTCAAGTCTCCTTCATCCAGAAACAATTTTCCAGTGAATTGCCAACTACTTATGAATCCTGTCCTGATCATGCGACTGTGTTGAGCTCATGATTTAAATTGAAACTCTAAGTTTGAGAAAGTAAGAGTGACTTAGATAAGTGCAGAGAAAGGCTGATCTACACTATTGACTATAAAATTCCTAGCTATATGTGGCTATTGAGCACTTGAAATGTGGCCAGTCTGAATTGGGATGTGCCATCACCTGCTTTTTGAAATTTAGTGTGTAAGGAGGAAAGATAAAATATGTCATTAATAATTTTATATTGATTAAATGTTGAACTGATAATATTTTGGATAAATTGTGTTAAAGGAATTGTATTATTACAATTAACTTCATCTACTTCTTTTTACTTTTAAAAATATAACTGTTGCTGGGCATAGTGGTGCACGCCTGTCATCCCAGTGGCTCGGGAGGCTGAGGCAGGAGGATCGTGAGATCAAAGCCAGCTTCAGCAAAAGCTAGATGCTAAGCAATTCAGTAAGACCCCTTCTCTAAATAAAATACAAAATAGGGAGGGGGATGTGGCTCAGTGGGCAAGTGCCCCTGAGTTCAGTCCCCAGTGACCCCCCACAATATAACTCTTATAAAATTTTAAATGACATATGTGGCTCACATTACATTTCTGGTATATTACAGTGTTTTAACTGGTATAGATTATTATTAAGAAGAAAACAGGTGAGGTGGGATCATGGTATGTGAGTACAAAGAACTCATGGGCTAGTTATGGGAGACAGTGCTAAGAACTCCTAATGTTTTATGTGACTGGGTTTATAGCATGTGGAGGCTTTGAGATCATCTGTATTTTTTATACTTGGTGGTGGCAAATGAGGATGGGGGAGTTGGAACAATGACTAGTTATCTATTGACAACCCACTCTTAAAGAACAGAGGAATTTTCCTAACCAGTTTTCAGAATTGAACCTTGTTTGTCTTCTGCAAAACCAGATATCAAAATATAAAAAATGGAGGTAAAATAGTTCACTGCTGGTTCTGAAGCCTTCAGAATCTTTTTGTTCAGAAAAAAAAAATTAAATTTATTTTGCACTGGTTTGTGTAGTATTTTGACCAATAAATGGGATTATATTTTGGAGAGTGCTTTGTTGAAATAATATAAGATGTGAAATAAGCCTGAGTGCAGAGGACTTGAAACCAGGATTAAAAAAAAAGGCGCATTTTGAAAGCTTTTAGCCTTGTCAAGAAATAGCTGTTTTGACTTTCAGATAGATGGCGTTTGAGCTTGCCGAATAAAGGAAACAAAATCTCAAGCAGTCTATCAGAACTTTATTTTTCTTTTCATATATGCCAAGTGTGAAGTGGCTGTCTTGTAGTTCTGAAGCATGTTTTCATTACCACATAATGAGTATGCTCAAGGTGCCCTTTCCACACAAAGTCAAAAATCAAAAACAACAACAAAAAAATCTTGAACTTTCATGTTTTGGAAGTAAAAAAGGGAAAGATGGAAGTAAGGATGGGATAAAGGAAGTATCTGTTATTAAACATTGTGTGCCAGGCACCGGGCTGGGCATTGTCATGGGTAGGGGAGGCAGCATGGGAAGAGCTGGAACTCCCGGGTAAGTAATTCAGGGTGTGGAATTAGCAGCTTCCTGGTCATCCCAGGGTATCAGTGAAGTGTGGCACACCCACATGGATCCCTGATCTAGATGGATACTATTTAATGTTATCCGTAAGGTAGCTTTCTGCCTGTTTTGCATATCTGACATACCAGAGCCTGAAATCCTGCTACCTCATGGGGAGCAAGAGGTCTCCAGGGTGAGGAGTGTGGGTGGTTCCCTCTGCAACGATCTGTTGGTCTGCCTTCAGGAGAGAATGCTGTGCTCCTCTTTGAGGCCTACTCGTCTTTTCCTTCTGATCTTGTACCAGTTTTTGCTAGATTTTTCCCTTCCAGAAGATTCTCTTTAATGCCACAAATCCCTAATGGGAAGTACAGAGACACTCGAACATTCCCAATGCAGATCTGACTTTTGAAGACTAGCAGACTTAAACATGGGCAAGAGAAAATACATCTGAGGGACAAATTTCTCTTTGATCTGAGCAGAGGCTTTTAAGGAGAACGCCAGCCATACTCAAGGAAAATAATAACCCTACGAACATGTGCAGAAAGGCCATTTGAGTCAACTTCCCCCAAACGTTTCAAGCATTTTGAAATTGGATTCAGTGGGACAAATTGACGGAAATAACATTTGCTTATCAGTAGGTGATAGTTCTTTGCAGCATCTGGGGAAAGAATGACCCTTCATTCATTGTACTAAGTGTACAGTGAATAAGTAAAGATAACATGATCAGCAACCGAAATTTGTACATAACATGCCATGTTCTTTGAAAAGGGATTTTGTGTTGTACATGAACCAATTGTTTTCATACTCTGAAAACAATAATTCATACCAGAAACTTAATTACCCATGTGCACTGTAACTATGCCAACCACATTAAAACCATGATTTAAAAAAAAAAAAAAAAAACTCACACCCCCTTCTCTTCAGATGAATGCTATCTGGAAATGAAGTAATGTTTTTATTTTTTTTTTCTGTTTTGTTTTGCTCTGAACTATGCTGCCTAATGATATTAACTCATTACTTACCAGATTTCTAGTCAATGCTATTTAGTCACACTTCAGTCTTGAGGACGTGGGTTGGGTCTTTACAATACAAGAGGGAAAAGCAATCAATGAAAATCCATTCAAAAGTGGTGGTTCCACATACTGGGAATAACACCCTTGCTCCTGAGGCATTAAGACAAGCTCTGCCAAATTAGAGCTGCCTTATTTGAAAGCCTGCATGTTTTTCTATAGAACATAAACATAGTGTTAGATTAGCATCTTAGTTGCAGCAGAGTTGTGGTTATAAAGTAGATAGCCATCATTTTAAATGACATTTTAAATATGTGTCGAGTGTTTGCTTGCATCTCAATTGTATTATCTCACAATTCAATTATAATCTGTTGAGTACTTTCCCATACCAGGTACTTGCTGAATTGTTCACATACATTATCTCATTTAGTCTTTGCACAAGCCTGAGAGCTTGTTTCTCTGGCTTTACAAATAAAGAAATTGATGTCTAGAGAAATTAAATGGCTTGACCAAAAAAAAAAAAAAAATTGAAAGTCAATACTCAAATCCAGGTTGTCAGTGAACCCCGCAAGTCCAGCCATTGGCTCAGTGGTTCTTCAGTAGGCCAGGAGTCTATGTTGAAGGAGAGAGAAAAAGTGCCCCAGATTGCAACAGAGAAAAACACACAGTGCTAGTGTTTCCTATGCACTCATCTTTTTGGAAATGAGAAAAAATATATTTGTGATCTCTGTGAAATATAATTGAGTCACAGTGAGGCATGATTGCTCCTGACCACTCAGAAGAGCCCTCACCAGTACCACACCAGTGATAACCACATTCAATATGCAAAGATGCAAAATGCTAGCATTCAACTTCTACCAAAGAACTATGCCCCATGCAGGTGGAGATTCATCCCCAGGACTTGGTATTTTAAGTGTTGGGTGTATGCATCAGATCTATGCCCCTTGATATTTTATAGGCTCCTTATGGTAGACCATATGCTTTGTGGTTGGAATGTCTTGATATCTCACTGCTCCTGAACTATTCATGTGAGCAACTACAAGATGGCAGTAGCACATTTTATGCTTTCAAGTGCAATATACATATATGTGTTATAATATATATATATATATATATATATATATATATATATATATATATATATATATATATATATATACAGAGAGAGAGAGAGAGAGAGANATATATATATATATATCTCACAGTGTCAATTGATCTTAGCAAGGAATAGTAACAAAACTGCTCTCTTCCCACACTGCTGAAGGCAGCCCCAGAGAAGGTATTAAATATAGTCTGCTTCAGTTCACTTGGCTCAGTTCTTAGTGATATCAAAGCTCCTGGGCTCCTATTTCAGAGTTACGTATGGATTTCTATGTTCTGCTGAAGCTTTGGAGGGGCCAAGGGACTGCTCTAAATTCAGCTAACCTGCCTGGTGATCTCAAAACTGCACCAAATTATGTTCTGATCCTTCCAGTTGCCAGTCTTAAGCACTCAGGAGTTGAGCCACACCTACTTCAGAATGAAATTTCAAATGGAAACATCAACTGCTCTTATGCCTTTACCAACTTAAATGCTGATCCAGCAACAGTGTCACCTTTTTACTACAATGTCACTTCTTGATTAGTAAATGAAGGGGATTGGTAAATTCTTCCTGCTGTTGACATTGGTATTCAATACATGTCCTGTTTCACAGATAACAAATTGGAACCTGCCATTTAAGTGTCAACTGTTTATCTTTTTTTTTTTTTTGTACTAGCAAATTGAACCCAGGGGTACTTAACCACTGAGCCACATTCCTAGCCCTTTTTTTTTGTGATTTCATTTAAGAGACAGGGTCTTGCTAAGTTGCTTAGGGCCTCACTAAGTTGTTGACTTGGCTTTGAACTCAAGATCCTCCTGCCTCAGCCTCCCAAGCTGCTGGGATTACCAGTGTGCGTCACTGCACCCGGCAACTGTTGTTACCTTTTTCATTAATGTTGGTGGCAGAATTTTTCTTTCATTTTAAAATGGATGAAAGACTCCCCATGTTGTATTTGGGAGTTTTTTGGAGGTGTGACCCAATTGTATGTTTATTATTTTTCTAGATATATTTAAGTTTAATGAGGAAGCATACATATGTTCTGATATAGATACATCAGAAATTCTAAATATATCTAAGTAGTAAAATACTCAAATGTAATATATGTTAAATGTATTATATACATTAAAGTCATTATTTGAATTGTATGCAGCTTGTATGTTTTTATTGATATTTGATGCTTTGAAAAAAGCATACATCTTTTAAAAGATACATCTTTTTAAATTTTTAATTTTTTTTAGTTGTTGTTGGACTTTATTGTCTTTATTTTTATGTGGTGCTGAGGCTTGAACACAGTGCCTCATGCATGCTAGGCGAGCATGCTACCACTGAGCCACAACCCCAGCCCAAGATACATCTTTTAAAAGTCTTTATTTCTTAAATTCTCTCAAACTAAACTCTTTCAAAGAACTGACTGATTAACTCAAAAATCTTCATTATCTCTTTGGTTACATGATGAAATTTATAAAGATAGTATTCAGAAGGATCATACTTCCCGTAAAGCCAGATTAATATTCCATTGTGTATCTGTACCACATTTTCTTTATCCATTCATCTGTTGAAGGACACCTAGGTTGGTTCCATAGTTTAGCTATTGTGAGTTGAACTGCTATAAACATTAATGTGGCCGTGTCACTGTAGTATGATGATTTTAAGTCCTTTGTGTGTAAACCAAGGAGTGGGATAGCTGCACAAGGAATAGTATTCAGCCTTAAAGAAGAATGAAATTATAGCTGGTAAATGAATGGAACTAGAGAATATCATGCTAGGCAAAATGAGCCAATCCCATAAAACCAAAGGGATAAATGTTTTCTCTGATATGTGGGTGCTAACTTACAATATGGAGGGGAGCTTGGGAAGAATAGAAATACTTTTGATTAGGTAGAGGGGTGTGAAGGGAGGGGAGGGGCATGGGGATAGGAAAGATAATAAACTGAATTGGACATTATTATCGTATGTACATATATGACTACATGACTCATGTGATTCTACATCATTTACAACTAGAAGAATGAGAAATTATGCTTCATTTATGGATGAGGTGTCAAAGTGCATTCTACTGTCATGTATAACTAATTAGAACAAAATTTTTAAATTGGAATTTAAAAAAAAGCTAGATTAAAAAGTAATTCTGAGACTAGGGATGTAACTCAGTGGTAGAGTGCCTACCTACCATTTGTAAGGCCTCGGGTTCAATTCTCAGCACTGCAAAAAAAAAAAAAGTAATTCTGTAATCAACCTTAAGAAGGAAAGAAATTCTGCACGTACTGTGACATGGATGAGCCTTGAGGGAGGACATTGTGCTAAGTGAAATAAACCAGCTCAAAAGGGCAAATATTGTGTGATTCCATTCCTCTTAAACAAGGTACCTGGAGTGGGTAAGTCATAGAGACAGAATGTAGAGAGAGAGGTGCCCAGAGCCAGTGCAGGAGGAGTGCAGAGTTAGAGTAGGGTTGGGTGTTCTTTGGGAAGATGAAAACGTTCTGAAGGTGGATCGTGGTGACAACTGTGTGAATGTGCTCAATACCACACTGAATTATACACATAAAAACGGTTAAACTGGCAAAGTTTATGTTATGAATATTTTGCCACAATTTTCTTGAAAAATTAATCACTCTTACGAGGCTTCCTTGGAACTGGAGGGTATGGTTCCAAGAGTCCTAAAATAGTGAATTTAAGGAGGAGACCAAGTACATTGGTTTCAAGATATACCTTTTCTTACTTTTAAAAAGTGGGCACAATACTTTTTTAAAGCATCTTTTCTATTTTTCCATCATTTCTGAACAATTCCAGATAAGCGTTCTGCAATTCTGAGAAAGAACACTGAGACACAGAATGAGAATAACACATTTATGAGAAAGCCATTTTTACTGAAATCCTCTAAGGAAACTTATAATGATTTCTATTTTCTGGCTGAATTTCCAATATAAAAAGAGGTTAAGTAACCTCAAGATCACTCAGTAAATAAATGGAAGAGCTAAAAATGGAGCAGAGGATTCCCCGACTCTAGCCCTGGATCTTGATGAACACGCTCACATCCCTCTAGCAATGAGGTTGGCAGGAGACGTGGGGGGCTGGCAGCCTGGGGAGAATCTTCCATGTCTTAAAATAGTTTTTGAGTTCTAAAAACCTCTCATAGCTCAGCAAACTCTGTTACAAATGCTGACTCCTCATCCCAGCCCCAGCATGATCTACTAAGGGAAAAAAAACACCTAGAGAAGATGGATTTCCTGTTCATAGCCATGTTAGCATTTCCTGGTTAGAATTCTTGCTATTGGAATCCTTAATTGTTTGACTAATTTTTAACCCTGTTTTTGCCCCCCTCCACACACACTTTTTTTTTCTCAAACTAGCATTCATTAAGTTTGCTAGAACTTGTTTGGTGCCAAGAAAATTAATAGAAATTTTAAAATCATTTCAGTTTCAGTGAACATAGGGACCCTTCCTTATGCTTTGAAAAGCACATTCATTAATGGAAGTTATTTGGAAACCTAACCAGATATTTAAGCGTAATAATTATATTTCAGTAAAAAAGTGAGAGCTTAGTACTGTCGAAGATAAACACAGGTGGGCATTAGATCTTATTTAGTAACTACTGACAGCAAAGGACAGAGCTGAGTTCCCTTCCTGTTAATCTGTTAATGCAGATGTGATTGGGCATTTTGAAGGGAGACTGAGAGGTTGGTGGGGAGGCAGGCTCAGAGAAGTGAAAAATCACAAAGGGTGGGTCAAATGTGAGAGCAATTGGGCCAGTGTAACTGTTAGCCAGCAGTGAGGAGTCTATCCTCCCCTCCCATGGGGACTGGTAGACAGAGGCACTTTTCTTCCTGATAATACTTCAAAGGAAGGGCTTTCAGATCCTTGAGAAAGACCTCTACTCCTGTGTTGTAGGAGATTCTTAGACATCTTCAAGGCACAGAGAAAGAGTCACCATTGTTCCATCCTTTTTTTTTATTTTTATTTTTTATATTTTTGGTACCAGGGATTAAACCCAGGGGCATTTAACCACTAACAGGTCTGTTAGTGAGCACTCAGTGAGCCTGGAAGGCCCACTGAAAGGGGAACTCAGTAGAGTTGACCATATCTCTAGCCCTTTTTATGTTAAAGACAGACTCTTGCTGAGTTGCTGAGGCTGGCTTTGAACTTGGGATCCTCCAGCTTCAGCCTCCTGAGCCACTGGGATTACAGACATGTGCTCCTGTGCCTGGCTCAGTCTTTTTTCTTTTTTATTATGGTGCTGAAATCTAGGGCCTCACACATGCTAGGCAAGGGCTCTGTCACAGAGCTACATCAGCAGCCCCTGTAAATCCTTTTTAGTAAAAGCTCTAAGAAAGGCAAGATAAAGGCTGTTGTCAAGTGTAGGTTAGAAAGAACAGTAAATTCTTAAGCTTTTCCAAACAGGAATTCAGAAGGGAGCTGGGTCATCCCAGGTTGGCAACCTGAAGCTGCTAGAAGCCATGCTACAGTGTAGTTATGTCTCTTAGTATGAATGGGGTACTCATGCAGAGAGGTCTGCAGCTCTTAGTATTTGATGTTATTTCTCCAGAGGAAAGAGTATGTTATCTGATTTGGAGATGCCAATGAAAAGCTTGATTTTAAACAATGTATTAGTTCTTCTATGCCACATTAGATATGAGAATCATGAGTAAGTTTTGACCTGCCTTTTATAAATACTTTGTCTTTGGTGGCCTCCATTTGGGAAGAAATATCAGTGATTTATTTTGGGATAAAAGCAATGAGATGTAGCTTTTAAACTATACCATACTATTTTTGTTTCAATTTTATTAGAAATTCCAATAAATTCCTGCTTTAATGTGCACATTTTATATATTTCTTTCAGAATAGAAATTCATAGCTTGAATAAAATGTCAACAAATATTAATGGATGGGTGTTCATTAACACATTCAGTGTCCACAAACTTTCAGTTCACAAGCCAGAATTTTCCTGATTAAATAAGATATGAGATTTATTAGTGTTTGAAGAAAAAAATCTATATGGAATAATAAAAATCTATATGAAATCTATATAGAATAATGCATATCAGAAAGGGAGACAGAAATTACTGATTCAGAAAGGACATCTTATCTAAAGAGCTTTTATAAACAGAAGGTTATATTATTCATAAGATGAGCAGTAAAACCTAAGGATCAATAGATGATATCCATAAAATGGGCACTGTTTTGTAAGAAATATGTATGCTACTATATTAATTTGACATTTTCTATTGTGAAATTTTATACTGTGCAAGGTATTTAAAAAAAATTTTGCACTGTATGCTTCTTGGCTGTATAGATTTGTATGTAATACAAAATCACGCCTTATGTTTTTCTTTTTCTATTTTTTATATTTAAAACACTTTCCTTTTCTAATTTTAAAAGAGAAAATTTTGATTATATCTGATAGCCTGAGAAACTATTTTGTTCCTAATATTTCTTGTGTTTTACAGAATGGGATAAATTGTGTTACTATTTTTTTTTAAACAACTACTCACTCATAGTTTCCCAAACTATTCCACTTTGAATTAATGGATATGGGTTTACGTTTTCAAGTTATACAGTATTGAAAATTGTTGTCTTGATCTAAAATTCTCTGAGAGATACTGGAACACCACCTCCCATTTATTTAAAGGATGCATTAGCATTCAATCTGCAAAGGGGTGATTGGAAGATGAGTCATCAGCCCTTTAAAAGCTGGTTTTCCCATTAATCATCAATGAGAATAGATGCTTTCATGATGGAGATGTGGGGTCAAAATATCCAGCAGTGCACTATGAAAAATTTGCCAGCTATTCAATCATAGACTGGCTTCTTTTAGAATCTCATCGAACCTCTGAACATCCTGATCTTGCACCTTGCTGGGACTCTGAACCGTTCTGAACATGACGTGATCAAATAAGGTGATTAATAGTAGAGCTAGCTGGAATGACTCCAACAGGGGCAGTCATTAAATTGCAGCTGAAGGGATGACAGCTGCATCTTGCTAAACAGATGGTTCTCCTGGTAGTGACAGGTCTGTTAGTGAGCACTCAGTGAGCCTGGAAGGCCCACTGAAAGGGGAACTCAGTAGAGTTGACCAGGGTTGTGAACCATTTCATGTCAGTGTAGATCATAAAGGAATAAAGGGCCATTAGAAGGAAAGACAGTTATACCTAGAAACTTTTAAACTAGTTACAGACATAATTAAGTTTTTTTTAATAAAATGCTGTTTTGTAGGGGAAAAAATGTTAAGCAACATCCTGTAGCTGTTTCATGAACCCTTCCTAGTTTTTATGTTCCACCTGCCTATATTTCCCAAGTCTGTCCAGCCAATTCAGATTGGTTAGACACCTAGGACACATTTCTGAATGTCTGGCCTTGGATTTTCAGTTGGCTGAATGTCTCAGTTATCTGGCTCCTACTTGGTCACTGCCTTTTTCTAATAGCTCTGTTTCCACTCTTCTGCTCTTGTCTGGAATAAAAAGAAGACAGGAAATTATCTTAGTCTTAACCCTGGCTTTGAGTGAGGCACATTTGATAACATTCTCTCATTTCATCTTCTCACCAATCTCCATTTTACTGATGAGGAAACTTAAGGTTCAGAGAAGTTAAGCAACCTCTGGTGTTGGGTAACAAAAACTGTTGAAGTAGAATTAGGGATTTGAAGTGCTTACTGTCCACCATGAAAACAACTCATTAAACCCCTACTGTTAAAGATTACTTAACACATTGCTCAGTTGCACAGGGACAGTGTTTATCAAAGCCAGGGAATCCTACCAAGTCTCTCAGAGGCCACCTGGACTCTTTATACTCTGGGTCTCACATCCCAAGGTCCTGTCACTGATTTAGTCACCCATTGATAAATGAGTATACATGTAAGAATATGCTTGAAAAAGAGTATAAAGCCACTTCTTAGTATTTACCCTCAAGAATTAAGGGCATCTTACCACAGTGATACATACATACCCATGTTGATAGCAGCACAATTCACAATAGCCAAACTCTGGAACCATCTTAGGTGTCCATTAGCAGATGAATAGATAAAGAAAATGTCTTATATACACACAGTGAATTTTTTTCAGCCATAAAGAAAAATGAAATTATGGAATTTGCATGAAAACTGATGAAACTAGGACCATCATGTTAAATGAAATAAGTCAAAGTCAGAATGTTAAGGGTCAGAGTTGTAATTTTTTCTCAAGTGCAGAAGCTAGAGAGGAATAAGGAAAACAAAGGTGGGGGTGGATCTCCTAAAAACTAAAGGGACATTAATAGAGGAAAGGGACCAAGGGGCAGGAGGCAGGAAGGGAGGGAAGAAATGCTGGAGAATGATATTTGCCAAATTATATTATATACCGTGTGCATGTACTAATGTGTAACAACAAATCCCATCAGTATAAACAACCATAATGCACCAATAAAAAGTGAGGTAATTTTTTAAAAAAAGGAAAAAAGTATAACGATTGTAGGGTATTTTTAAAGGGAAAGTTGACATTTATTATGCTTTCTAAAGAAGTAGTCTTTTGATGTGTCCCTAGGCTTTGATAAAGAGATAGACATAAATATAAAAGTACAGATGCTGATAGGGATTCTTCCTCTAGTAAAAATGACTTTTAATCTCCCCTTAGTGACTTGTATTTACAACCTGGCAGCCAAGACCTATTTGGTAGACTGATACATTTGGGGAACTTCAAGATAGCATCGAGTGTCAAAATTGACATTCTTTTTCTAAACCTAGAATTACCATGTCACAAGGCTGTGGGAAGCTTTGGGAAAAAAATTGCCTTTTCCTGTACTGTGAAGCACTCATTGAGAAACCTTCAATGAAGAGAGTCTAGGAAATGAGGACAAGACAAAGCATAGCCTAATACTTTTTTTTTTCCAATATGAACATGTTCAGATTTTGTGCATGAGCCATAGTTAAATGTCATATTTCATTTTCTGCAAGCCTTATAAAATAATTATATTAAAATTTTCTCATTCTATTAATATCCAATTTGACCTACAGTTGATGAAAGTCATTATTTTCATAAGTAAATAATTTTCAGTGAGGGCCCAGAGAGGCTTTTTGGGCAAAGGAATAATAAACAATTTTCTCTTAGGAGTTCTTTCGAAGTTGCATTTCAATTAAGATGGTGTTGGATAACAAAAGCAGTTGAAGTGGAATTATGGATTTGAAGTACTTACCATCCAACACTAAAACAACTCATTAAACCCCTGCTGTTAAAGATTACTTAACATTAACATCCACAGAGACTTTCTGCCCCCTAAAGTCAATGAAGGCAGCGGCTGATCCACACAAACCAGTGATAAAAGACCCAGCAGTGATTTGGCTAGAGGCCCAGATGTGCTTCATCCACCATAAATTGTACCAGATAATCTGTCAATTCTGAGCACCTTTTGGAAAATGCTTTACCAAATGTAACTTCAATGTATTGCATTGTTTCTAGATATAATAATGCTGGGAAAGAACTTAACAGAAACTCATCTCTAATTTGATATATGCAACTACCTACTTGATCTCTTTACCTGGATATTTAACAGTCATTTCAAAGGTAACAGGAAAAAGCAGAACCTTTGAGTCCATTGGTAGGTACCCTCCTCCTGTGTCAAACAATCGTTACCTGGTTTGCCCCATTTTGGTAAATGTTACCACCCAGTGGCTCAAGTCTAAAAAGCAATGTGTCATTTTGATTCCTTTCTGTTTTACTCCCCACAGTAACAACTCTGTTGATCAATCTCCATAATCTACATTGAATCTGACCTTTTCTCAGTATCTTTTCTTTACTACTTTAGGGCCTAAGCATCATTAGCTAGCCCATATAGGATCCTTACAAAATTTTTTTTTGCGGGGGTGGTTCCCAGGGATTGAACCCAGAGGTTCCTAAACACTAAGCCACATCCTCAGCCCTTTTTTAATTTTTTTTATTTTTGAGACAGGGTCTCACTAAGTTGCTTAGGGCCTCTCCAAGTTGCTGAGGCTGGCTTTGAATTCACTATCCTTCTGTCTCAGCCTCCCAAATTGCTGGCATGACAGGCATGCACCACTGTGCCCCACCTCTTATGTGAATTTTTAAAAGACATCCCTTTCTCAAGACAAAATCACCTGTTGGAAAATTGCTGTAATATATTTTTCTTACGGGCACATCCCTACCCCTCTGCTGGAAAGCTATTGCAAATTAATATATAAGTCCATGATGTCCATACTAATGGTGGCATCTCTGCAATTGTGTTGTGAAAAACCTTCAGAAGCATATGATGGCCTGAGTTGGGCACCATCCTCCGATGACATAAATATTGTAAGAGCTATGTAATCTTCGTACTTCTCTTGCCCTCCTGCTATAGTCATTTTTTTCCTAGGACTTCTACAGTGATCTTTTGAAGGCCATACATCAAATCATATCCTTCCTCACTCAGTGTCTTCCATTGGCATCTGTTTACACAGAGAATAAAATCCAAACTCCCTTCCATGCTTGCAAATCTAGATACAGTTTGATTCTTCCCTGTCTCTTTAGTCTTCCCTTTGACCTCTCAGGCTGATAATTAATCAATATGCATTGACAAGACTTAATGATTGTTGGGCGCCCCTGCTATATTGGGTTTTAAATATTTCAAATATCTATATTGACAACCTCTTTCGGATCTGCTTGCTTTGTTCATGCTTTGCTGTTTCTATAACCTACTGAACTTATTTCCATCTGTATTAGTTTCCTAGAGCTGCATTAACAAATCACCAAACCTGAGTGACTTAAAATAATCACTCTCAATAGTTGTTTTTCTGGGAGATAAATTACTCTTACAGGGGAGACTGGAAGTCTGAAATCAAGAGGTAGACAGGATTGGTTCCTTCTGGAGGCAACGAGAGGGGATCCATTGCATGGGTCTCTCCTAGCTTTTGGCATCTGCCAGCAGTCCTTGGCGTTCTTTGGTTTACAGCAATGTAACTCCATCCTCTTCCTGTCTTCACCTGGCTTTCTCCCCTCTCTTCTCTCGGTTTGTTTCCCCTTCTCTTCTGAGGACTTGGCTTTAGGACAAACCCTAATCCAGGATGATCTCATCTTAAAGATTGCTAACTCGATGTCATCTGCAGAGACCCTTTTCCCAAGTAGGGTCACTTTCTGAGATTCCAGGTGGACATATCCTTCAGAGCTATAGTTCAGCTTACTGTACCATATAGGAGCTCTTGCTTCTGCAGTTTCTTTCCTGAGTCTTTTTCACCTGGTAGTCAGAACATCACTTCTGTGCATTATCCCAGTTTCCTCTCAAGTTATAATTCCTATGAGAGACCATGCCTCTGTGCCCTGTCTGAAACAGCTTCCCCTTCCCTCCTTACTCTTGATTCTTTTATTCTGTTTTTGTTTTTCTTCATGCCACCTGCCATACCATTGGGTAGTATTTATTTTGTTTATTTATTGTTCTCTGTATTAGACTAGAAGCTCAGAGACTTTGTTGTCTTCATCTCAGTGTCACCCAGAGTAGGAGTCAGCAAACTCTGCTCTACTGGCCAAATCTGAACTGCCACCTGTTTTTATAAATAAAGTTTTATTGGAACACAGCCAAGCCCATGCTTATGACAACCTTTGTGTTTTAGCAGCAGAAATGAATAGTCAGAACAGAGACCATGCTGCTCACGAAGCCCAAAATATGTACTATCTGTCTATTTACAGAAAACTACATGTTCCTGGCATATGTGTCTGATATACAGTATATGTTTGCTGAATCTATGTTGTAAAAAGTTATTTCTTTTTTTTATGGTTCTAATAAGCTCAAACTTTATTTTTTGAGATAAAAATAATTCAAAATTTAAAAATTACCTAACATACTTGAGAAATAAAAGACATTTGGCCTAGCTAATTTATAACTTAAAATTTACTTGTGTCTAAAATTATTAACACCAATTTTAGTTCTTAAATTCACTTTATCTATATGGGCATAGCTTAAATGATTTGCCCTAAACATACTTAACTAGGCATTAAATTGAAATTTAATAGGATCATTATTGAAGTTAAATAGACATTTTAATGGTTTCTTAAAAGACACTTATTCCTTCATAGAACAAGATATCCACTATGTCATTAAAAATTCTCAATAAATATCTTATACTAATAATATGTTATTTAATCAATATAATTAAATGTCAGAAAGATCTAGCTATAACAGACATTATCTATCATTAAATAATCATCATTAAAACATATTTTGTAGGCCTGAGTTATGTACCAACTAAATATTGAAATACTTACTAATCACTTGTCTGTATTGAGTGCTAGTTGAACTTAAACTAATAAGTGTTTTATAAGTTAATTCATTTTTGAATGAATATTATTTGATCAAACTACTTTTGTAATTTCTACTATATTTCCATTATTTATTATATTTAATTTACTTGAATTTCCCACAGTTTTAAATTATTTTATAATAGCATTATATATGAGCTAAAAAGTATATTCTGGGATCAACTATTTTGATAACGGTATCATACATAAATAAAGAACACTGATACATGTGAACAAATATTTAAAACATAGTACCAAAGTCATAAATAACTCTGAAAAGTTAACAAATATTCAGGAACTAAATAACATACTCAATGAATAATTAGTGTGGTAAAGAACAAATCAAAAGGAAAATTAGAGCGTACACTGAGCTAAATGAAAATAGGAACACAGCATATAATTTATGAAAGGTAATTTCAGATTGAAATAATGAAAACTTTATTAATCACTATTAAAATTTTTTAAAAAATTATCATTTAGAAAAGAAGAAAATTCTTAAGTGAATAATCTTATCTTTTCTCACATATCATTAGACAAAGAATAAATTTAACTTAATTTAAAGAGTTAAAATAATATAATAAAAATCATAACAGGAATCAATGAAGTAGAAGAGAGAAAAAA
>NW_026000093.1:22970461-23011719 GCF_001458135.2 Marmota marmota marmota
GTGCTCGCTCCGATAAGAGCAGGCTCTAAGAAGCACCCAGGCACTGAGCCCAAGCAATCTGTCTGCAAGCCGCAGGCGAATGGCAGCCTCAAATTACCTGTTCTATGGCTGAATGAGCTGCGGTCAGTCGAAAACAGGGATGGTGACGTCAGCTTTCCAACATGGTGGCCGCTGGCCTCCTCTGTGGTCTGACTGGTGTGGAGAACCGAGATGGACCGCTTCCTTCCCCCGTCTCGAACCCAGAATTCAGCCCTGAGTACGGTGCTTGCACGGCTGGCAGAAACTGCAGCGCTGTATCCCTGCATTGCTATCTCCTCGTTTCCCAGCGCGCGCTGCAGATAGCTAGCCGCGGGGCGATTTGCTGAATAAGCAGTGTTACCCTCCGTGCGACAAACCTCTCGCCTTTGAGTCCCCGTAGCCGATCCTCGTGTGATGGAAATCCTTCCTCCAGGTTCCGGAGCACCCCACTATTGCTGGAAATTCCTAACAAGATAGCCTTTAGCCGTCCTGACTTGTCATACTCCCACACAGTGAAGCAGCACACGGGGGCAATGCACTCCCCTCGCCGCCATCTTGTAAAAAGTTATTTCTGAGCAGAGAAATTAAATTTGGTCTTAGGACTAGTGCTCTGAAGAGAAAGATATCTGGGGTTTTGTTTGTTTCTAACTTAAAATAATTCATAAATGCTAATTCAGATAGTTAAAAGTAGAGAGAAAATTCTGTTAAGACAAGATTACAGAGTATGCTTTTGAGATCTCCAATTTCTTTGAAGAATGTGCCATCTTCTTTAGTTTTCATAATGACTTAATAAGGTCAACATTATGATCTCTGTTTCAAATCAAATGAGGTCATCCATATAGCAAGAGGCAAACGCAGGACTCCAATTGCACTATGACTTCAAGTTTAGAGGTCTTCCCTTTACTTCTGTTTCATAACAGATGTCAACTTCCAAAAAGAGCAGATCCAGAAACTGGGTCCACTTCCTACTTTCCAGTCTCCATGAATAAGTTTATCATCATGGCATCTATCCTAGGCTTGCCAAATCTTAAGTATTATCCCATGTTTTAGTGTGAAATATAAAAAAGATCATCAGCTACTTTGGAGTATAAGCATATAATTTTTGTACCCCTGCTACTTATGGAAAGGTATAGAATAGTCACCAAGGCAGATAAACAATACCTAGTAAATATGGTGAAATTCTAATACCCAGTACAAATAAAAAGAAGTGCTATCTAAAGGTCTGAGCAACTTACAGCATTTTTTAACAAGCTCAAATGGTCACCCAAGAGGATTAAAAAATAATAGGTACGTGGACTTGGTAATACATTTATAATGACCTTTTATCACTAACTGCTTTTTGACATTCTTCAATAATTTGCTTTGTGAAAGGATTTGAAATAAAAAGGTAGTGAACATCAGTGTGGATATTTAAAAAAAATCATGGAACAGGTGGTATTTTAAGATTATATCAGGGTCAAAACATACTCATCATCATGATGAAGACTATGAATAGATGGGTGGAAATTTCACTAGCTGTATCTTCTAAGAGAATGATGTCATTCTAAGAGTTTCTTATTTTTATTATTTATTTTTTATTTATTGATCACTACCTGTAGTTGCTGAGTATCCAGAGCTAGATGCTGCAGCTTCACAGCTGAATGAGGTACTCCTTGCCCTTGGGAGTGCATGATCAGATGGGAAGGTCAATTGAGGCTTCTCAGTTGCATAGACTTCTGAGCCAGAAAGCAGGGAGAAAGGACATCATGGGCAAAAGAAGTAGCTTGTTCCAGAGCATAGAGGCAAAAGATTCTTAATTTAATTCTCACAGTCCTGATCTTTATTCCACTTCTTTACCTCTGTGATTTCAATTTTGCAGCATGGGAACATCCAGACCAATGATTTTTTTAGGAAAATTGATGTCTTCTTTCATTTTTTTCCAATGATCTCCAAGTGACGAAGTGCACATATTAAGGCAAAAGGTTAGAAAAGATAAAGAAGGGCAAGTACAAATATATTAAAGCCCAAGAAACCTGCACCTTTGAGAGTTAGCTATCTTCAGAGTTCAGAGTTAATATGAAACAGTTTGCCCATCTAATTCATTTAGAGAGCCCCAAGGCAAAAACCATGCCTACTCTATGGCTTATGCAATGCTGACTTGGCTGTCAACATTCAAATCATAAATAATAATAATGGCACACAAAAGCCAGAAAATGTAAAAGTGAAGGCTTTCATTGAAATGTTAACTTATCCAGTTATAATATATAATATCTCTCAATATCTAGATAAACTTTCCAGGGTTATTTTATTGTATGAAAAATGTGCAATATAATTAAGTTACCATTATAATGAGAATCTTAGATTTTCATAATTTGAGACTTTCTTAAGCATTACAGCTTAAAGCCTTCACATTGTATTAACAGGAAGTTTCATATTAAGGAATAAAAGACTATATAGTATATTGATAGGTAATGCTTTTCCCTCCTATGGAAATAATAGCTCATGCACTATGGGAACTGTTTTTCAGTAGAGGTCATAGATTTCCTTGATTACCTTCATACTTTCTCATTCGATCCATTTTAGGATCAGCAGCTTACTTGCCTCATGGTATGCTAATCACTTAGATGGATTTTACAAAAGAGACTTTATTCTCCAGGCAGCCTTGCATGGAGGGGGAAGATCCACGCCTAAAAGGATAGGGTTTAGGAATGTTTATGGGATAAAGAAGCAGGATGACTTAAAGTGTGGGGAAAGATGGTTGAAGGTCAAGTAATCAGTGATCTTCACATGTGTGATCAGCCTTCATAGTTCTGAACATGGGACACATGTTCAGAAAATAGCAGCATTATTGTGGTGTGTGGGTGGAGTTTGGGCCCTTTGATGTCAAAAGATCACCATCAGACATCCACACAGGCCCACAGGAGGAGCTGGTGATTTCAACAGAAATGGCCTTCAAGTTCCTGAAAAGTGACCTTCGCAACCATTAGCATCATAACCCACATATCAGAGGTGTTATTTACAGAAAAGCTAGAGGAAGGAGACTAATAATGTATATCTCAGCTGTGTGACTTTCAGGATAAAGTCAACTAAAAGCAAGTAACTGAGGGTGATCATGGGAGCTCAGAGTCAAAGAGTGAAAAGTACATAATTGTTTATTATAAATGAGACCAGGCCAGCTGTGTCTGTTGGCTTATAATCATCAGAGTTAGGATTTTGACCTCCTATGGAGTCTTAGAGACGGAGGTCTTACTCTTTTGATGGATACTTTCTTGGGAATGGATCGCAGGTCCCTTGAGCAATGCTTCTGATGTGCAAAAAGTACATCTTTACAATTGTAAGCCCTTCTTCAGTAAATGCTCAGCAGATGGTAGAGGCCCATTAAGCAAAGATTGGGTTTTACTCACTTTCTTATTCTGGAGTTGCAAGAAGGAGAAATTGCATTATCTGAAACAGAAAAGCTTATGATCCCATTTTTAAGCACACATATGGGATAGAATCCCCAGCCTCTAACTTATTGCTGGCCATATACATTACTACTGAATATAATATGTTTTCAAGTTCACTTAACTCTTGTAAAGTACTTTTACTTCAATCTAATAAATACTTATTGGCCACCTCTGAAATTCTTATATTTATAATGTGAACATTTACTCATATACTAGGGACATTGCAAAATATATAGAAGGAAGTATAGTTCTTCCCCTCCCCACACACAGAATTACAATCTATAAGAATAATGGTTGATCTGACAAGGATTTAGCATGATAATGTACAACTAAAGAAGTATAATTCTGAACATTGATAGGAGAAATTATAGAAAAAGTTCAAAAGCAAATTCCTGGAAAAGTAAATAGTAAGGGTAATACTTTAAAAATAGATAGGATTTTTTTAAACCAGAATTTATTTAGCTAAATATACTAATCTTGAGTAAATTCAGCCTCAGTTTTACAAAAATAGAATTTTGATTTTCAAATCTCTACAGTTGCATGATGGCACATATGAAACTCTTACTATAGCTCACATTTTGGAGGACTTATTAAATAGCAACAATTGAAATATCATCTTTAAAGTATCTAGTAAAAGAAGAAAAGGAAACATTTACTCATGAATTTCACTTTTAAGCTACATTTTAAAAACAATATCCTAAGAATTATAAATCTATCAGGCTTCCAATGAGCAATTGGGCAATCACTTAACTACAAGCAGTGAAAATAAATGAGAGGAAGTTCAAAATCACTTTGGAAGAGAAACAAACTGTTTCTGTATTTCTAGATTTTTCAAAAGGACATGTTAAATAGTTACAATGAGAATTTTAGACTCACTAAAAACCTAACCAAAACATCAAAGAAGAAGCATGCCACATACTAATATTCAAATTTACACGATGTACATCTATAGAAATTTCTCCTACAAATTATAATCCTATCACAGTTCCATTTGAGCTCTTGTATAATCATTAGGTAATAGCAATAGGATGGAAGAGAAAATTTCCAAAATTATTTTACAAGAAAATTACTGCCTGTTGTGTTTCTGGATGATTTTAGTGAACTTGTTAACAATAAAAATACCATAATTATGCTACTTACAAATAGAATAAAATAGACACAATTAACCTATGAGATCCACATATTGATAGTCTACAATTATAAAACATTATCTCAAGAATTACAAATTGTATCATTCTCCATTTGAGTCATTGTAAAAGCACTTTATAGCAATATAATTAATAGAGAAAACATCGAAATTATTTTAGTCTCAGGGGAAAGAAAGTACCTTGCTATATTGCTGGACCTTCAGAGGGATGCTTATGAAGGAAGAATCAATGTAGAGGGTATCTCACTTCTGTTTTCAGGTTGGGGACTGGGGAAGGGGGAGACCAAATCCAGAGCTTGGTGTAGAGATACTTCTTGTCAGGAGGGGACGTGCTGGACCAGGAAAGTCCCTTGGTGGAGAGAATCCCTAGGGAGATTTGTTCTAGCTTTCTAGAACAGGGGAAGGAAAAAGCATTCTCTGATAAGGCAATGCCTCCCCCGGGAGCCCTCAGTCATATCTGATGGGAACACAAGGTGGAATTGGGGGGGTGGCTGCAGGAGGCATCCCATTCAGATGGAAGGGGTGAACCAGAAGGTCCTCAGTGCCTGCCAGGACAGGAAGTTCCAGGGAGAGCTTTGGCCTGCTCTTGTGGAGGACCCTGGTAGCCTGATGGAGGGATCCTGTTTCAGAGTCTTGAGCCAAAAGGGTGGCATTTAAGGAGGATACCAGACCTGGATCCCTGTGATGTCACCACCGAATCCTCCTTCTTCTTTGAGTAATCTGGTCCATAGATTCCCTCATGGTCCTCACAAGTGTCTGTCAAATACCCCACTTCCAACATCAGAGACATAGTGTGCTTTCTGAAATGTTTAAATTCTTCCACAGTAAATTTTGTCTGATGTATGCCTTTTCTCTTCTTAAGTTATTGAAATTTCTCTCAGCTGACAGAGCTCTCAAACTATTACCATGAGCTTTTCTTTCATGGGAAATAAGCAGGCTTTGATAATAGTGATTTATTTGACTTTTTATGAAAGAATTTTGGCTAATAATTTTTACATGCCTGACTGATCTTGTCATCAGCTTTGGATAGACTCGCCTGTATTTTTATGGCTTGAACTAGTTCTAAATTGGATATTTGGTGAAAATTCATTTATTTTTTTCCTCTTTTTTTTCATGCAGTTGAAAAAAGAGAATTTACCTAGTGAAGTTTTTTTTTTTTTATCTCCCTTTCTGTTTTGTTTTTCTTTGTTTGTTAGTTTTTTGCCCTAACTGTGGGGAAGTTTTCTCACTTTAGAGACTTCTAACATGATCTTTAAGTGCATCAAATTATTTTATTGTCTTCGGTTAATTGAGTACATATTTGGTTTCCTTTATATTTTCTGAATGTGTATTTGACTCAGCCATATCACTTGGATTCTCATTATGAGAGGTCTCTGTTCTTTGATTCATTTGTCATATCCAATTACACATTCCCACCATTGATAGTGTCTCTTGGAGAACAGTAGCTCAGTCTCTCACCTTTGGCAACAGGTCTTCTAGAAATTTCCTTAACTTTGTCATCAAGCTTATCCCATAAACACTTCCACGTTTCCTGTCAGTTCATTCTGCTTAACGTGTTCATTCAATCCTCCTTTCTATTCCTCATGCTCTATAGAAATCAGCCACTTACTTCCTTAAAGGGTGAAATTTTCATGCACAGTATCTTTCAGTGCTTTCTGAAGTTGTTCCACATTTTTCTGATGTGTTTTGAAAGCTGTTTTAGTTACAGCTACTTGAAATTGGATGTGTGTTGATGCATCTTCTGAAGACTAAATCTTTCTTGTAATGTCAGGCATCAGCAACATCATTCTAAATATGTAGATTTCTCTGCTCGAAGTCCTTTTCTAAAACCTCTATTTTAAACTCAAGTAAAGACCTGGAGCCTTAAAGCTTTTTAATAAGGACATCCAGTTTCATGTTTGTTTTGTTGTGTTGTTTTCAAATACTTTGTTCTTGGGTCTGACTTCCATTTAAGTTGATTGAAGGTCTCCAGTGTCTTTTTCAATGAGGCTAAGCCTCTCAAGGATTTAACCTTTCGTCTGAAGGGAAGGCATTCTAGTAACCTATCTTGTTTGCATAGAGCAGACTTTAAATGATTATAGTATTAAAATATTCTACCCTGACCATCAGTGCCACCATTCCCATAGCAATCCACGGAGCTCTAGGCCTAGTCTGTGGACCCTGACAACGTACCTCCTGGCAAGCATCTTCAGAGCCAGTACAGTGGAGGGGAACATCCATGGCCCCAGAGACCACTGCTGACCCACTGCTAGAGCCAGATTTTCAGACTCCAGACAGCCACAACAGATTGCAGAGGACACCGGTAAGCATTTAAACCCAGAACAAAACCAGTGGGGGTAAAACAGCAAAGACCTCAGTGAGGTGGGTGGAGGACAATTCTTCCCATCCTTCCTCACACCACAAAATACATAGATGATTATACCCCATGATGCTGGGATTTGACCTGAAGCTACTCAAGGGCTATGGCTGATGAGCGAGGGCTCCAGCTACCCCAGCCCTGCCTGACTGCCTCAAGAACTGAGGGTATCAGTGCCAGCCCAGAGCCCTTTCAGTGTTCGCAAATTGGCTAGCTCTGCAGTGGAGGTTTTGCAGGCTCATGACCCTGACCTGTTCTTTTTATTTTCTTGAATAACCACTACATCCCTTAGCCCTAGAGACCTCATCCTGACCACAGAGGCCACAGAAAGCAGCACTGTCACATCCTTGATTTGTGTCTGTCCTGCCTTGAAAAGTGCAAGAGAACGCCTGGTAGGTTTTGGCTTTTTTCACTAAATTCACGTTCAAAAACTAGGGAAGAAGAAGGAAGTAGTGTTTTTATAATCCACTGATTTCACAAATGTGCAGTCCAACTGTGAGCAAGGAAAGCCTGAATTTCAGACTCTTTTTGCTTAGGGTGAAATGTTTGGTGACCTGGAAGTCTTCACAATGATCATTTTGGAGGGAGGGATAGGAGCTCTGGGTCACCTGAGTTCAGATGAGCTGTGCTAAGATGAAGATATTTATATAAAATGGATTGGAGTGGAAGCTGTCCCTAGGCATATAATGCCCAAAATTTAGGGGACACTTTTAAATCCTATGTAGAGTTCCAATTTCTTGACATGGGTTAGCTCAGAACAGCATTATGAAGTAGATGCTTCTGTTTTTAGCTCTTACAGATTAATGAAGGCATTATTAGGTTCTAGAACCTGCCTAAAGTTTGTACAAGTCGTAGGCACTTCAATTCCAACCAAATTTTTTAAAATATACACTTTTAGTTGTAGATGGACATGATACCTTTATTTTGTTTATTTAGTTTTTTTATGTGGTGTTGGGGATCAAACCCAGATCTTCACCCATGCTAGGCAAGCAAGCACTCTACCACTGAGCCATGTCCCAGCCAAATTTTTATTATACAAAATATGGTAAAATGAGTGAGGAAGTATTCCAAATAACAGTGAGTAGACAGCTGGGCTTGTAAAGGACTGTATGTTGGATGTTACATCCGAATATTAGAGAATAGTAGGAAGATAATTTGGAGTCATCATTTGTAGCAGATCCTGGGTAGCAGTCTAAATAAATAAATAAATGAAAAGAAAGAGCCGCTTAATTCTCCAGGTCAGGGTTATGCAAACTGCTCCACTAACCCCAAATGTTTCTGAATATTTGTGCAGTGTTGGGTGAAAGGGGTTAGTAAAAGGCCAATCAGTTGGATTCTAGATTCTCCACCCATATCTCACTTTAAACAGATAATTTTTACATTCATCTGTATTATAGTTTAATATAATGCTTATTTTGAAGAAAGGGTTCTATTGCTTAAATATAAAAAATTTAGCTACTGTTTTAAACAATGAAAAGCCATTTGAGAGAGAAGTAGCACAGGCAAGGGTGAGCTGTGCTAAGATGAAGGTATTCCTGTAAGATGGATTGGAGTGGAATGCAAGCAAAGACAGAGCAATTAGAAAGATGACTTTGATACTGATAAGATAATAGCTTTCATAATTCTGTATTTTTAATTATTTGTTTTATCAACAAAGACTGAGACATTTTGAAGTGTTACTTCCAAAAAGCAACTATAGTTTTGTGAATTTGTTAATGCAACATTATTGCTTCCTTATGATTTTCTTTCTATAAATAAATGGGCCTCCTCCTTGGTTCTTCAAACGGGATCCTGGTTTAAGTGAAATTCTCTTTGAACGCAAAATTGGGTCATTTTAGCTTTGCAATAGGTTCCAGTTTTCTGATTCAGATGAAAGTAAAAAGGGGAATTCGTTCTCGCTGTAGGAATTATGTGAGTCACTCGGGCTTCCAAAGCTGTAAGTTCCCAGGAGATGAGAGTGAGACTGGCCGCCCAGCTCTGTCTAGTGGCCACCTGTTCTGCCCCATGTCAGCTCAGCTCCTGACTCTGACACTCTGCAGCTTCCTCCCAGTGGAGTCTGTATGGTCTTCTGTGCAGGATTGGCCAAGGGAGAAGGAAAAGTGGCAGTGCCCGAAGAACGAAGAGTCCTCCCATGTTTCGGGGAAGGAGTGAATCTGAGGTCGAACTGTGTTTGATTCTGTGCTTGAGGATAACACGCCATAAACACACCCAGTAACAACACCTGTCACTTCTCCTACCAGTTGCTCCAACAGTTTCCATCACCTCTGGCTCAGTTGTCCAGGGTTAGCATAAAATGCCACCTGTATCACCCCAAACCCTTTTTGTATCCTAGGGACCTCATCTATAGAACCCATTATTTCAAAGGAAAGACTACCCAACTTGGAATATAGAAAACATCTCTCATCACCACATTCCCTTTTGTGACAATCTTTATTGCATCCCAGGTACTATTATAGGTACTGAAGTTTCAGAATTAGCAAAACAAAAGTCTCTATCCACCCAACACCACATTCTGGTGCAGAGAAATGGACAAAATAAATGAGTAAAATCATAGTGTGTTAGAAAATCATAATTGCTATCAGAATAATGCAGGAAAATGGAATTGTCCAAGGTACTGCAAATGTAAATAGAGTGTTCAGGAAAGGCTGTGGACACAGTCTAGGTCTGCATGGGCTGAAGAAATAGCAAAAACAAAAAGGAGGAGAAGGCTTCAGTGTTCGGGGGACGGCAAAGGGCCAGAGAAGCTGAAGTATAGAGAACTGGGGATAGAGGCAGAAAGGTCACGGGAGATTTAGGGGAACAAATCTGGAAGAACCTACAAGGCCCTTTACAGACCCTCACTCTTCATGAATTGGGAACATGCCACCAGAGGGCACTGGCGAGGGGAACACGTTTGCCATGATGACTTCCTGGATGGCTGACTATGGTTGCTGGAGCAGCTGTGCTGAGAATAGGAAAAGGGGGGAAAGAGAGGAACCAGGGAGATCAGCCATACAGCAATCATGATGATCCAAATGGAACTGTCTTCAGGAGAGATGGTGAGAGGTGAATGGGTGCTGGTGGGGCTTGGCCATAAGACAAGGATGAAGTCTCTGGTGCTTGTAGCTGGAGTGGCCATTAGCTGACGTGGGGAAGCTGCAGGGGAGCAGGTTTGGGAGGAAAGAACAGAGAAACTATCAATATCTTTTGCTGCTTGTCCTTTGTATCACCATGAAAAAAGTGAAAAGGAACCATAAAACACATTTACGAAGAATATGTGTATATATGCATATACGTATATATGTATACACACACACACACACATATGTACCTATATACATTTGATTGTTGATTAGGTCAACATTATAAATAATATAGGGGCTACAGGTGTAGCTCAGTGGTAGAGTGCTTGCCTAGAATGTACAAGCTCCTGGGTTTGATCCCCAGCACCACAAGAGATAGATAGATAGATAGATAGATAGATAGATAGATAGATAGATAGTATTTTAGAGACAGGCAGGTCATCAGATTATTTGGGAGGAAATCTCTTATTCACCATTATGACTTCAGAACCTAAGATAAGTACTCAGTGGATTTTCACTGAATTCCATCAAGTTTCTCACCAAGGAGACTCACATCTACATAAGTTTGTTCTTAAATCTTAAAATCTTGCTTTTATGGGTATTTACAAATTGTAGGATTGTATTTATCCCAGCCAAAAACTTCGTTCCATCCAAATGATTATGTTTTATTCATCTAAAAAAGCAACCACAGACTCAGCCCAAACAGACTTGTTGCCTCCCATCAAGCTAATCATTAAACACAGTCAATCCTTCCCCTCCTAACCAGCCGACATACTGTGAAAATAAACTGGCTACCCCGGGAAATAAGGAGGGTGCGCTGTGCACACTTGAAGGGGAGGGAGTGGACTCTCTGTGTCCCTGTGGGCAGGGGTTAGTGTCCTTGTCCTTTCCTGATGTGCCACAGCTTCATGAGTCTGACCATGTCCATTTTGTTTCTTTAAAAGAAAACCAAAAGTGTTCATTTTCAAGATTACTTTTTAAAAACTGCCTATGAACATCTTCAACTATCTATTCTTTGTGAACAAAAAGTCATATAATACCATTTATACAAAGAACTTGTAGATGTTTCTGATTAATCTCATTTTCTCTCTAAAACATACACCTGATGTCTGCTGCATAGGAAAAAAATGCATTTTAGATCTCTTCTTCATACTGCTGCTGCTTACAAAATGAAAAGAAACCTTACTTTATTCCATATATCATCCAACAAGAGAAAGTATGATTTTGCCAATTCTCAAAAAAAACTTCAAGGGAATAATGACAACAGCTAGAAAGAACACTTTCTAAAGCACCTCTGGGTCCATTATCAAGAGCAGTTTTTTAACCACTGTCTTGATTGTGTAGATGGAAAATCAAGAGCTTGAATTTAATTCTGAATGAAAGGTTTAGGGAGCAGTATTTTGTAGTATTATGTTTTATTTAGTAGTTTGCCTGACATATGGACAGTTTCTTGTGTGTTTTATTGGTGCATTATAGGTATACTATGATGGTGGAGTTCATTATCACTAAGTCATAAATGCGTGTAGCCTAGCTTGCTCATCCTCAATCCAGAGTTCTTCTCCTTTTCCCCCTCTCTTTTCTCCTCCAAACTCCTTCCTCTGAATTTTTCTCAATCTTGGAAATCACAAATTTTTTTTCAGTTCTCGTCTGTTTTTATTTATTTTGTTGTTTTTGAGGGTTTTGTTTTGTTTTCCTCTTTGCTTATGATATTGAAGTAGAATAACAACAACAACAAAAACAAAATAGGTTTTGGAGCCAGATATTTGAATTCTATTTCTTCCACTTAATTGTGTGTGTGTGTGTGTGCGCGCGCACACGCAAGAGAGAGAGACAGACAGACAGACAGCAAAGAGAAACTGTAGATAAGCTATCTAAATTCTTCATGTCTTGGTCTGATTGAATTGGAGTAAATCACATTATGTGTACATGTGTATATATGAATATGTCACAATGAACCCCACTACCATGTATAGTTTTAACACACTAATTAAAACATAAAGGGGTGGGGATAATAATAATTATGTCCTAGAGTCTTTGTTAGGATCAGCTAGGTTAGCTTGTGGAAATCCTGATGCATAAAAAGCTGTCTCCTCCTGACTCCTGAATGTTAGAAGACCTCAGGGATTAGTTCTGAGCCCTTTTATCTGCCCGCATTCTCTCTAAGTGGGCACACCCATTATTGTGGCTTTAAGTCTTATTCATCTATCCATCCGTTTTCACCTCTAATTTATATCTTTGGTCCACTTAGCATAGGTGTTTCAGAGCATCTCAAAATTTGCATGTATAAATTTGAATTTTCATCTTTCCCTTATTCCCCAAGGCTTTCCTTCCTCCACTCTTCTCTATTTCAGTGATAGACACCACCATCTATCCCGTTAAGACAGAAACCTGGGAATTATCTGTGATGTGTCTTTCCCATCTTTCTGAAATATAACCCACTATGAAATTTGTCTTCCTCTATATCCAGCGTATATCTCCAATCTCCCTCTCTCTCAAATATATCTCCTCCCCCCAACCTCTCCTCCCTTTCCTTATAATTTCTACCCTGCATGGCAGCCATGCCGATCCTTGGGAGATGTAAACCAGATGTCATCCCCTTACTTAAAATTCCTCAGTGTTGCACTAGAATTAAGTTTAGCCCTTAATTCTAAACTTCATAACCTTTATAATCTTCCCATCAGAGAGTCCTTGTGATCATAAACTACCCACTGACATTACATGTTCGCTGACTTCATATTCAGGATTCCCAAGACCACTCTCAGGTTCAACGATTCACCAGAAGGACTTAAAAAACTTAGAAAACCTGCTATAGTTATGGCTTATTGTGACAAAAGGATGCAGATTAAAATCAACAAAGGAAAAAGACACATAGGTCAGAGTCCAGGAAAAACCAACCACGAGGGTCCAGGTGCTGTCTCCTGGGAGATTCCTGTGAATAGCCCTTAATTCTTCTAATGATGATGTGGGTGACAACACTTAGAGTATTGCCAACCAGGAAGCTCACTCAAGCCTTGGTGTCCAAGGTTTTTATTGGGGATCAGTCACATAGACATGGAGTACGCATGCAGCTGACCTTACTTAGTCTGTAACCTCTTCAGAGTCAAGGTGACATCACATGGCCCAGAGCCCCTACCAAAAATCACATAGCTAGCAGAAACACTCTGGTGTGGACCATGGTCCCAGTACACAAAACCACTGTTTTGAGGCAGGGTATTCCAAATTAGATGTTATTTCTTAGGAACTGGTCAAAGACTAGAGTGTTCTTTGGAATGTACAAGCATTGGATAACATAGGCCTGCTGAGTTAATCCTTTATCGCACATTGATCATTTGGAAGTTTCTAGAACAGGCCAAGCCTTGTCCCTCCTTGGGCCTTTGTCCCTGGTCTCCTCCTCATTTCTCTGGTCTTACTTTAAGACCAGAGAGGCCTTTCCTGACTGCATGATGCAAGTAGGTCCATTCCCTTTATTATTCTCCATCACAGAACCCTGGACCAATATTTTTGAATACTTATCTCAAGTCATTATTGTGTTTTTTGTTCTTAGTCACTTATTCATCTGTCTCCCCAACTTGAAGATGCACACAGACAGGTACCATGTTTGTCTTGTGCCACGGACATTATCTGATATGTACTTGGTACTCAAAGGACATTTTTTAAAATTCGTTCTTTTTAGTTATACATGACAGTAGAATATATTTTGACATGTCTACATACATGGAGTATAATTTCCCATTCTTTCAGTTGTACGTGATGTGTATTTACACTGCTCATGTATTCATACATGGACATAGGAAAGCTATGTCCAATTCATTTACTGTCTTTCCCATTCCCATCCCACTGCTCCTTCCCCCCATACCCCGCCCTGTCCAATCCAGTGAACTTCCACTCCTCCCCCTACCCCTACCTATTGTGAGTCAGTATCCACATATCAGAGAGAACTGGCTTATTTCACTTAGCGTGATAGTCTCCACTTCCACCCATTTACCAACAAATGCCATAATTTCATTCTTCTTTATGACTGAGTGATATTCCATTGTGTATGTGTACACATTTTATTTATTCATTCATCTGTTGAAGGGCACCTAGGTTGGTTCCATAGCTCAAAACACATTTTTAAATGATGGGAGCTGAGATTTTATTGTTTGTTTCCTTAGGTTTTATTTGTAATCTTAATGAATTACTTAGAAATCATTCTAGTTTGACAATTGAAGAGGAGGATAATCTGTTTGCTACACCTGTAACCTCTTGGGTTGATTAAACTCATCTGGCTGGTGAGGCAATTTCCAATTTTTTTCCAGCCCTCCAGGTGTGCCTTTGTGAAGCTGTTCACTTTATAAAATAATGACAGAAGTAGGTAGAAAGGCGTTTGTTCCTTATAGCTCCTTACCAGAACTACCACCACAGATCAAGATTCTTTATAGATTGTGTTTCTATTTTTGTCATAAATTGCATGTATGTGACATTTGCATTTTAGCTGACCAGTGATATTCAGTGAACTTGGTAGAATTAATGTATCATAGCTCAGGAAAACTTTGAAGTATGTATAACATACTTTGTATAACATGTTTTGAATTTAAATAATATATTTTACTGATAAGGGTTCTTAAAATACCTAAATAAAATACATATCTTTCTCTATTTAAAGAAGTCTGACAGAGAGGAAAGACATAAATACATCCAAAAGATTCTGATTCATAATGATGTGTGTATTTTGGAAATGCTACTATAATAAACAGAAACTTCTCTCAGTTTTGAGGTTTTTTTGGGGAAAAAAAAGTCTAATTGCCCATGGCAATTTTCAGAAAATTTATTCTTTCATAGTAATGAAATCATATGATGTGCATTTCATTCAGATTTTGTACAAGAATTTGAGAGAATGGAGTGCTTTTAAATAAGACACAGTTGTAAAAGCCTTCTGTGATTTCACATTTTCTATTTTAGTACAAAACTCTTGTCTTGTCATTCAAGAGAGTTTGGAAGCAGCTTATGTCACAGCTTTGTCTTCCAGTCTCTGTAATGACTCCAGGCTGGCCTCATCTTACTGCCATCAAATAGTGTCTCTTCTAATTGAAGACTCCATGGTTAAGAATGATGCCCTAAATATGTGAACAGACACAAGTGGGTACCTTAGTGCTGATCAGCATCCTACAGGGAGCACTGTGCATGAGGGGAGCCGGGCTCTGGTCTTAGTCCCTCCTGATTCGCTGGATCACTTGACTACAACTGTCTGAGCCTCAGTTTCCTCCCTCACAAGAACATTGAACAGGATGATCTCTAAATTGCTTCCAGCTCTAAAAGCCTGGGTTCTGTCTTCCTTGTGTTGACTGTCTAGAGGACTCCATGCATTAGTTAGAGACAAGATTGCATTCAACCACCCAAGAGGACAGTTCAGGTTGATCCAAGGTGAATAACCAGTGAACTGCTTCCAGTGCCCGGTCACTGTTTTTAGTGATAAATTCGTTTGAGATTCTCATTAGTCGAGTGGTACCTTCAATGCTTAATTACTACAGCAAGCATCTCTGCCCTTGGTAAAACTGAGATTTGGAATAAATTCATTCTAAAAGAAAATTTGGGGGATATTTTGAGAACCACCATTTACTGTAGAATATATAAGCTTTGCATAGACTTGCCGGTTTCCTATGAAGAGGTCTTAATGTCCAAGATGCTGGGCTGTTCCTCTCTTACCCACACTCCCCTCTTTTTCAGAGCCTCTCTGCCATTCTCCCAATTAGTATCTTCATTCTCTCTCATCTGGACAATTTCCATAGACTTCTCCGCCCGCCTCCCCTCCCTATGCAAGGTAGTTCTACACAATACTGTCAGATTAATCCTTCTCAAACAGAAGTGTCTATGAAATAAATACAAACTCTCCAGCTTTCTATTCAGGACCATAAACAATGTAGATCTCACCTTCCTTGAAGTATATCTTCCACCAATTATCCACAGCAAAATTGGTTCAGCCTCATCTACCTCTGTCCATACACTACTCCCATTGGTTTTTAAAGGCCTACAAGTCCTGAAAGGCTACCTCTCCCAAAACACCCGAGATGTGTTAGCTGTCCCAGAAAGCCTTAATTAATTCCAACTCCAAATGGATGTGTTCTCTTTTTTCTTTAAGTTATTCTATTATTCTAGGTGTCTTTCCAACTTGACTTAACATTCTGTCTTCTGTTCTTTTGTTCCTAAAATAATATAGCTGTGGCATTCCAGTGCTGAATGGAACCTTAATGCACATTCTTCTTTGGAAGATGTTTTATGTATCCTTTAGAATTCTAAACAGGGCTGGAATTGGTTTTTCTTCTACCCCATGCATTTATTGAGAACAGCTACTCTGCCTTAGGCATTGTGTTAGATTTTTATTGCCCTGGAGTGCACACAAATGAGCAAGATGTTTGTTAAGAGACTGTGATTGGGCCAAAGTGAAAAAGAACCCCACTCTAAACACTGGGATAAGGAAAATTCCTTCACAGCCTAAGTATATGAAGGGGGTGTGGTGGACTGCTAGCATTAATAGCTCCATCTTGTGCCATCTTGTGTTTCCAGTTTCTTTTTCAATGTGGCTTTGTTATTCCTCCTTTCAAAAAGTGTAGTGTATCTCACTCCCCCTTGATTCTTATTTCACCTCTTTGACTTACCTTGGCTAGTATGTTAGTGCGTGTCAGGGGCAAAGGATTGAAAATGCATTTACCTGTCTGTGTGTCATCTCTTACTTCATTGCCATGATCACAAGAGCACACCTATGCTAGACTGCTAAGGATAAGGCAGTGCTGAAACCCCTGTATCTTTTGAGTTGCAGCTGTCCTGGGTCAGGCAAGAATCAGCTGATACTTGGATATGTGAGCTAGCCCAGCCCTGTCTAGCAAAGCCCAAGCCAGATCAGTCTCTGCAGACTCATGAGCTAAATAAATGGATATTACTTTTCACTGAGGTTGAATGGTTATTTGCTGTACAACATTATTGTGGCAATAGATAACTGATACACTGAAAGAAAAGATAAATCGTCTATCTTGTAAGTTCCTTAGCAAGGAAGTAACGAGTATTTCATATATAGTTGTTTCCTACAGGGCTAGCTGTATAAGGGTGGCTAGATCCAATATTTATTAAATAATCTAAGGTATTCTAGAAAGTTTATTTTGCTACAAAATTATTGTTTTAATTGAGTTAAATGAATTAGAAAAGTACTAAGGGCAGTTTGGGGTCCTATGGAATTTCTCTGTTTAGACTCATAAAAAAGATAATACTCAACTAACTCATTTCCCTCAAACTCATTAGCATAGACATTTCCACCACAGTTGCAGCAAATTAACATGGGCTGCTTCTCTACTCTGGTGATTATCAGCATGGTAACACATCCTGAATTATGGATGGCTTTAATAAAATTTGACAAGGGCACATTGCTTTTTGAGAGACAACTCTAGGGGCATCAGGAGGCTCTGGACCACTGTGATAAATTGAGATCATTGTATTTTTTGTCATAATTGCTCCTATTACCATGCACTAATAGAATCTGTAGTGAAGGGTCAATTGGTGAAGTCTTTCCCTTTTTTGTTGTTGTTTTTGGTACCAGGGGTTGAACCCAAAGGTTCTTAACCACTGAGCCATATCCTCATTCCTTTTTTAATTTTTACTTTTTATTTTGAGACAGGGTTCTCACCAAGTTACTTGGGACCTCACTAAGATACTGAGGCTGGTTTTGAACTTGGAATTCTCCTGTCTCACCCTCCGCAGTTGCTGGGATTACAGGCATGCGCCATTGCACCTGGCTACATCTCTCAAATTTAACAAAAAGCCTTTCTTTTTATTTAGAGGCAACTCTTTCTGAAGTTTCTATAGTCTTCTGTTTATAGTTAAGGTTTTTGCCTCAAATGCTCTATTATTTTAGGAGAATAAATCTCAACATCAAGTATAATTTCCCTAGCTCCTACTTACAGTGTCTTATGACCATTAAAAATAAGGATTTTTTTCCCCTGTGCAAAAGTTTAAAAAAATGATATTATGTAGGGCTGAGAAGTACAACAACAAAAGTAACTGTCATGGTTTCACTTTGCTGGAGGGGTTGACTTCTATTTGTNTGGGGGGGTGGTGGTGGGGGGTGGTAGTGATGGTGCCTCGGGTTATGGCTCAGTGGCAGAGCACTTGCCTCGCACATGTGAGGCACTGGGTTCAATCCTCAGCACCATATAAAAATAAATAAACAAAATACAGATATTGTGTCCATCTATAACTAAACTTAAAAAAACACTTTGTGTTCTTATTACTTTTATCATACATAGTGTGATTGATCCATTGCCATTCAAAAATAATTGGTAGTATTATCAAGAGAAACAGAAAATAACAAGCGTTGTGAAGATGTGGAGAAGCTAGAACTCTTATGCATTGTTGATAAAGAATGTTAAATGGTGTAGATGCCTTGAAAAAGTTAACCATGGAACTGACATGTGATCCAGCAATTCCATCTCTGGGTATAAATCCCAAAGAGTTGAAAGTAGGGACTACTCTAACAGATAAGTGTACACCAATGTTCTAACAACAGAATCCAACAATAGCCAAAAGGTAGAAATGGCTCAGGTGTTCACCAGCAAATGAATGGATGAGCAAAATGTGATATAAACATTCAATAGAGGGGCTGGGATATAGCTCAGTTCATAGAGTTTTGCCTTGCATGCACAAGGCCCTGAGTTCAATCCCCAGTAACACACACACACACACAAAAAAATCAATAGAATATTTTTCAGACTTAAAATGTCATAAAATTCTGGTATGTGCTACAACATGGGTGAGCCCTAAAAACATGCAAAGCAAAATAACCAAGACACAAAAGGACAAATGTTGTGTATTTCTACTTGAATGAGGCTCTTAGAATACTCAAAGTCATAGAGACAAATAAGTAGAAAAGTTGTTACCAGGGGCTGGAGGAGATGGGAATGGGGAATTGTTTTAAGTAGTATAGGGTTTCAGTTTGGAAAGATGAAAAATATATGGAAATGGGTAGTGATGATGGTTTCCCAACAGTGTTAATGTACTTGATAAAACTGAACTAGATGTATGGAACTCAGCCAGCTCTATTTCAATCCCCAGCATGGCTCCCCCCCAGCTCCTTTCTCTTTGCTCCACTAATCTCTCTTCAATCCATGTGCAGTTTACTTTTGAAAGGTCTTTTTTTTTTTTTGTAAAAGTATTAAACATCTTAGAATTTAAAAGTGTCAGTTCTTTTTCACTAAAACTTTCTGATTTTCCTTCATTTGGTTTATAAAACATCACTTACATTAACAATATTTTAAGATATGGATTCTATCAAAGATCACTTAGGTTTTGGAAGAGTATAATAGCATTTTTAATTTAGTTATTTCGCATTTGCAACTTTAGGCTCTTGTACACTATTTAGGTAACAATAGACTTTTATAAACATAATACTGTCATTGATCAGCATCATTGGCTTATTAGGTTAAAAATAAGTAAAAATATGCCTTACAAATATCATCATGAGAAAGATTATAATTCTCTTTTATTAATAAGGGCAATGTAAAATTATATTCTTAAATCCCTAGTGATGGATTTATGCCATTTGTTCTTGTAGCACTAATATTTGGCATGTATTAAATATTTAATACATGTTCTACATGAAAAGAACAAACCCTAACATCTGACTCCCAGAGAAAGAAAGATTGAAAACTGTTAGAGTGTAGCTATGAAACTCTGCTTGTAGCAGAAAGTCTTAAGAGTAAGATTGAATTGTTGGAAGCATTGTCAGAAAAGTTTATTTCTTGCTGCTGCAATGCATTCGATGAAGTCCTATCAAATTAAAAATAAGGATTTTTTTCCCCTGTGCAAAAGTTTAAAAAAATGATATTATGTAGGGCTGAGAAGTACAACAACAAAAGTAACTGTCATGGTTTCACTTTGCTGGAGGGGTTGACTTCTATTTGTCTTTCTGTCATTCCCTTTGCTTACACACAACTGAATGTAGCAGTGACTAATGGGGCTGCTAAGGCGGTCAACGCAATTTGGAAGACAGCGATAGGAAGGAAAAAAAAAGGATTGTTTTTATCACAAAGCTAGGTAGTGTATCTAGGTACTTTTAGAGAGAAAAAACTTAATAAAAAGTGTTTAAATATCTTTGCCAAGAACTTTTCTAAATCAAAGCTTTTATGTTTATGAGCTTCCTGATGGAAGAAATGAGCAGCAGTCTTTTGCTCAATTTGTTTCAAAGCAATATTGGAAAAAAAAATGAAGAAAATATGCAATAAGAAAAAAATCTGTGCCAGTCCCCAGGGTAAGGACTAGCTGACAATATAATGGATGTTTTCCATTTCCCTGTGTCTAGAGTTCTAGGTAGTTGCAAGCCATATATTACCTTTGGTCCACTCCTACCATTTTTCCTGACATTAATGGGAGGCTCATTGCAGAAACAAGCAGTTTGCACTCTTATTTTTATATGTGGAATGAGATCATTCTACCTGGTATGAGAGCTTCATTGTCCCACTTCATACACTCAAGAAAGACAGAAATACTAATAGCGATTATGTGAGTGCATTGGAGAAGAATTGAGACTAGGAAAATTGTAACATTGGAAACATTCACTTGAAGACAGGGGTGTTTGCAGGAAACAAAAAAAAATTGCAAAGTGGTTGCTGCATTGTTTTTGTTCACATCACCTGTCTCCTCTCCCTCCCCAACCTAGTCTTCATGTAACTTCTTCAGATTCTTCAGATTAATTCTGCAAATTATGATGAAATGACAATATTGTCTTTGCTGAGGTCTCTGTTGCAAAGTCAGGTGCAGTGATTGCTGAACGTGAAAAGCTTGAGAAACAGTTTATTTAAAACCTAAAGAAGTGAGTCCAATGAGCAATGTGCAGTCACCTAAATTCCCATGGATAATATAATTGTTTTACCTTTAATCTGTGATTATTAACCTTTACAGGTACTATTTCTTCTCTCCCAAAAACATCACGGAAAAACTCTACGTGTTATAGTTTGGGTCTAAAATATCCCTCTAGTAAGCTCCTATATTGGAAGCATGGTCTCCAGTGCAACAAGGTTCAGAGATGTGGCTTTTAGGCAATAATGGCAGGATAATGAATCTGACCTCATCAAGTGGAAATCCATCAAATGGATTAATCCATCAAATGGATTAATCCATTGATAGCTGAATGTACTTCTGGGAGGTTGGACCTCATTGGAGGAAGTAGATTACTGGGAACATGTCCTGGGATGGTTAAAACTTTCCCATGGCTCTCTCTCTCTCTCTCTCTCTCTCTCTCTCTCTCTCTCTCTCTCTCTCTCTCTCTTTCTCTCTCTCCTTGCCATGAGCTGTGTACCTTCCCTTGGCCACACCCTTCTACCATGATGTTTCTGCAATGGAGATAGCTGAACACGGACCAAAACCTCTGAAACCATGAGACAAAATAACATCTTTCCACCTGTGAGTTGTTTTTATCAGAGACCTTGGCTACCACAATGAAACGTTGACTAACACCTACTGTAATCTTTATGGCTGGATGAGAGTTTGTCTCTGATCTTCTCTCTGGTTCCTATATTCTTATTGTCATAATTTCCTCCTCCCATTGTCTGATGTCTGCATATCCATTAATCTACCATCTACCACTGAAACACAGGCACATATACAGGGAGAACTCCTGTAAAGGTTGGAGTTATGCTGCCACAAGCCATGGAACTACAAGAAGCTAGAAGAAAGGCCTGGAACAGATCCTTTCAGAGTAACTACAGAGGGAACTTAGCTCTACCAACAACTTGATCTTACACTTCCAGCTTCCAGCACCATGAGACAATAATTTCTGTTGTTTAAGTCACTTGGAGTGTGACATTTGGTTACAGCTGTGCTACAGACTTTACACAGGCCCCATCCTCTCTCACTGTCAGCACACAAGCATGGCGTAAGCCCCCTCCAGTTATGACCCTATTTCCTTACTCTGTTATATAGCAAAAATTAATGAAGAAATTGGTTACATTGCTAGATCTACTTTTTACCCCCTCCATTCTCTTTGGAACTAACTCCAATCAGGTTTTGATCAGAACTTCCCTTGACCTCCACACTGCCAAATTTAGTGCATGTATCTCAGTATTTATTTTACTCCATCTATCAACAGCATTGGTTTGACTTCTAGGACACCATTCTCTAAGTTCTTCTCATAATTCACTGTCTACTCTTTAGCAGACTCCTTTGCTAGTAAATCCCCTTTTGCTTCCCTTAAATAGTTGTGTTTCATTTATGTCCCAGTAAAATTTTTATTTAAAAATAAAGAGGAGTGCATCATGTCTCACTGTCTAGGCTTAATAGCATGTTCGGAATCTATATTCATTCTTAAATGAACTCCTTCAGTCCTCCTGGCTTTAGATAAAATACACTATGGCAAGGCTTCCAAATTTACCTCTAGCTTGAACGTCACCCCTGAATTCAGGAATCGTCTATCTACTACTAGATATCTCTAAGGAAATGTTAGGTAGGCATCTCACGCTGACCTGTCTCCTCCAAATCTGTTCTTCCTCAGTTTTATAAATGGCAAATGCATTCTTCCTGATGTATGAATGAAAAATTTGGAACTATTCTCAACTATTCTCTTTTTTCTTGAACATGCCATCCACTGTATGAGAAGATCTTAATGCCTCTTACCTTGTAACATCTGGAACCCAATGAATTCTAACTACCTCCTCTGTCTTTTCACACTGTTTCTTAAATGTTGGGTGTCCCTCTGATTTCATTATCTCTGATGTTGTTTATTGCATGTCTAATTAAAGCTATATTTCATTATTGATTGGTGTATAGTTTTCTATACACTGGGTGGTCCTTTCAAAACAAGATAGATCACATCACCATCTCCAGTGGTTCCCATTTCACTTCCATCTCACTTCTTTCCAAGAGCCTTATCAAGTTCTCATAGAGTCCTACAGGCTGGGTGTGATTTGTTCTTCCCTCTTTCCATTCCATCCACTGAAGACTCCTTGCTTCCCAACCTTCCCTCCCCAAGCATTCCAAGCATGATCCTGTCTCAGGGTCTTTGCACTTGCAGTTCTTTCTGCTGTTGATGTTTTCCCGCCAGGAGACTCTGTGGCTCACTTCCTCACTCCTTCCACTCTGTATTCATATGTCATCTTACCAGAAAGACTTCCAATTCTTGTCCATCATTCTCTGTCCTTTTTATTTGTACACAATGTGCAAAGTAATGAAAGATTCTTGAAGACCCAGACTTTGTAACATGGGCCATTAGAATAGATCCACACACAGATGAATTGAATTACTGAATAATCCAGGGTTGGACTGACAAGGTTAGACTGCCAAGTACAACCTAACATTTCAGTACTTAATTCAGTGCTATGTCCCTTCCTGTCTACTGTGTACCTTGATATAAATGTTTGCATCTTTTTCTTCCACCTAGAATCTTTCCATGTGTTTCTGTGCTGATTCCTGTGGGAATCAGCCTTGGTAGAAACTTTTTTATCTTTATTTTCTTGTTATCTAGATGGATGCTCATCACGTGGTAAATTATTTTGAATGAATAAATGTGTAGACTTTAGATTTTGAGTCTTGATCTATAATCCTGACCCAAATTTATTCTGCTATGACCTTGTTTTGTGGCAGGTTTGTTTTAAAGGAATGTAGATTGCACATCTTCCAAGATGTAATAGCTGAATCATATTTGGAAAGATCCAAGGTACGTGGTGAAACCCTGGTTAAATAAGAACATCCAACTTTTAAGGAATAGCGTGAACAGTGTTCTTATTTGGGCACAAGCTCACAAAAAAAAGTATCAACATTTTACATTTCATATTTATGAATGGTCATGCTCTTCATATCTGGCAAGAACCTTTCAACGCAGGATAACTAGATTCCATCAGGTTTTGGTCCATATCCCTTAGCACATTACATCAGAATTTCTCAAGTTTTTTCACTGAAATTCTTCTAATATCAGAAGAGAACAACATGCATCCCAAGGGTCTGACTCTATAAACCAAAGGAGTCTACATCAAATTCAGAAGTGCTTTGTGTTTTAGTATTAAAAACCATGGAATTTTCCATTCTACTCTATAATAAGTCCATAATTTTTTAATGTTTCTGTTTATTTGTATCTGTGCTGGGGGTCAAACCCAGGGCTTCATGGGAGCTACACAAGTGCTCAACCACTGAGCTCCACTCCCAGCCCCACTGATTTTTTTGTGCTTTGACAAAATTTATGAGATATTTTCAGTTCAATTATTAGCATTTTGCTCTCGATCCTCAAAAGTAAATGAGAGGTGAACCGTGTCTACCTTGTGGCTTTGAGAAATCCCTAGGACCTGACATCAGTTTAAATCCCCACCTGATCTGGGACTTACTGCACAATCTCTGGAGAAGAGCAGAATTGACCATCCTTGTTAGACATGGACCTGGCAACTATTGAACCGAACTCACTGCCTATAAAAACTGCTCTCTGATCATATGGCTGCTTTTGGCAGCTGAGAGCTTCCTGTCTGATCCAATCCTCATCTCTAATGGAATGATGCATCACTGTGTAATGGGTCCTGTTTTATTCATTCTGTTCTATTAAGCCAAGATCAATAATGCAACCAGCATCCTGAAGGCTCATATTATACCCAAGTTTCACTGTGGTGTCACCTATCTAATAATAAGGAATACCTAATAAGATTTTAATTACCTGAATTTTTAGAGCACTATAACCCACTTTCAAATCCAATTCATTTAGGGGTTTTCCCAGGCCTGTCCTCTGGGGCATGAACACCAAGAACCCTAAAGGAAGACCTTACAAATGGTGGAGGGTGGGGAGAGGGAAAGACTGAAGGAATGAATTATCCCAGTGCGAGTGAATCCTGGGAGATAATGTCAGCAAAGTAAGAAATCAGATGATGAAGGAATGTCACATCATACCTTCTCACTTGGCCTTGAATCTAAAGTGATGAATTAGAAATTTATTAGATATTTAAAAAAGTGTAGGTACGAGAAGATTTTGAGCCAGAAAGTGACATGATTAAAGAAGCATCTAATGGAAACTAATTGGGGAGTCGTATCTGAGATACTATAGCATGAGTAACAGGGCTGAGGCTGTCCTTATAATCTAGGTGAGAGCCAATGAGGCACTGCAGAGTAGAAAAAGAATATGGATCTGGGAGCTATTTCCTGGCTATGAGACCTTATCTCTAAAGAGAGAGGAGATGACCTTGCTTACAAGGTCATGCTGATGAGTAATGAAATAACATATAATAACGTCTAGCTGAGTGCCATGCCAGCCTCTCAGAAGTGCAAGAGGCAAACTGACATAGCTTGGACTCTGGAGTCTCTGCTGCCTGGGTTTAACTTCTGGAGCTTGGCTGCTGTGTGCTGATGGACCAGCTATACAGTCCTCAACATCTCTGAGCTGCAATCTCTTCACCTCGAATATGGAGGTAATAATAGATCCTGTCTCAAAGGGTGAAGATTGTGAAGATCAGATATACTAAGCACTAGTGACACTTGCCTTCTACTCTTCTCCTATGATAGCCTCTTGACTGGCAGCCAAAGAAGTGAAGGAGCAAACATGGCAGATAGAGAAGAACAGATGAGACTGATAACTGGCTTTATGTTAAGTTGAAAATGACCCACAGAATGGCTCGCTTGTCGGAGAATGGAATGAGTTTATTTCGAGGGAGAAGATTTTATAGTGGGGAAGGGGATGTCGAACTTGAAGTAATTACACTGTTACTTGAAGTAACAGTGTAATTTTCCATGAGAAATATTAGTGGACCTCTTGTAAGGCTACTTCCAAGTTCAAATAATGAACTCATTACGGGGGCAGTGTGAGTTATTTTCTCTATCTATCAAGGACTGATGTTCATGGCCATTGTTGGCCATCGTTCATGTTTTTACCAAAGGCTCCCAACCCAAAGTTGCCAGTCATACCCTCTGCGGGGCCGTGGACCTTCATAGACCTTCCCATGTGACTGCTTTAAAAAGAAAATATATAGAGAGATCTGCTGTTTTAATCAGGTTTGCATAGCTGTGACCAAACATTCAATAAGAACAACGTAGAGGAGGAAAAGTTTATTTGGGGGCTCATGGTTTCAGAGATCTCTGTCTATAGATGGCCAACTCCATTGCTCTGGGCCCAAGGTGAGGCAGAACACTGTGGCAGAAGGTCCCAGAGGAAGAAAGCTGCTCACCTCAGGGCAACCAGGAAGCAAGGGGGTGGGGCTACTGCGGGGAAAATATACCTTCCAGGGCACACCCCCCAGTGACCCACCTCCTCCAACTATGCCCCACCTGCCTGAATTAATACCCAGTCAATTCATTCAAGCCAGGATGGACTGATTAAGTTATGACTCTCACAATCCAATCAATTCAACTCTGAACATCCCTGCATTAACACAGGCGTTTGTGGGGGGGGTATGGGGGGGGGGATACCTCATATCCAAACTGTAACATCCACTAGCTTCCTAGTGGTTGATTCAGCTCCTTTATTCTTTGGCTGAGTAAATGGGGACTCAATGGGGACAGGTGACTCACTCAAGGTCATACAGCTACCGAGTGGACAATCAGACAGGGCCTGAGATCACAGAAGTCCCTTGTTTGCTCTTGGGGTGACACCTGCTGCCTTTCATACCTGGCTCCCTAATTTGTCTCACTTCATCACTTGCTGAGAAGATGCCAGAATAAAAGAATAACAACAAGAAGTGTTGTCTACCTCTTAGAGCAGCTGTAAAGATTTTGATGAATAGTTCCAGGGTATCTTACATCTTAGATGTGGCACTCTATGGCAGTCGATGTTAGGAGAAAGTGCAGGCTCTGTGCTTTCATAAGTGCGGTTTCTTTTTACAACAAAGAATGCTGTCTTTGACTTGGGAGGAACCCTTTCAGTGGGAGTTAACCAAGCAATGAGCAAAGCTTTTAGGACAGGAACATAGAGCCTTCCAGTGACATTTTACTGCCCCATATAAAGTGCAGCATCACTGGTTCTGTGTAAAGAAAGGCTTGCTATTCCCACGCTCCAATCCCAAGTGAAATGCATTTGTGTTCACTTTTAGAGGATGGCCCCCGGGGTAAATGAATTCCTCTAAGCTCTGGCTAAATGTGTGTTGATATGGATCAGTCAGGTTGAGTGTTTCTGGGAGCCATTTTTTGACCTTCTAGTCAGGAGATGAGCCTTAAGTGCCGCTCGAATGGGCCTGATGGAAAATAGTGGGTGCAGTGGTCTTTGCATGAGAGTTTGTTGTTCTTTTTTGCTGAAAACAATGCCCCTATTTCTCAAGTCCAAGGCTGCAGCTCTTGGATTTACTTCTGCTGCAAATGTAGCCCTCTCTTCGTTGATATTGGGGACAGCGATGATGTTTTCCGAAACTCTCCAGCGACTCTGCACATTTGGGGTGGATCTGGAAGCCACTGGAGGTGAGGTCCACCTGCAGCTCTCTCTTCTGCCCCTCAGCCATCCTATGGCAGTTCATTCATTCTCAGCGGGACACTAAGGACAGGCATGCTGTGCCTTGAAAAGTCAGATGAGCAGTTGGCTTTGTGACAGAGGCTTTCCCATATCACCGACACTGCCTGCATAAAGGACTGGGTTTGGGGTTGAGTCTTTTCCCAGAGCCCTGACAGAGTTACACAAAATTCAGCATTGAAGGAGGCAGTGTCCTGTTCCTGCTTTAACTCAAGAGAAAACTAAAATCAAAGTATGGTGGTTGAATACACCCAAATTCTTCAGTGAACATTCTTTTGAAAAATATCTGCTCCTAGGGGTTGAAGTTCTATTTTCAGATCTTTAGCTCTGCTCAATTAACCAGGACATGAAGGCTTCACCAGCTATCCCAAGAAGGGTTTCAATTTCCTGCTTTCTAGACATGACACTTAGTTTTCTTAAGATAATGTGTTAATATGAACCCAATTCTCTATATGAAATCTAATTCCCTTTAGAGAATAACAAGGCCTTAGCTTTTCAAACTTATTACAGTGAGTTTATGATATAATAAATGTTGCTGGAGTGTGTCAACCCCACCTCATACAGCCGGCTCAGTCTTCTTAAAACCCAGCATGACTCATGGTTATAGACCAAGGCAAAGAATATCTTATACTTTGCTCTATTACACATTTAATGTTTGTACTATCCTCCAGAATTTAGAATACTGCTAGCTAGTATTATGAAGAAGTTGCTAATTACGATATTACCATCATCAGTTTCACACATGAATTTTTTGTAATCTTTAAAGTCGATTCTAGTAAATCCCAGAAATTAGAACAACATCTGGTTATTTGCTTGTGGTTCACTGTATAGCTTGACTCAGCCTCGGAGTCTTTCTCAACACAACTGACCAGATAATATGGGTACTAAAGTTAAATTTGAATTGTCACTTGGATAAATTTAATAAAATATCATCATTGAGATACAAATACTTCTAAATACTAGAAAAAAAATGATTGTTATTTCATGCTTATTGTGTAGTCAGAATCCGTTGCATGGCAAGAACATGAAAAGGGTCACATGGTCTGGTACTACTGAATAATAAGGTGTGTCCTTCTGATCAACATTTTTCCTGACATGAGGAAAAAGCTTTCTTATTCTTTCATTTGTAATGTAGGGAAATGTGAAGTAAACAGTAAGGACATAAAGAGATGCAAATATCTCAAATACCCTGCCATCACCATTGAAGGATGTTGGCACTGTCCCTAAGCCTTTCCATTGCTTCTAATACTTTTTCTCTATTCCTCCTCAAGGGTTTTGATTATTCTTGCATGCAAATGTTCATTCATTCATTCAATCAATCATTAAATGTTTATTGGTTTCTAGGCATTGTGCCAGGTCAATATAGAATGAAAAATAAAACAATAAAATTTATTTTCCAGGACTTTTTTCTTTTTTTCAATTAGGATTTCTCTTTGTGGGGGAGACAGCTGTTGCAAACAACTTTGAAAAATTTAAAGGATCGAAACAACTACGTTTTAGGGATTCCAGGAATGGGGATAACTCTTAGGATAGAGATAGCAGAAAATTAGTGGATATTCCCACCAAGGCACTGTTGCTGAACTGAATTTGCTCTACTGTTTGTCCATTTGTGATCATTCTGCCCAATTAATATTCTAGGAAGAGCTTTGGATTGGCCTAGCTTATGTCAGGAGCCCACCCCTGGGTCAGGGAGGGCGGAGCACTTGATTGATGCATCCTCCAGTAGAGCCTGAAGAGTCCCAAGTTCTGCCAAAACAAGAGAGAACAGATATTACACAGGCAGAAGGAGCAGGTGCCTGCTACAGAGGGTGCTGGCTGGGGGTCATTCATCATACAGTGTGAGACATATTATTAGGGATCCAGACAGGATGCCAGGGAAGCTCAGGAGGAGGAGAAAATTCATGTTAGGAGGCAGCGTAGGATGGGGCTGGAAAGGTTGGCAGGAGCTAGATCCTGAAGGTCTTTAGATGATATTCTTCTTTGTACTTTACCCTTTGAATAGGCACAGATTGAAGGATACTAACATAAAGATTATTTTAGAAAAATTATTCTACTGGTGAGGCCGTAGACAGATTAGAAGGCAAGACTAGGAGTAAGATCATCAGTTAAGAGAAATGGCAAGAACTGGGTTGAAAGAAGCATTAGTGGAGTTATGAGGGGACAGATTGTAAAGATGCAAAAGATGTAAAGGGTTTGGTACCTGGCTGACCAAGAGGCATGGAGAAGCAAGATTCTGGGTGTCTCTCTCTGGTTTCGTACTTGAACCAACTGTGTGATCACTAAAAGATGAAATACAAAATGGGATGTTCTGTATTTCACATGTTGGTTGGATTTTCCCCTGGGACATTCAGATGGTGTTAGCCCAGAAGGCAGTGGTTTAAAGATTCTGGAGACCAGCTGAAAGGTCAGAGTTGGACTTTCTGCAGTCAGTGGTATATACTGGTAGGAGATAAAGCCCTGGAGCTAGGCAAGGTCAACTAGGAAGAGAGTGGGAATGGGTAGAGAGACAGCTTTAGAATCCTTGCCAATTGCAAGTCAGAATTTGAGTCAGAAGCAAGAAGATGGGATATGAGGGAAGAAGGAAGGTCATCTGCCTTATCCATACTTACCTAAAACTGTTGGTACATTTGATAAATCTCTAGAGACTCAATTGATAACACTGTAGAAATGTAATTAAATTCTTTTCTATTAAGAAAAAAAAGATCTAGTCTAGTATATTCTAGTACCATGTGGAGTTTTTGAAAATGTGAAAATTAAAGAGAATATGTGATCAGCAGCCACAGTTGAAACAAAGCGGTAGGAGCAAGAGAGTATGAGAGAGGCTGATCAGTGGTACAAAGTTACAGAAGCAAGAAGCTCTGCCATGCTACTGCACAGTAGGGTGACCCTAGATGACAATAACATCCTGCATATTTCAAAAAGCTAGAATAAGGATTTTTCAATGTTTCCACCATAAAGAAATGATAAATGTTTGAGGATGCAGATACATTTAAGTGATTTAAACATCACATAATCTGTACCTGTGTCAAAACATCACATGGTTCCCCATAAATATGGACAATTTTTATGTTTTATGTCTCCAGTCTAAAATTAATTTCAATTGACAATAGAGAATAACAAAGAAAACAATATAAATAATCTCACAAAATATTGAGCAAAGCCAGTAAACACAAAGGATTTAATACTGTATGGTTTTATTTAGGTATAAATAGAAAAATCTGTGCCCTTAGTAAACAGAAGAGGGGTTTCTGTTGTGGAAGAAGGGACTAGAAGAGAGAATGGGAGGAGAGAGGGGACCTGGCAGTGCATTGTGTCTGGATGTTAATTAAGTAGAGGAGTTTAATTTATGAATGGTCATCAAGCCATCCACTGATGAAATGTGCATCCTGTATATTTAGAGTAGACTCTAGTAAATAGGTTGAAAGAGAAAGAGAGGGGAACAAATCATTTTACTAGAAGGCTTAGAATTCGTTGAGATAGATGGCTGACTTGTGTTTGAGTGTGGGAGTGAGAAAGTCAAGGGCATGTGCCAGTTGTGAACATTCCACTGAGGATGTTTTTGCACAAATGCGTTTAAATTTATTTTATGACATCTTCCACCCAATATTTAAGTGTTGCCTTTTATTGTGCTTCTGCCCTATGAATAAACACAATCATCTTTATTCCTTTGCAATAGTAATCCTTCATCTTTAAATAATTCATGTCAAAATAAATTAAGGAGGTTTTCAAGCAATGGAAAAAAATTATAATTTCACTAAGGTCACAAAAAGTAATAAATATTTCTCTGAAGTATGACAGGATTCCATTGCTATTCTGAGGCACCAATGTTGGATTTAATACATACTATGCCCTTCTTACAAGTCAGAAGAAAAATTTTAAAAATTCTGACATAAAGCCAACCATGACAGGCCATGTTGGCAAGTGTATATTTCAGAAAAGAAATGACTCTGGCACTGGGGAAACACCACTCTTGCAATCATCCCCTCATATTCTGATGGTGTTTTCAACAATTTCAGTTATTTTTGCTTTCCAGTTCTGACAACAATATGCATAACACATATGTTCATAAAGATTGGGGCAGTTTAGTGAATTCATTAACAAATGTTTCCGGTTGCTGCTCCATGCCATGCTTTGCTGTAAGAGCTGGAGGTACCATATTGAAAGGGACCAAATGGCTCTTGGTTTGCAGTCTATAAGGAAAGATTCTTGTACAGTATTAAAAATGAGGTACATTGGATACTCTGACATTAGAAGTACAGCAAGCCATGGGAATGGGAACAAGCCTCAAGAGTATCTAACTATATGTAGAGGTCAAAGAAGATAACCAAGCAGAACGTTGAAGCTGAGACCTGAAAATGAGTGACAGAGGGCCTGAGGGAAAGTCAGAAAGAAGGCAGAGGAACAACCATGTGAGAACACCCAGATGACAGCGAGAGAGCATGGTGTCTGGGTACATTTGTGGGAACAGAAGTTCTAGATTCCTCAAGTGCATGCAGGAAAGGGAGAATACTGATGCCAACCCTTTCTCTTGAAACTTTGTCTGTAAGATTATATTTTTCCCATTTGAAACACGAAATTTCTTAACTTCTTGCCGTATCAAGACCTTGACCTTTCACGCAGAAAAATACTCTATCCTTTCCATGGACTCTTCAACAGGATAAGCCTGTTGTTGGAGTGTAGCCTTTGAAATGAATGAATATGATTCATCTGAGACTAGTCTTATCAGGTTGGTTTGGGCTTCTCCAAGTTAGCAGAGTGTCATAATTCTTTCCTTTTTCTAAGAAACTTGAAAGAAAAGCTACAGGGCCACAAAAGGCAATGAATGGATTATCTTGCCAACAAATGACCTAAAAACAAACCTAACTTCAGAAACAGTATATCATTGAGTTTCTCTAAGAAATTATTTCTTGTCCCTGGGTGATAAGTAATTTTCTAAGGTTATGAGTATTCACATCATGGTAGAATTACATATCCTAAGTGATTTTGGCTAGAAACAGCCCTGAGGCATAAGATTCTGGAATTAAACCCACATCATGTTTACCCAGATCAATATTGAGAATTAAATGTACCACCTAAATACCTATCTTAAAGTTATTTTATTCTCCAGGACAATGGTCTTTTAAGCTTGATGGCATAGAATAATGAGGATGAGATGACTCCACTATTCCTGTAAAGTTCCCTTGAGAAATCTGCTTCACATGAGTGCTCACCTCATAGCATCAGTTACCTTGGAAGCTATGTGTGAAGTCACTTGGGAATGCTACTGAGAATAATAAAAAGCCTCTCCCTCGCTGACAGGAAGTTGAAGATGTCTTCATAATTCTTTGAAATGAATGAATATGATTCATCTTGCTCTTTGATGTTGATGGTTCCTGATAGCAACATACTGGAAAATCTGTTCCTGAAAACAATGCAGTTTTTAAAAACTGCTAATCAATGCAAGTGTTTCTATTTTCTCCTGACTTTGTGAGCGCTACTTGGAATAGAATCAGTGTTTACTCTTAGCGCTGTGGTCACCAACCAATGGAAATTTTTAGATGGCCTGTATAGCAATAATAGAAAATTTTCTTCGCTAAAATGTGATTTTATTTCATGCATATATCACGGGTTGCCTATTTTCAAGCTTAACCTGTCATCTTTCTCCCCCATGGTTGAGAAAGCTGTCTAAGTAGATTTCATTTCCAGCAAGTGTGCTGCCTTGGGGTGATTTTCTTGGTGGGAGAGGAGTCGCAACAATGGACCTCATAAACAATAAAACCACAGCAAGAAAAACATTAAAATACAACATATCTAAGTGTTGTGCTGTTAAGCCTAAGGTCACAAACTATTGTTCCAGATAGTTTAAGTTAGTTGGCTCTTTCAAACTGAAAACTGTTTTTTTTTTTTTTTCAGTAACTTCCCCTTGACCTTAAGCAATGATGGTTTTGCAAAATCATACTGTAGAACAATGTTATAGCCTTGGAAATGAAGACGTTGATCCATATGCTTTTATGAGAATGTCTTTTAAAATAAGATGCACTGGGTACCTGACAAGTCCCTGTTGTTGAGCTAAGTTTGTGTCAATCATGGAAGATGCAGGAATTCCTATGCAGGGCAGCTGGAGAAGCTTTGGCTACAGAGGATGGGATAGGCTGAAATCTGTAAGAGATAGTGGGAAGACCAGAGGATAAAGGAAACCCTGGTTACTGGAGATGGAATTTAAGTCTGGGAACCTGAGCGGAAGGGTCTGAGAGGTGGCTGAGAGCACAGCTATATTTGCAGCTCCTATATAAGGTGCATCCTGTCTGTCCTCCACACAGACACAGGAATCTTTGTAAAATACCTGTCTGGTTCTCATTCACAGCTTGGTAACCTTCCTGGGTACTATAACTTTATGGTCAAAACCCAAGACTTTTTTGGGGGGCAGGGGGTGGGATCCTTAGCTTTCTGACCTGGTTTCTACCCCTGCCCCCTAACACACACACACACACACACACACACACACACTTTCTCACCTTGTTTCCTTTTGATCTCTGAGATGCACTCATCACTGTAGCCCCTAGAATCTACTCAGCTTCTCTAAGTACATCGCATTTTCAGGTCTCCCTGGCTGCCTGTAGCTGGAATGTCCATCCTCTGTGAACCATCCTCTAACAAATTCATACTTACCTTTCTTGGGTTGGCTTGGTTGAAAGAACCATCTCTCCCCACCCTACCTCCCAGTACCCTATACCTTCACAGGACCCTACCTACTCCTGCCTTCTTCACAGTATTCATCATGTTTTACTCTAATTCTTTACCATTTTCCAGTCATCTTGCTACACTGTAAACTTCTCAAGAACAGAGCTTATTTTACTTTGCATTTCAGTGCCTAGCAAAGTGCTTAATGAATATTTGAATAAAAGTGGAATGAGAAAATGAATGAGATACTTTAGGGCATAATTACTATAGTTGAAAAATGAAAGGAGAAAATTTATTCATTTTTTAAATTTATGGTACATTATGTTTACAAATATCCTTAACATTTTGAGAAAAAAAATCGATGGATAGATGGATGTAGATCTAAAGTTCTACGGAGATATAAGGTACTTTAAAATTTATTTTTTAATTATATAATTATTCATCAATAAATACATTCATTCGATGTATTAAACAATTGCCATGTGACAAGCACTGTGTTTATAGTTATTTAGACACAGACCCTATCCTCCAAAACTTAGCATTCTAGTTGAAATGAACAGGGAATTCACTTCACATGGTGTATAATAATTAAATAATAAGTATAATACATTTTGGTGAGTGCTATTCTCAGCATGAGCTGATTCTTGAACTTGGAAGTGTTTACTTTTGGTATTTATTGAAATAAAATTTATGTACCATAGATTCACTCATTTCAAGTACACATGTCAATGATTTTTAGTATGTTTTTCACAAATGTACAGCCATGACTATGTCCTAATTTTAGTATATTTTATCACCCTAAAAAGAAAGCTCATGAGCATTAATGGTCTCTCTCCATCCCAACCTCCAGCCCCAAGCAGCCACTAATCTGCTTTCCAACTCTATAGATTCGCCTTTTCTGGAAATTTACATAAATGGGATAAAACAGCATGTGATCTTTTGTGTTTGTGGTATTTCACTTGACATAGATTTTTGAGCTTATCCGTGTTGTAGCTTATATCAGTACTTCATTCCTTTATTTTTGAATTGAATTCCATTATATGAATGGACCACATTTTGTTTAATCATTCACTGATTGATGGGCTTTGTGTTGTTTCTCAACTGGGGCTATAAACTTTGGAATTTAAAAGTAATTTTTCTGCTTGAGAGTCTGGCTTAGGCTTTGCATTGCCACCTATTAAATGTGCTTTATTTTATATTTGGTAACCAGACTAGGACCCAACTTCTTTTATTTGTGACCCTAAAACAAAATTATTATTTTTTGCTGAAATTACTCATTATATTAAGAAGTCTGTGCTAAAGCTTGCTCTAGCCAAAAAAAAAAAAAAAAAAAGTCCAATTTCTTAAAATTGTAAATCTATGTCACCATTGGTAAGATGTTGTAGGATTTTTTTTTTTTTTCTGAAGCCAATTTGTCATTCATTGAGCTTTGAAAGCTGGAAAAATTTAATGTCAAATCACTTGCTCCTATGAATCATTTGCTGTGTGGAAAGGGACCTAAGTGAAACATCTTGATTCTGTAGATTTGGACTTGTCAAATGCTGCTCAATAAAAACAATCATATGATTTAATAATTATTATTTCCTTCTCTCCCCAGAAGAGAAGGAAAATGCTATCATTTTCAACTGTCATCAATTAAATCAACTGTCTTCTCAGTGCCTGTAGGGTAGTTAAGGATCCCTCTTTTAGGGGAATAAAGCCAAAAAATAAGTGTTCTCATTTCTCAAAACTTCCTTCTGCCTTGTACCTGGTCCCCAACATGTGCCTACCTCTCTCATACTACTTGGCACTTTCTGTAATTCTTGGTTGGTCACTCCCACTACATTCTAGCCTTCTTGAGGAGAGTTCCCAAGCCCTAGTTGGCTAGGCTGTCATTTCTGGAAGTGCCTAATTTCAGATTCTTATAGAGCTTTTAACAATTTACCACACAAAAAAAGAAGTACGAGGCCATTTTATCTCATTGTATCATCAAATGCATTGCTATACTTTTTAAAATTAAAATGACAAGAGGATATGATGCTTATTTCATTAACTCAGTTGTCCATGAAGCATACGGAGTCACCTTTTTAAAGTATCTTTACATGTAGTGGGTGAAAAAAATAAAATCTCATAAGTCCCCTCACATTTTAAAATCAGAAGAGGTTGGTTGACTTTCACCTTTGCAAAAACCTCTGCTCCCTTCTTCCTAAAAATAATGATGTTGTCCTGATGTCAAAGTGTGTGGAAGTCTCGAGGGTAGTCTGATGTCCATGTGTCGGAAATGTCCCTGGCAGACCCGAACATGCTGCACTGACAGAGCTGAGTGTCAAGTTGACTTGGGCCGTTTTTGTAGGATGGGCTGGTTCAGCTCCCCCAGGCTAAGAGACAGTCTGTTTCCCTTTTGAATTCCGTGTTTATATAACTTGACATTTTAAAACATAGACTTTGTCTTCCCCGGTGCCTGTCATTGCCTATAATACTCTGCTTTGAACTCTAGCAGCAGACATCTCCATGCCTCCCAGAGCACCTAACTTCCTCACAGAATAAAAATGAGGTCTTAAAACTGTGAGGACACATATTACCAGTTGGGATCAAATTATCAGATGACTTAAATCCTCTCATAACAGCCAATGCTGAAGTTGCTGTCCAAAGAAAAATCTTACAGACTTGAACTTATGCCATGTCAGGGCACAGTGGGAAACTCCTTCCTGATAGTCTGTTGCAGATCCTGAAACCTCTGAAGTTGTAAGCCTTGTAATTATTTTAGTGAACATAACTGGTAGTTTTTATTCAGGCTTAAAGAGCTAATCTGTTTGCTGTAATAATATTCAACCTCTGCAGGTGCCACAGGTTAATTACACATTGAGCTACAAGTACAGCAGCCCACTAATCATTTGATAGCCTCAAAATTTTTCAAGCCCATTGATTCTCACAGACAGCCTGCAAGCTTTTTGACTTGCCAAAGTTGATTGTCAGGGAGCCTCATGGTGGCTTCATTGTTAGGATGTCATCAACCTCCCATGAATATTTGCATGCCTGGTTCTATTTCATTTCTATCCGGGCTTTTTTCCTTCAGTAATTTCAATATTTCTCCATGAAATGATTAAAGATACCTAACTGTCTATACGAGTGCTACTTAAAGTTGATTGTTCGCCAGTGGCTGGTGATGAAATAAATACAGAAATGGAGAGTAAGCATTTAGGGATGGCAGTTTGACCTTGTCTGCTGAACCTAATTATAAAAAATGGGAGCTCATATTTTGCACATCTTTGGAATATTTTATCATTTTTCTATTAATGTTTATTGTATTTAATAAAAGTATCTGCAAAGAATTGGAGGTGGGATGGGGAAGTAGACCCTTTACAACAGATATCTTAAACACACTGCCCTGCCCCATCCTATGACACACTTGGCTGGTGGGAAGAACTGGAAGGTTTCCATGTTTCTCACCTAAGAAGATAGCCATTATGTGTAAAAGCTAGTGTCTATACTCTTCGCCTCCAATGATCTGTAACGTCTCTGTCTAATATTATGCCAGTATCTGAGTATTATGTTTTGGGTTAAACAGAAATTTAGACCTTGAATTCTAGGTTTGTACCCTCCAAAGGGCTCGCCTTCCATAATGTCATCCCACCTCACATCTCACGTATATAATCTCAAAAATTATATGAAACCACTTTCTACTTTTGAAGTTGTATTCCACATTACTGGCTTTAATTTCTACCTTGGAGATCATTCATACTAAATTTTTTATTATTCAATAGATTTTAAAATATATTAATGTCTTTCCTAATTTAGGATTTTTTTTTAAGTGTGAACTAGAACAAAGCCTAAGTCATAGAAAAATCTTAAGTCAAACAGTAGGGCTGGTGATGTTGAGTATCATGAGTTTTGGCATTTTTTTTTAAGCTTTTTCCTAATGATAAAATTATGTAACTTGATTTGGGGGGGGTATGTGTTCTTGGGATTGACATTGAATCCAGGGGTGTTTTACCACTAAGCTACCTCCCCAGCCCTTTTTACTCCCCAGCCCTTTTTACTTTTTATTTTTTTCCTTTACATAGGATCTTACTAAGTTGCTGAAGGTCTAAGTCACGGAGGCTGGCCTCAAACTCGAAATCCTCCTGCCTCAGCTTCCCAATTCACTGGGGAATTACAGGAGTGCACCACCACACCCAGCTGTAACTTGCTTTTGATAATGAAAAATAGAATGTTGTGATTGTCATAATGGTATGATATCATTAGCATCTGACAACTTCTTTTGGTCACCATTATTAGCTGTCTTGGGTAATTTGAATAAATGAAGAACAATTGAGTACCTTTTGTATTTCCTCCTTCTCTTAGCAGCTGTTTGATTTTTCAGTTCAGCGAGACATGGTGGGTGATATATGTTTATCTGTGGTCACAGGGGAAAGGTCACTGGGGCTAGTGGAGATGGGCTTCCCACAGCACTTTTTTACACCTAATTGTCTCTCTTCTCTGAACAAAGTAGAGTCCATTCCCTTGGCGCTTGGATGTCCTTTTGCAAAAGCATTGCTGTGACACTTCCTGTTGTGTCTGAGAGTATATCTGCTTATGTGAAGCTTTGTCCTTCTTGTGTCCTTTTATAAGGTTCTCTGAGACTTGGTGAGAGATCGTGTCACACAGGGAGCATATAAATCCTATGTCTGTCAACCTGCACGTCCATCCCACAGCCAGGGAGAGAGCGAGTTCTCCATTCTAAAAAAAGCAACAACTCCCTGTATAAGATGTCACTCATTTGGCCTCAGATTGGTCCCAGCCTCAGAAATATATAGGCAGTTCGTAATATTCTAGAATTATTCTTGGAATGACTTAAAATTTAGCCAGCTTAACCTTATCTGTGAAAGTCTGCTTTCTCAATAGTTACAGGGTTTCGGTGTGAACTGGATGTGCCTAGAGAGGAAAAAAAAAGAAAAGAAAGAAAATAGAAAAGAGAGGACCAGGAGAGGCAGAGAATAAGAGTATTGCTCTATCATCCTGTGCATTCAAGAAATATCAATTCTGCTCACCTAAAAATCAGAAAATTGTCCTAAATTTGAATTTCCTCCTAATACAATAACTGTGGTTTATACTTCAGTATTTTAGCTAAACCTTTCTCAAATAACAGGAAAATGCATTCAAATTTATTATTATCTCAACTTTATATAAAATGTTTATTCTGAGCATCAAATGATATATGACACTGGGAAGAATATTGAAAAATTAATATTAAATGTGTGCATTTGTATGTCCTTACAAGAGGAAGAGCAATAAATAATTATAACTAAATTATGAACTATTAAGGGATATGGAAGTACTTTAAGCCTAATTTAATTTTTGTTTGTTTATTCTGCAAACGTCATTTCTTAACATATCCCCTTGCAGGCATGCAAAGCCCTTTACTTTGCATAAGGTGGATGGGAAGAAGACTGGCTTTTAGAGTCAAATCGGTGAGTTTGCATGTGTGACATGCCACATCTGTTCACTCACAAATATATCTGTTTCCTTTTGTCTTCCCACAGGAAGCCCTCCCCAGTATTCAGAAATATCAGGAATTATATATGGTATGGATTTGTTCCATTTGTGTATTTCCGCATTTTAAAGAGAAACCTGCCTTAAGCAGTCATTCTAAAAGCCCAAAATAAATCCATCATGTAGCAACAGTTTTTAAATAACAATTCTGTAAATGCACATGGAAAAACTTAATCAGAATGTTCTGAAAGATGGAGACTTCTATGTAGACTCAGGCATTTAAAAAAAAAAGTGTTCTTAAATCTTGCCAGATACAACAAAATGTGGATATTAGATGCTAATTCACTAGTCGAAGCCATTGCTGAATGTATTTTTTTCAAATATTGGGCACAATGCATTATCAATATAATCTATCTGGACCAACCAATAAAAAGTGGCTGTGGTCAATAAGAAGTTTTATAGCATTTGTGTGGTCATCTTTTTCTCATTAAGTGGTAAAAGTACAGTTTTTTGAAACAGAATAAATTAATGGATAGGGGGTGTACTTAATGATAGCATGCTTACTTAGCATGTTCAGAGCCCTGCGTTCCACCCTCAGCACAGCAATCAATCAATCAATCAATAATTCTTTCATTTGTCTAATCTATTGAAATCTGTTTCAGGTTTTTAAAATGATTGATACTTTTCCCTGAAAACAATGATGCCTAAATTTTTATCAAAAATATTTTACAAAGATCTAACTTTGTAAGCTACATATCCTCATCTCTTCTCTGTTCAGAGGGAATCTTTGAGGGTTCACATGTTTATGTGACTATGGTAAATGTGAACAAAAATAACATTTTAAAATATTAAACAAATAACAAAATGAGAACTTTTTGTTTGTTTGTCTATTTCTGATTTTTTGCATGCTGGGGATTGAACCAGGGCCCTCCTGGATGGTGAACAAGTGTTCTACCACCAAACCACACCTCCAGTAAAATGCGTGTTCTTAGAAATGGAAGTCTTGGAGGAAGATGGCGGTGAGGGGAGTGCATTGCCCCCGTGTGCTGCTTCACTGTGTGGGAGTATGACAAGTCAGGACGGCTAAAGGATATCTTGTTAGGAATTTCCAGCAATAGTGGGGTGCTCCGGAACCTGGAGGAAGGATTTCCATCACACGAGGATCAGCTACGGGGACTCAAACGCGAGAGGTTTGTCGCACGGAGGGTAACACTGCTTATTCAGCAAATCGCCCCGCGGCTAGAGTCTGCAGCGCGCGCTGGGAAAGGAGGAGATAGCGACGCAGGGATACAGCGCTGCAGTTTCTGCCAGCCGTGCAAGCACCGTACTCAGGGCTGAATTCTGGGTTCAAGTCGGGGGAAGGAAGCGGTCCATCTCGGTTCTCCACACCAGTCAGACCACAGAGGAGGCCAGCAGCCACCATGTTGGAAAGCTGACGTCACCATCCCTGTTTTCGACTGACCGCAGCTCATTCAGCCATAGAACAGGTAATTTGAGGCTGCCATTCGCCTGCGGCTTGCAGACAGATTGCTAGGGTTCAGTGCCTGGGTGCTTCTTAGAACCTGATCTTATCGGAGCGAACACCGAGCGCGGGGCGGCCGAGTTCCGGCTCCCGGAACTGCCCTGGCCCAGGGCTGCGGAGCCTGCGGAGGCTGCTTCTTGGACCCTGCTCCTATCAGAGCATACACCAAGCACTAAGCTGCCGAATTCCGGCTCC